>NC_092369.1:10436809-10791870 GCF_030848805.1 Temnothorax longispinosus
GGAATAAGCAGGATTCGATTTCCCTCGACTAATCGACTAACCCGACATTCGAATCTTTTCTGAACTAAAGATCGATTTTCCTTCCGACATTTTTGAAATTCGAGCAATCGATATCACCGACGAGGTACTATTGTTCTTATCGATGTCGGTTTCTCTATTTGAAATTCGATACTACTCGATACTATTAAACTTGATTAGACTTTAGTAGAAATATATCACAATTAACAAATATTTGTTATTTAAAGAAAATAAAAATTTATAAATATATTTCTGTTTTTGTTTAATATTGTAGTCTTCTAGACATGGCAAATCGTATTTGCTTTTTTTTTCTCTTCAAAGACTTGGTGACTTACTTCTTTTGTTCGTTAAATGATCGTTTCAATATAATTAGGTTGCATAATTACATATAACAAGCTCTTGTTGTACCTCTGTTAATTAACTATAAAAAACTATTAAATGGAAAATTTCTTGAGCTCAAGGTATACGACGATTTAACTCTAATCATACTCTGTTAGAAGTTATTGTATATTATAATTTTATAATAAAATAATTATTCGTCTGATTAAATAATTTGTGCAGAAAAAAAATTTATTTTATATTTAATAACCGCAGTAAAAAATAAAAAAAATTAATCGACTATTATTCGATGTTTCCAAAATATAAACAAAATAATTTTTGTTTTTCATAATAGATTATTTGATTGACAATGAGTCACGCAGAGTTTCGCATAGCTTGAGAAATGCTCTGTTTGCTAACGCCCTCTTGATGAGCATGGCCGCTAGATTAAAAGGCAGTAAGATGAATGAAACTCGTATAAAAGAAATATGCTTAGATTAATTAAAAAATAAATTATTTTGTTACTTTTAATTGCATTAGAAACATTGTCACTCACAAATATTTTAAATTGTTACTACTTAATTCAAGTATAATACGCATTGTTTTGAGAAATAAATATAATAATTGTATTATTATTATCTTTTATAATTATTATTAAAGATATATATTTTTCTTAATTTCTCTTAATTTTTCAATTACAACAAAAGAATAATCACAGTATTTACAGATCCAATCTTTGCAATCGGAGAATTAATTAAACAATTTGTATCACTATTGGTTTAGGATTTCTTCACCACTATCCGGAAGTAATTCCATTATCGAGAAGCCATTATCATATAACTAAAATAATATTAATTATTTTTCTTTATTGAACCAGTTCTTCTAGAACGAGTTTTATTTAAAATGTTGAATAAAAATATATTTACATTATATGTACAATATATCGTTATTTTATTTTATTAGACACACACACACAAACACACACACACACACACACACACATACATACAATAGTATGTAGAAAAAATTAACTGTATTAAAGCAGTTATTGATACAAAGAAGTAACAATCAAATATGATAAGAAAATGAAAAATCTTAATACACTTAATGCAATCGAATGTTTTAAAAAAAATATAAATTTTAGTTTCAAAATAGATAAATTTTGGAACGAATCCTTTCCAAAAATAATTGAATTATTTACGTTACAAGAAAATATAATTCCCTCATCACATATCGAATCTCGAATCCCTTTCGACGACATCCCTTTATCATGGCGAGATGGCGCCGTAACAATCGCCAGAAAATCCAACCGATGAGCCCGAGTCATCGTCATCAGGACCACTTCCTGTGTTCGCGGCTAACGCCTGCCTCTCTCGTTACCGTTGACCTGCCGACCGATCCGGGGCTACTGACTTGGCTTGGAAGGAAGACACGCGCTTACCACCGCCGAAGAAACGACGGCTGCCGTTTGTAAATTGGTCACGGTCGTGTACCGCGGCCGTCGGTGACTCTTTCCTAAAGTCGTCAGCCAGCCCGACGTCGGCAAACACGATCGTGAGGTCGCGAAGCGGGTGAACGGGTTGACGTGACGCGCATCCGAGCGTGCGAGACTCGCAAGATTGATCTATCATTGTCTTGTCTGGCCGCCGTCTGGACGGTTGATTGCCATCGGGCCAAATATTATTATCTTCCCAGAATTCCCGCGGCCGATTACCGATTTCGCGTCGTCTCGGACTACACCGGGGCGCTGTTTTGTAAGGGATAGGGAAATCTAAGGAAGCCCATTGAATCTCACTTCGTATGGGAAATTACACACGAGTTATCTTATATATTATGAGATTTAATTTTTGATAAATTCACATTAATTTTTAAATCTTTCATTTCTCTTAAAACTGGTTTTAGAGAAATGCTGAAAGCTTTTTATATATATATTTTTTTTTTTTAACAAACGTAATAGCAAACAAAAAAAAAATAAATAAAGACGTCTTTGAGCTGCATTAAAATGAGGATTTAATGGTTGTTAATAAACTCGTAACTTTTAAAATAAATCCATATCAATTTAACAATTTTGTGTTATAAATTTCTCGCAGCTTTTAACAGGGTGAGAAAACCAGCGATCATCGAATTTGCCTTTATCATCTCATTATACAAGATCATCTCATTACACATTAACGAAGATAAATAATTGTAACTCATTTATTCTGACAATTCGTAAGCGTCAAAATGATGCGCCAATTAATCACTATTCCTCAGTTAAAGGAAATTATTAAAAGAGGAATCGATCTCTTTTTAAATGAAGAGCAAAGCGCGTTTCGGCGAAGAAAAAGATAGACAGTCGAAAAATTCGAACTCGTCCGCGTGCACACGAGGAGGGGGGAGGGGGGAGATTAAAAGCGCTGGCGAAGGGTGCGAGGAAGGGTGAGAGGCAGCGAAATGAAGAAAGAGGAGGAGAGCGAAGTTCGCGCGGAGTGCGCGCGGCTTGATCGAATGCGGATGTGCGTGCAGCCGGTGTGGCCGGTGGTCGACAGCCTACGAATCGGGGGAAAATTATGGGTAGGTCCTCTTTCGTATACATGTCGGTGGTGTTCGATGCTATCTGCCTTCACCTTCCGGGAATTTCGCGTTATAAATAGGAGGGCCGAGACGGTAGGAGTAATATACGCGCGTACGTACGCACGCGCGCGCGTGTGTGTATTTACACGCGTGTGTTACGTGTGTCTCGGTTCGACTGCACCGAGGAGTTGCAGCGAGCTCTCTCACCTCGTCCGCGCCGATGAAGAGTAGCTGGGGATATCCCGAATATTCGAATTTCGGTACCCGCGCGATTTATGCACCCCGCTTTCTGGCGCCGCCGCTCCCTGCGCCCCGTCCCGTCCCGCAGGGCGGTGCAGGGCTGCGAAAGGGAATTCCAGCCGGTGCACGAAAGCGATTGCTACCTTCGTCCGAAAAGGGCCCGCCGGTCGTCGCCGCCCGCGGCCGCTGTTTTTAATTGCCGGCAGCGCGGTGATTCGTATACGCTTCGTGCGGAACCAGCTCCGCTCGTTTGCTCACCCCATTCAGCCCTTGTCCTTGTCCCCTTCTCTTTCTCTCACTCTCTCTCTCTTTTTCTCTCTTTCTGCGTCTCGATTATGCGATCTTTAGACCCTCCGCTGAAATTACGGGATAATTATGTGGCGTCTAGTCGTTATCCGATCGTAGTTTATTCTAGACCCGGAATCTTTTACGCGATAATAAATCCCGATGTGGCGAATATGCATACGAGCATTTGAATGCCCGTTCGACAGCACACGGCCTCTGAAATTATCAGTGCATAAGCAACGTGGTATCATGACTTTCTGTCCAAATAAAAACATTTTATCGAAAAGATAAATGCATAAGTGTCGCACGAGGCGGACTTTTAAACGATCGTCCGTCTATACGAACGTCTGTGTTTCTACTAACGCGACTATAAGTCGGAAATGTGAAACGACTCGACGCATAGAATAGATTTGTAATGATTTCAAATTAATATGAAATTTATATCCGTAATTTTTTTGGACTTAAGACAATTCTTTGATGCATATAAATAAAAGAGTTTCAAAATTCTATTTTCCTTTTCTTTTATGATATATAAGAAATTAATGTTTTTCACTAAATTTGTTACTTGCTCTTTATATTATTCTCTTTAAACAAGTTATACAAAATAAAGCAGTATAACTTTAAGCTTCTTTATAACAAATAATATTTAACTGCAAATTTCTGTAAGAACTATATCTCTCGCCGAGTGTCGTTGATCGCGTTTCTCTTCGCTCATATTTATCGCGAATTGGACTCGATGTCACGTTTCCGATATATGCGTGAAAGTGATATCGAATTCCTCGATAGCGAAGAAAGCGAAAAGCCATTCATCTCCATATCGGCGGCGCTTGATAAATTGGTACACAAACGTGAGATATCCCGCCGTTCCTCTCGCCAACCCTTTAATCCCGATGTATATACACCGTGGTGGAGAAAAGAGGAGGCGCAGCGCGGTTGGCTACTTTATACTCCCCGTAGGCTCTATCTGCCTGCCTTACCTTGCCTCACCTTGCCTTGCTTGCCTGCCCTCCTGCCTGCGTGAAAGGGGAGGCATTACGGGGTTACTAAAGTATTGTATGGCCTCCCCAAGCCCCATAAGGATAGCCCTCAGGCACGCACCCCCGTTATCGTATGCGTATGCATTTTTTTCGCTGGTGCGTGCGCGGGGGCTGGTGGCTCGCAGCCCTTATATGTGCAGTGAAGGTGAAGGGGGCATCGGGTAACACGGGCAGGCAGGCAGCCACCCAAACGACCGAAACCTGAATGCTCACCCGAGAACACGGCTTGTTCACGTAAGCGTGTCTTCTTCGCTTTCCTCATTCGCGTGCATTCCTCTCGTGCCACCCCCCTTTCTTCTCTCTCTGTCTCTTTTCGATCTTCCTAATATTTTTGTCTCTCTCCTTCTCTCTCGATTCTACTTGATCTTCCAAGAACACACCTGTATTTACGATCGATAAGGGCCAACGCTCGGAAACAGGTGATTCCGATAATCGCGTAAATAAGGCGCCGCGGTCCCCTTGCAGCGGTGGAGACGCTTCCCTTATCTTCCGTGGTTATCGCCCGTAAGCTCTCGAGAGATCCAATTGCGATATCGCGCGGATATATTCCGCACTCTCACTGACTCGACTGACCTGGCGATTCAATTCGCAAATGCGAATGTTATTTGTCACCCCCCCCTCTACAAAAATCGATAAGTTGCACGAACTATTAAATATATCAGTCGACGAGTAAAGTTGACCGATGGAATCGATCGACGAGAAAAATTATGCTTCGCCGTCTTTGGAAATGCAATAGCGCGATGGATCCACGAAGAGAGAGGAGAGACTCTCGCGCAGTCTTCTGCCAGCATATAACATACCGTGAGTGTTCCGGAGCTAAACCTAGAGTGCTAGAAATACACTCCAAGTTAATTCAAGTGCATCGCCTTCGCTGTCGCTATGTACATTCCTTTCCCCCGTTCTTGTTCCCGTAAATTTTTCTTTCTTTCTTTTTTTTTTTTTAACACGAAGACGTCATTTCGAGACGTCTGACTGAAAAACTCGTCCGTCATCCGTCCGCCACTGTAACAACAAATTATAATCGCGAGTCTCGTGTAATTATGAATCTAAACGTAAACGATATACGCGTTGGAAAAATATTGACTTTAGATCTTATATAGGGGGATTGCGCCCCCCTTCTCTGCGAGTCACCCGCGCCCCTGTATTTTTCGAATAAAAGTAGATTTTCCGAGCGTGATGTACGTGAGGTGTTAGCCGGATGCACCGTTCGCATACGCTCCACTTGATGCTCGAGAGGAAGTATAGCATTCACCCTCGCGATTCGAGAACTCAACTTCCTCTTTGGACTTCTTCATCGTTTCGAACCCTCCGTGAAAGCTAGCAGGTTCCGCGTCCCCTAAGCGAGAAGGGGATGCGCGCCACTTTATCCGCGCCCTCGAAGTACGGCTACGTACACTGACAGGTATACCGCAGGTACCTTTATTCCGATCGTCATCACTTTCCTTATCCGTACCAATCATTTCGAGTCACGAGCGTGCATCGAGCCGGCAAAACGCAGCGAGAAGATAATTCATTTCAGCAGCGCGCCACGACCTCCTTCGGTCCGTCAATATAAATTTAAAAAGACAATAACTTTATCTTGATAAACTGTTACACCTAAGTGAAAAGAATGTAAAAATAAATTTTGTGGCGAACGCGACCGCAAGTAGGGATAAAAGATTCTACACATTTCTAAAAATCCTTCGTGAAATCTCATTTCGAGTCACGAGCGTGCATCGAGCCGGTAAAACGCAGCGAGAAGATAATAATTCATTTCAGCAGCGCCACGACCTTCTTCGGTCCGTCAATAAATTTAAAAAGACAACAACTTCATCTTGATAAACTGTTACACCTAAGTGAAAAGAATGTAAAAATAAATTTTGTGGCGAACGCGACCGCAAGTAGGGATAAAAGTTTCTACACATTTCTAAAAATTCTTCGCGAAACCGCAGCGAGAAGTCGCGGAAGCGTTGAAAATAAAGTGCGCTTTACGGGGCGGTCAGTGAGACACGGTGTTAATTAAATGTTACGGTTGGGCCAGCGCCCGACCAATGGGGTGGTTGACGAAGAAATTATACTATCGGAAAGAATATGAATGCATAAGCAGCGCGTACCGTACACATGCGCCGCGCTCTCGCGTCTCTCCGTCCGATTCTCTTCACTTCTGACTTCCTGTCTCGCTCTTTCTCCGCGATCTATCTCGTAGTTCACCTTTGCCCGTTCACTCGTAAAATGCAAATCCGAGTAACGGCCGTACTCGGGGGGTTTAAGCCGGATCTCGTTGAATGAGATCGTAAAACGCAGCTAAAGACTGGCAACGGCACCACGCCATGACGCAATTATGTCAAAGAAAGCATGCTTCGAATAATATTATTGTTTCCTATTCGTTTCCCCATCGCACCCCCGAGGTGATTCTCGTTTAACGGCCGTGTGTAAGAAACGCGCCCTTAACGTCGGCCTACATATCCGGCTTTTCACTCCTCCGAATGGGCGAAAGCTCGCTCGCGCCAGAGGGGCCACACCGTTTCTGCGAGCGGATTCTTCGCCGATTATTAAAGCCGTCACAACCATATTGCGTAGCGACTCACTGAGCTTTGGAGCAAACCCGAAGTTATATTTGACGTGATTGCATGCTGTATAAGAATTGATAAGAAATTATCGTCCAAAGTTAAGAGTTCGTAATTTCTAAAATTAGTAATTTATTTTATAATCGCGATAAGCCGACTTTACGATATTTGTCGTAATATTCGTCAGATATTGCTTAAATAAATTTGCGATAATTCCTCTCGGTCTCTCGTGCCCGGAAGATGCTTCATGCTGTCACAATAATTACATGAGAAAAAATATCACTTAAATCTTTTTCATATTATTATTTCGTAATAACTTTTCGTATGATTGTTTTATAATAATTACATAATTATTATAATAAATAATTGATTATTCCATTACTTGAAGCCTATTCATAGCGATTGCTCTCTTACTCTGATTATTTCTTTCAGTCAATTATTATTAATCTGCGTGTATGTTGAATATAAGCTAACACATCTTCAATACGTGAGAGATTTTATTTTGCCATTTTTTTTAAATACAAATTTTCGTATCGACAGATCGCATTGATCTGTCGCGAGCGGTTTCTTGCGTTTTTTTTTAAGTGGAAGGAGGAAAGTTAGGCGTTTCAAACTACCAATTTAAATGCCGATCCGATGAGCCGGCCAATACGCCTCGCAGAGTGCAAGGTTATTAAGGCATAGTCTGGTCGGCGAGTTTAGGTAGATTGGCCCACACGGGGGCCAGTGCATTCGAGAGGCTCGTTGCCCATCGACGGCAGGCGAAGCTTGACCTCGGATTACTCAATGATTTTTTTCTTTCTCGTAACGAATACACGACCTGCTTTCGTTGCAGAAATGACTTTGCGCCTTAATTGTGGCGAACAAACTTCGTAGCTTACCTGTTTGTACAGAGAGAAAGAAAGAAAAGGATATCGTGTGTATAAATCTTTACAGAGAAATCAAGAAAATCTTCTCTTGATATGATAAAAGGCATCGTATCAGATTTCAATGTAGCGAAAAATGTATGTGACACAATATATATATCCCTTACAGAAATTTAATACCGTAAGTGATTATTTGGCTAGTGATTAATTACTTATTTTGAGTATTAAAAACATTATAACATGCTTAACAGCATTTTATAACAATGCTTTTAATACTCAAAATAAGTAATTAATCACTAGCCAAATAATCACTCACAATATTAAATTTCTGTAAGGGATAAACATGAAAATGAGGATGTTATAAATATGATCCAGTATAAGATAATTTTTGTATTATTACCTTATTGTAACTAATATTGCTAATTATTTGTATCATTTAATTGTTATATTACTACATTATTAATTATCTTATACATACACATATTCTTCAATACATAATTTTTGGCATATTTATATGTATATCTTTCGGGATTATATTCGAAATTTCACTAACGACTAACGTAACAAGATTTTTGACGATTATCTTCTTCTCTTATAGAAATTTAATACTGTAAGTGATTTTTTGGCTAGTAATTAATCACTTAAAAGCACTATTAAAAGTACTGTTAATAGTGCTTTTAATAGTGCTTTTAAATGATTAATATCACTAGCCAAAAAATCACTTATAGTATTAAATTTCTATAAGGGTTCTCTTGAAGAAAATTTTGGCCCAGTATCATTCACATACAATAAAATTTATTAAGTCTACGAAGAAAATCTTCGTCTTGTCTAATCGTGTCACTTTCACTTTTAATTTCGGCAAAAGTCACTTTCGTGCCTCTCATTTGATTCTGTCTTGGAGCATTCTTGGCATGCGACGCCCGACTATTTCTGTTCCAATAAATTCTCCGCGATGTTTTCGGGTTAATGTCGAGATTTTCGCATTTCTCTCCGTTTCGGCGAAAGGGGAGCACTAACCCGACCGTCGGCAAGGACGAGTGCTCAGGGCGCCGTCGAAGAAAAACAATAAAACGAGAATTGGCACGTCTGGCGAAACAGTTGACTCTCTCCGCCGTCAATTCAACTGGCCGACTTGCCCAGGACGTGCATCTGACTATCGCATTATATGCGCGAATTATCGTCGCACACGTCTCCGAACTCGGCCACCGCTCGGGCCATGTCACTGACATACCGTGCCGCCGAAAAAGTAAGTAATAAGAATAATTTTTTTTTAATATGATACTTTTAAAAATTTGAAAATTTTATTTTATTGTTTCCTAAAATTATCTCGTGTGGCTTTATTGATGCTTATTTCCAAAAGAATGTATTTTGAATATCTAAATCATATATCTGAAAATTTTTCAATTACGCTTGATTATCAAATTGATATATACGAATTTCTTTGGCCAACAACGCAGATGTAAGAATTTTTCTCAAAGACGGTCGAATCGAATATGAGACAACTTTCGGAAATAAATAAGCTTAGGTCGCGCTCACGCGTATTCATTACGGAAGCGACGTTTCATATATATAAAGAGTTTTATGGTAAATTTATTGTTTGATTGTCGCTCGCGCATATCCTCGATAAAACGCATCCTGCTATTGGATGCCAGCGGCGCCATTCGCTCGAATAAACTTTTCCTTGGCACCCTTTCGACCCGCGGCTGGCGACAAATAAGATAACCCTTCCTTATTCAGTTACAATTGTTTCAGTTATCGCGACTGACATAAAAGCCATGACACAGTTATAATGACCCATACAAGAACGAATTGCATATAAAAAAGAATTCTATGTATAAAACAAATTTGATTCGTTTTGGCACGATTGCATGCGGGGCGTCGATAAATAAATCCGTAAATATATATGTTTCGGGTAAACATGTTTTTAAAATGCGCACATTATTTCATTGCCACAACGCGCGCTAGAAGTAACGTTGCGCGCGCATTTTATGAAAAGCGGCACAACAAATAAACAAGCACGATTTAGCGGTGTACGTTTCACAAAAATAAAATCTAATTATAAGATAAACGGCACACATTTGCGATCGAAAAAGTTTTCGCCCGCCAGCCTGATTGATCTTATATCGTGTTGTTGCGCGTAACAGAGAATTAAGAGTGCGTAATTTGCAACTTGTATCAATTATGATATCAACATTAGCAACAATGGCTGCGTTCGGAAACGTCGTTCGGAGTGCACACGAGTATACTCCCTTCTCTTTCTATCTCGGCGAGTTAGAAGGAGAAGGGAGCGTACCCGTGTGTACCCCGGGTGACGTTTCCGAACGCAGCCAATGTCGTACAGATCTATAAATGGCTTGGCTATATATACATTTTAATCTGGTACGAACAATAAGAATGCACATTTATGACAAATTCTACAGTTGTTACTTGCAGTTAATGTATTTATCGATCATTAATCATTGGCGATAAGTGAAACGATAATTATATTTACGGATCCGTTCTGGTTCATTTGGTTCATAATGCAGATGGCGTGAAGTATTTACTCAAAATTTTTGGCATTATCAATTGCAACGTCATGCTATGTCTGCATGAACTCTAGATATATTTTCTGCATATTCAAGTAAAAAAAAGACATAGATTAGTAATAATTGTACTTACCATTTTTCAAGTATTATTTACAAAAACGTGTTTCCACGTCTTATAAAAAGCTGTATACGTTTTCTTCACCTTTCCCGTCATCTACAGCGTGATAGTATATGTTTTAAAATGCACAATAAAAAAATTCCTCGATCACGTAAAGTTTGCTAGTCAAAAGAAATGTGCTATAATAATTAAAAAATCAATGTCAATTTTAATGAATAATGTAACGAGCAATGATATGTTTCAATATTGTTCTTTGACATTTCTTTTCACGATTGCCTTTCGATATTTTTTGCAAGAATGTATTTACCGCAAAATTGCACGCAAATTGTTCTGAAATAACATCAATGAAAGACATATAATTTTATAAATAGAGAAAGAAAATGTATTGTAAATAAAATTTGACGAGAACTTTGCTAAGACATATCATGTAAATTTTGCCTTCAAGATCTATTTTTAGATCTATCTACTTATTTATAGAAAAATTATCAAAATTTTTTAAGTCACTTCTAGATGATTATATAACACTCAGGAACTTTCATCAGGATAAGTATTTAGAATTAATATCTGAAGTAGATATTCCAGATTTTCCAGATAAAGATTTTCCAGATGTGCTGAATGATTTGATTTAGCCAGAATATATTTAGACCATATCTTGTAGTCAATATAAGGAAGGAGCATTTATAATTTGTCTCGGCAAGATTGTTTGGAGGTATGGAACTTTGCACCGATGATTTGGAAAAGTAAGATGATACGATGATTAATAGCGGGTTATTATATTAATAGCGCGTGTTGCGAAAAATATTTTTCTTTACCCCGGGATATACCCAGAAATCGGCGAAAACATAGCCGGTTTTTAATTGGCGGACGAAAAGAAATCTCAGAACAATAATCGTTTTCTGCCCCGAAAGTTTATCTCGTCTCTCTCTTGTATTGATTAAAAAGAAATAAACACACGTTGTCGAACATGATTTAATAAAATTCGGATTGATTACTGCAAAAGAGTACACGATATTGCCAAATTTATCGTATACTTTAAAAATAAATTTGACGCACGGCGTGCAAAAGTAATAAGTACGCACTTTCTTTTTTACATACGTATCGTATATTTGAATAAACAAAATCAAATAACGATTAAAGTAATTAAAGTAATCGAAATAAATTTACAAATTACGGCAAAGTAGCCTGATTTGATAGACTTTTTATCACAGACATTAAACGCTTTGCCGTTAATAGACAGATGAACTTGACTTCTTATTCTGTTTTTCAACAAAATATATAAATGTAAATATATACTAATAAAAATATATAACTGCAAAATATATGACTGTAAATATTAAATATTAACTAATTGAATGAATTATTTGATAGAGTGGTAGAGGAGGAAAAATGAAATGTTATTCCGTGCTCATCGAAAAACCATTTATTTCATGGAATAAATATTTTTCTATCTATGCTGTGTGCCTACCTAGGAAGTACACATTATACATATAAGTATGCATTTTTCTGCCGTCCTCGTTCGCTATCTGGGGAGCGGTGGGGGAGGGGGGAAGATAAGCAAATCCCTTATCTTTTTAATTATTGATACACTGAGACAAACAAACTGAAAATGGGAAATGTAATAGATACGAAGGAGAGAAAAGGAACGGCCGGAAGGAGGGAGAGACAAGGACAGCTTGACAGGAGGGGAGAAAGAGGGAATTACAAAAGAATCGATTTTTTTCAAGGAGCTTTCTCTTACGTTCTAAATGATCGCTTTATAAAAATCGCAAAAGTTTTCTTTATAAACTCGTATGTGTGCATGTGTATGTGTATGTATGTACGTATGTGTGTGTGCGCGTGTGTGTGTGTGTGTGTTTTGTGTGTTGTGTTGCGTGTGACTTTTTTCCTTTACAATCACATGAAGTTTAGGGACGGTGCGCGCAAGTCCATCGTACATCGTATACTATTTTACAAAATGTAGCTACAGTGCACTTGACTCGAAGCCGAGGGGGAAAAACGTGGAGTTAAGTGTTAGCTCTGATAGCACGAGAAGTTTCAAGTACGTTCCCGGATTTTGAAGATCGCTATACAACACGAGGGATTGAAACCGGTAGAATCTCGACGTTACCCGGAGGTTTCAGAGAAAAATGGTGCACACCCTGTTTATTAAACGGTCGTTTTTCCGCGTCGATCGACCCCGCGGCGATCTGAATTGATCGAAATTATATTGGTTTCAATCGCTACATTTAACTTGGAATTGTTCAAGCGTCGGGGGACACGTCTATACATAATTGCGGCACTGATCCTCTCTGTCACCGTGGTAATTAATTAGCGTATATGCCCGAGGATCAGGGACGGATCCTAATGAGTCTATAAAAACTAATAAGAGCGCTTGTCGAGATATATACCTCTAGAATAATTTTGTCTAAAAAAAAAAAAAAGAACGCTTGTCCAATCTTTTTCTTTTCTTTCCTTTTCAAGATTGTACAACGCGTGGAATAGGAAGGGACGCGCGTTCCAATAAAAAGTCGCCGTCCCTTCTTCGACGAAGCGCGTCACCCGACGCGCTGAAATGCATCAGCTATTAATACCGTAAGTTACGAAGAAAGCTATACGAAAATCGGGCGCGCGCGTCGCGCATCTCGTTTCGCGCGAATAAATGTTTATTTATCTAGAAATAAACGCTCGACACTCGTTCTGCGTGACGAATGACGAAGGGGGAGGGGGACGTGAATATGAACTTTCCAATTGGCGCGATATATAAAAAGTTCCGAGCGCGATTAGCCGGATATTGGCGCCATTTTATAATTACAAATTACAATTTATTACTTTAGAGCCGTACTCGCGTTAGAAAAAAAAAAAAAAAAAAAAAAACTAGGAGGGCTGAGGGATTTCTCCGCCAATACACGAGTAACATCCTCGTCGGATTCTCCCAGGACGTGGGAGTGTCAGCGAAGCGACACCACATTCTTGCCTGCTTACGACTTATTTACATAATTCGACACGCTCTCTCGCACATGCACTCACAATTCGCTAAAAAAAAAAAGAAACGATCATATATAATGAAACGTTTCTATATATAATATAATTGTAGAAAGACGAGGGGGAGAGGAAAAAAAACCATTAGAAAAAAACAACGATTTTTACTGTACACCGAGATCTGTTGGCCAACACGTTTCCACCGATCGTCGACGACCTTTGTTTCGATAACAACGCATTTTGTATTTCGCATATGACGTAAAGAAATGGGAGAGATAAAAATTACGGGTCTCGCGACGCGAAACGGCCGCGTATTGTATCCTAATTTATACGTAGTCTCGCCGCGGCGCAATAATGAAAATGTTCAACAAAGTTTTGCGCTGCTTGTTGGCAAAACCATGGTTACGAGTTCCGTGAACGTAACGCTTGCGCAATAACTACACGGACGTTTATAAATATCCTTATTCTACCCACCTTTCTTGACTTAGAGGAATAAAAAATTCGCGATTTTTTTTTTAAAGGGGGAATCGTAATTCCGAGGCCGTAATCAGGATTTTTTGTGGATCAAGTGCAAACGTATCGGCGTCTTAAAAATAATACCGTGACTCTAGGAACTATCCGCCTTGCCATGGACCATGGACCACCCCGTTGAGGTGCCTCTGACACGGCGCGAGTCCCACTTTGGACTTCCCTTGGCATCCAGCACAGTCTTCGTGAGGGGGGGGACTCTCTCTCTCGCGAATCACCATCACACCGTCTACCCCGCGCACACTTTTGTGTTTCCTCCACCGCGCGCTCCAAAGAGATCCGCATATCACGCAATCACTCTCCGAACAAGGCACTTTCAGTCTATCGGATGAGGAATCGCCGTGAACACGACGACGACGACGACGACAATCGACAACGATTGACGAGGACAATGACGATGATCGTCGAGATTGATCAGAGGGAGAGCATCGCGGCATCCGTGCGGAACTCTCGGCGTCGCCCACGTCGCTTTTGTTTAGGCCAGAAGCGAAGGTGGACTATGAGCACCCGCATTTCTCGACGACCATGCCCGGCAACCGCGAGAACACGATCTGGTACTCGTTGTCGAAATACAACATCGTAATTTCGGACAGCTTCCTAGGTGCGCAACACGGCCCGGTGTTGTTCGGCGGTTCCGCCAGGCTGACGATATGCGTGTTCGGATAGGCTGGGAGAAAGGCCATCGGACAGTCACCCGAGCAGTAATTGGCATCGTATCTGCGCACACAAAGATCCAGGGAACCGATCGTTAATTCCACTGTCAATTAATACCGATCCGCAAAATTAAATTCGTCTTATCGATGTTAATTTCCCGAGTTTTAATATTAATTTTAAAAGAAAACAGCTAAGATTGTCTGTCCGTGAAAATTAAGGTAATCAACGTTGATGAAATCCATCTCTCTCCATTCATTAAAAAAAAAAAAAAACAGAAATATTGATGATAATAGGTATAAATAAAAATTTAACGTTTAAAATTTTTTGCTCTATTTTCGTTGAAGTGTACTTCAAATCAGTCAGTGTACACTTTTCTCATGTGTTCGGCGAAGCGTGCTTGCGTATTTTGAATCTCCGTATAAAGATCGTGAATAAGCGTAATATATAATTTCACATTTGTATTCTTCAATAAACTTCACGGTTAAATATCGTCGTGGCAAATTAACTCGAAATGTACATCGGTATTACATAATAAAAGGTATTTTTAGACCAAACGTGCGCAAGTAACAGTTTAGTGCTGTTGATGTAGAACTGTTCTACGTGCCAGCAAGTAAAGTCCGCAGTTCCTTTATTGAAACCCCAGTTTGGCTCAAAATATTTTCCTTCACCGGAGAAATCTTTATGGGTACGTGCTTGACTGACGGTGCATTAATCATTTCGCGAGTCGCAATATGTTCTCGCAAAAGTACACACGTTTGAAGTATTCTATTAAACAGGCATAAAATATATCGCGCCAATATGACTCACCCGAGACGGATCGTATCTGATTTTTTCGAGATTTTTAGAGATTCATGCTCTTCGCAATAACAAATAAGTAGAAATAGAACTTAAATAAACGATGTGACTTTCAATATTGGTCTACGCAAATCGCTTTTCCACCGCAAATCGCAAATCCTTCAATTAATGAAGAAAAAAAAGGGAAGAAATGGAAGAATCGTGCACTCACTTCTTAGGTGCGATTATCCAATCCCAGCCGAATTTCTCAAAGTCCACCGTGAGCTTGTACCGGCAACACCTGGTCTCCTGGCTGGCCTCGTCGCAATTGAGTCCCACGTTCCTCTTGATCCTGGAGCCCCTTCGCGAATCGAGCTCCTGCATCTGCACCTCGAGATACGGGGCGTACTCCGCGCCGGGATTGGTCTCGACCAGCCGGGCCGAGTTCCTGCGATGATTGCTGCCGGGCCCGATGATCTTCAGGGCGACCCCGAGATTATCCCTCGGATGCTTGAACCACTCCGCCACCATTCGTCTGAGCTCGATCGTGATCCAGCCGCCCCGCCGTCCGTACGGTCGGGGGTGTTTCGTGGTCAGTGGTGGACCTAGCAGGGGCCCGCCCGTCTCGGTCGCGCCCCGAAGGATCCTCTGCAACGTGATCGTCACCGGACCGGCGTCCTGATGGCCGTCCAGATCCATCGGCTCGCCGAGCTCCGTAACTTCCTGATTCACGCCCCATATCCACAGAGACAGCTCCGCCCTGGTGACGCGATGCTGGACGACCTTATCGGAGAACTTGAAGTACAGCACGTCCAGGCTGCCCTTCGAGTGCCTTAGCCTCTGATCTGAAAAACATGAAGTTTACACATATAGCACGTCAGTAACGCGGAATATAATCTTAGAGGAGTTATTTAACACGGAGACAAGCCACGGAAAAAAAAGGTTTTGCTGCAACAGCAAATCTATTTGTTAAATATGGGATAACTAACATTTTTTGCTGCGAGAGCTAATTAATTTTGCAATAATAGCAAAACATTTCGTTGCAATAGCAAACAGTTTTGCTGAACTTTGCTGCGTATAGTAGCAAATCCTTTAGCTAAATTTTTTTCCGCGTGAGCTCAATAGAGAAACGTTCTTTAAAAGTAAAAATATCGATTGTATAACGCGATTGGAATTTGATCGTTATTTTTAATAACGTTATTCTGAAACAACTGCAAGCACGATTATTTAACGCTGCGTAGCAATAAATGCATTGGTGTATATGATAATTGTGTAGGAAAATTCCAATTAGCAGATATATAGTCTCGTCGGCGCGTTGAAAGTACCAAAACAGCGATAATGTGTCGTTTCTTCCTTAACGGTATATACGCGTGTAAACGTGGATTTTTCGTTCTTTTTTTCGAAAAGTATATAGCGTTCGCTCATTGCGTCATTTATTATCCATGAATGAAAAGATTCTCGCTGGCCGATACTGAGTACATGCACGATGTTGCATACAGCTCGATAAAGTATCGTCGCGCTGCTTAATGACTCCCTGGCTACTTGGCGATATCTGCGTATAAATATTGGATAGCATGAATGAATAAAAACATAAAATTAAGCAAATATCTGCTTATTGCAACGTAAACACGTAATATTTGTGACGAATTCGGCATCATTTTTTAAAGATAGACACAATTTTGCTTACGTGGGCAAGCGATTATAAAACGAGATATTTAAATATCGCCCGTTTAAAATCCCAGACTGGTTGCGAGATACGTCTACGTCACTAAACACTGTGCACAAAATACTACCATATAGTTTGAAATCGAAAGATTTGCACTGTGTTATAGCGCGAGTACACGCGGCCTTTTTAAGCTTCCAGCGAGATAAGGACGTAAAAAAGTGCGTCTGCGTCCGCAGAAATTAAGTATCATTGATTCCAGAGATGTTGAAGCCAGTATACGCTACGACATCCTCATCGGGCTTCATTCGGCGCGGGGTTATCGGAATAGAATATATGAGCGCGATAATAATTTACGTATAATATCGCGGATCTATTTGGAGCAAAGTGGATACAAAGTTGACTATTTGAAAACATTTGCGTTATCATTTCATTAATCGCGCGATTAACGCAATTACGGGCAATTGCATCGATCGAGATCGAGCGTTACGTTATCGAGAAAATGCCGCGTCGGTGTTTTATACGCGAGCGATCGCAAGTGCGTGGACGATGCGTGGATGCACCCGCGATTGCGGCGAATAATTATTTCTAATTGCCCGATAGCTCTCGACCGTAATCGTCGGCGATAAGGCGCGAGCGTATTAGAAGAAAGTGTGCTACGAATTGCGGATATAAGTCGCCTAATCGGTGGCGATACTGTCTTACGATCGGCCGTATAACGGCACGACACGCGTAACGTTCGTTATCCTCCGCGTGATTTGGCCTTTTTGCGAATGAAAGAGTCCATGAATTATATACGCGTAATAATCTCGTACGTGCATTGCACATTGCACGTGCAATCGCGCGCGCGGGCCGTGCGACAGGCGGCTGCTTAAAATAAGTTTATCAGCGAGCACAGTAGCTCTTTTGCGATACTTCCTCCGCCGGCCACTTTCCCGACCGATCGAACGAGAAACTCGCGTCTCTCGTGTACGCCTCTTTTTCCGCCGGCTCGGCTCACCGGCAGCAATTTAATGCGCGCGCGTTGTAAAGCGCGTTTCCTTGAAAATTGTAATTTTATTAACGATATGAAATTTCCGATGTTACGTTATCGGCGTAAGCACATCGACAGGGAAGGCAAATCGACGAATGATTATCCCGTGCCCCGTTCTTCTTTTTGCTTCAACGACGACGCGCGGACGGCATCGCGGACACACGTCTCTCCGGTAGAAACGCCTCGATTCGCAGCAGCTAAACACTCGCGATCGAGTCGACGCATGGATTGTTGACACGAGGAAGTCAAGGCGAAGTCTTTCGGGTCGCTTTCTCCGATTGCAAGCGTGTGCAGATAAAACTGCAGACACGAGTAAATTGTGAAAATAGAATTTGACAATATAATTTTCACAATTTAAAAATTTGATTTATATGCCGCGAGTCTTCTGCGTTAAACGATTATCAGTCAAAAAAATTCGCGTCTTCTTGTAGCTCTCTCTGGCTTGTTTATTCGTGCTTAATTCACACGAAAAACAATCAGGAAGAAAGAGACGGGAAGCTGGATGAGCTAATCAGCTAATCTATTTCACTTCGCGAACGGAGTTGCGAAATCTTTGCTTCTCGGTATATTAATTATCAATATTGCGTTTTACTCGTGTCGCTCATTACAGTCGGCTTCTACGAGATCGCGACGAGCTGGTACCGCGACTCATGCGCGTATATCATCGGGATCGCGCAGAACAACCGGCAAAACCTTAAAGACGCGCGACGTGGCCGGTTTTCAAAATAAGAAGATCCCACCGACTTGGAAAATCTTCCTCGCTGGACGGCAAGACGCTATCTACGCCCGCAAAAAGGCTTCACAAACGCCCGCGCAGGGGCTTGTATTGCTCCGCGGCTGTTCTCGCGATCGGAGGGGTGAGGGGGGGGGGGGCGATCGGCAATAAATCAGGAAGAGAGCTCGGCGGAGAGTCGTGCTCGGATTTCTTGCCGATCGAATGCAGCGGCGCGGCGGCGCTCGCTCGGCGGCGCTCAACGCACGCACGTGCGTCCGACATTTACCCTGATGACCGACGTTAAACTCGACCCCGGATCCCGTGCGCTCGCGAAGAGCGAGCGACCGGCCGCGGACGGACGGACGCGGGACACGGGTCGATCGATCGATCGATCAGCGACACGCGGGACACGGATAATACGCGAGAGAAAGAAGAAAAAACGGAGAAAAGAAAGAGGAGCGGCAGGAGAGGCAGATTTATATACACGGCATCAGCAGGGGCCAGGAGACTCTATCCAGGCCACATCGCTCGGCGCGACCGCTTCCACGAAGGGTAAAGCCACCTCAAATCGTACCGTTATACCGCGAGCAACGTTTTTCATCCGATCGATTCCCCGATCAATCAGCGACTCTCGCCGCGTATCGATATACCGACGCCGCGATCGACTTTGTGCGTATATCTTCTAAGCCGGCCTGGTATTCGACTGGTTCCTCGCGCCGCGCCGGTTGCAGCGTAAGAAGTTTTCCATGAAGCTTATGAATCTCGGACGGCGTTTTCCTGCCTGGCTGACAACGCTTTAAGATGACACGAAGGATTATTTTAGATGACCATATCGAGAAAACTTGAGATCATTTTGGAAGAAATCAATTTTTTCATTAATGCTTAATTAATTAACAATTAATTAACCATTCTTCTGATCGTCACGCAATAAATAAATCGCTTATCTATCTTAACGCTGATATGAAATCAGTCATCGTTATTATAATACAGTTACAAAAATTTTAGTGTCATCTATTTGCTACAAATTTTTCAATCATCGATCGCTTCATATATTTCTTCACTAATATGAAACAGTAAATGCAATATAACATACGTGTTATATTATACAATCGTACCGTATTGATATTATTATAATTAGAATATACAATCGTACCGTTATCTATACGGTACGATTTGAATGAAGAATTATAACACAAGAGATATGTAATGTAACCGATGCTCGGTGTTTATTGGGATAAAGTGTCATCCGTTTGCCAAAAATTTGCCAATCATCGATAGCTTCATAATATTTCTTCACATTATATTCATTGTCGTTTGTAATTTTCTAACCAATAATAATCAAACAATCGTGACTGAAGTACGCTGATGTGAAAAAGAGTGGAACGAGACACAAACGTGTGGAATATTTTTCGCGGAATGTTTATTCGCTTATGCTCCGCGGAGCAGCAAAGTCCCTCCAGCTCTTGTTGGAACGTCGTGCCGGCGCGGCGTCTCTCATTATACGCCACGCACGGAGGAAATGCGGAGGAAAGGTCTACGCGCAGCTACTACGACTTTCCTCAATTTTGCATGGAAATTCGGTGAGATTTGCGTGACGCCACGCGTCAGACGTGCGGTGGCGGTTTATTTTCGTTAACGTTTTATGAGAGAGAGCACCGCGCGACGGACGCGCCGCGATTAACCTTGCTCGAGCGGCGCGGCGCAGGCTCTCCGTTTTCGAGCACTCGAATAATTCGATTATCATCCCCCCACCCGCTTCCCCTCCCCCTGTGCCGCGTTCTACCCTCGGCCTCGCGTTTATTCACCGTCACTGTCACTGTCACCCGTCAGCTGTCCCGTTCTCCGCCAACGATCGTCTGACGCGCGCGCGCGTGGACTCTCGCATCTACCCATGTACCCATAGACATATCTACCCGTTGATGCTACCGTCTACCCGTCACGCCGTCTACTCCCCCCCACGGGGGAGTAATTATTATTAATCACGTCAACTTTACGATTACGGACGTGCCCGCGCCGCGCCGCCAAAAACGCGCCCTTCGAGCGAGTTTTAAAACGGCTGAAAAGTTTCGGCGAGAGAAAGTTTGACAGTTCGAAACCTCTCACGCGCCGACTGGGTATAGACGGTCTACTAACGGGAATTGTCCCGTGTATTATACCCTGGGGAGGGGAGGGGGACGCGAATATAATTTGACGAATCGTTTTATCGGGTTGAAAAGTAAGAGCTGATGCGCGCGCGATGATTTACATAATGGGTATTTCCAAAGTATGTGCAATCGCATATCTCATTCAGGAAAGTGTCAAACAATTTGGTGCGGCTTGCACTTGGACTGTGCTATCGCAAATTTTTATCGTGAGCTCTTTCGCTCTTCTCGATTCGATCGTTTCTCGACAATTGGAAAAATATCTCGCACGCAATTTGCAAATAATTTGCACAGAGCCCGCAAAAATTCCCAATAATGAGTCTTACACGGAAAAAAAGAAGTGTCAAATCAAAACTTCTTCAAATCTTCTTATAAGAATTTCAACTTTTTATTTCAAGTTTTCTTTCTTGGTTGAACTGTATAAGTGACTTCATCCAAGCAAGTTTTCTTCATTTAAAGTAATAAAGTATTTATAAGTCTTGATTCGACATTTCTTTTTTTACCGTGTAGTGTAAAGTTTCAAATATTTCACAGTCATGTTTCTATAACGAAATCGAATTATTTTACGTTATTATTGTAATTTATTAAAACAATTTCTGCACATTCTGCGCCCAAGAAAATGTGCGAATGATACACTCAAACGAGCAGCGGGACAAATTATTAAGCATATAGGGCTGTTTCGGCGAAACAGGCTGAACATCCAAAGTGCACGGCAGCACACGCGGCCGTGTCGTGACGATGGACGATTTGCCATGCGATATTTTTAAACGTCGTCGCCGCCCTCACGTACGGCTGTAGCTCGGAGAGCGAGAGAAAGAGAGAGAAAAAGAGAGAGAGAGAGAGAGAGAGAGAGAGAGAGAGAGAGAACGAAAGAATCGGCCGATAGCGATGAAAAGTGCATCAGGGATGCGTATCCCGAGTAGACGAGAAGGGGGACCACCGTGGCGGTCGGCGGAGAGATCGTTCCGCGTATCACAATTATTTCTTCGCTTTATTTATAGGCAGGGCCACGACACCGCGGTATCATCGTTGTTTTCCATGATTTCCACCCGTTTGAACGGGCACTCCTGTCTTATTTTCCCGCTTATTCCAACGCGCTTCTACGACGCGACCGACCAGCCTTCCGTCGACAAAGCGCGATCGCGGTTCCGCATTTAGCGACCATTACGTAGAAAAGGAGAAAGGGAACGAGGGAGAGATATCTCTGCACTGATAGACGAGCGGATGGATCGTACTCCATAATTAATGAAAATTCAATTAGACATCGTCTTTTCGCAACAAGCTTTTCGAACGAGATTTAATGAAGCAGAGAACGGAAATAAATATTATAAAGGGCACAGGGGACAATTAACGCTCAAACGATTGACAGAGATATGATGTACTAATATTTTTTTTCAAATCAAATCAGTCTAATTTTGTCTGAAATATTTTGTAATTTTATTTGTAATGTAACTTTACGTTACATATTGTTCTCGCTAGCGGACTACGGTTCCGCGAGTCGCTGTCGAGCGACGAGAAACAAGCGCGTTGGATTTTATTCATCCCTCGAATTTCGAAGTGTATCTCTCGCGCGCAGCGCGCGCAGGCGAGAAAGTCTTTCTACGTTTGTTCTGCGGTGTGCGCAATGCGAGTGACCTCCGTTCGCTAAAATCTATATTTATCTCAAGCGCTGTGTGTAGCACGATGTACTTAATGCTTTGGCTTTATTGTCTTCACCCCGCGCGCTTCCCTTCTTTTTGTCGTTTACCTTTCCCACCCCTGTGTCTACTGCCCGCGCCGCCAACTGTCACATTTACGGCGCGCATTTATTTGTGTCTGCGCGCGAGAGAACACACCGGCTTGCGAAAATCCGCGTCGCGTTTCGTCTCACGTGCGCGGCGTTTCGAATGCGTGCGTCTGTGAAAAAGTGACGATTAACCAAATTTTCGCTAGACACCGCGGGAAACTGTCAAACGTAGACGTGCCATGAAAAGCCGAAAAAATGGTTTTTAAGAAGTTACGGTTATTAGTGAGACGAAGAGTGTCTGTATGACCACAATTAATTAATCCTTTTTCCTAATAAATAAAACGATTATTCCATTGGAAAGATCGTCGATTCCCGAAACGTGAATTCAATCTCGCTCTAGTTTTTTTTTCTGGATACGTCAGACGCTAAGCTTCAGCCACTTTCTGCATCAAAGGCTCGAGAATAAAGGAAAAATCCTTCGAAACGGGAGCGCCAAAAAATTGTATGACATTACGGTCGAAGACGCGCGTCATCTCCGCGCGGCTCGTGATTTTTTGGCGGGGAGCGTTTTTTCTTTTCTTCCGTTCGCGGACTTTAAATATAGTCCGAAATCTCTCGCGCCAGACGGCCTGTAGCCTCGTCTGGACGAAAATAAGCCCACCATCTTTCCCGCCCTAACGGTCTTTCTTTCCGTTTTTTTTTCCGGCCGATGTCGACGTGGTGGCTCGTTACGGGTGCCTGGTGCCCTCCCCCTTGTCCGACCTTCAAACACGAAGACGAGCAACAGGAAGGAACGAAGAGGGATCGGTGGAAAGCGGTGTGTCGCGTGAGGATGCAAAAGTGGCGGCGTAGACTCCGTCTCCGGCCTTGAGACAGAACCAAAAAATTGCGATCCCCTCGAGAGCAGATCCGAGAATTCTCACCGAAAATCGAGTTTCTGAATTAACCATCTCGATCGCAGATACATAAATCTGCATCAAGATGGATATATCCACGTGGGTCGGATGCTATTTTTGCTGTGAAAAATATCAGAGAAAATGCATACGTATCAAGCGTAAGAATTATAACAGCGCTAAATCTGACTAATTCATCAGCGCGACTCAGCGGCATTTCTGCCCTTCAGTTGATTTTAATCTCGCGACGGGATCGTTCGCGCTCGAAGCGCCGAAAGGAACGGGTTTTCGCAAACGAGAGACGTCGGCCTACACACATCCGAGCCCGACTAAACAACCGGGGGCAGCGTTGAGAGAGAGAGAGAGAGAGAGAGAGAGAGAGAGAGAGAGAGAGAGAGAGAGAGAGGAGAGGGCTTTGCGTGTGTCTCTAGACGAAAACGTCTGTGTACGCACACTCATCCGCCCGCCAGGAGCGTTGAACCCCCGAAATTAATGTTGTAACGCAATGTCGTATCTACGTCCCGTCGCATCCCACCCTCCCGCCCTCCTCTGTGCCGTCTCGTTGCGCCTAAAGCCGCTCGATAACGTGCCCTCTAACTTCGACTTGGGAATACCTAATTGCACTAATGAGCCTCCTGCGAGCCCCGTAGGGCGCGGGGGTGAACGACCCTTCGCGGATTTTGTCGCGTGGCGAACGCATTCGCGTTCGATAGAGACGCAAACGTGTAAACTCTCCGCCGAGTCTCCCACAATGTACCGCGGCTCTGCTTGACAGAGACTTAATTACTGGCCCACGTTGGAAGTCTCGAAATCTGATCTAACGAAAGCTGATACCCGCTATATCTATATTTCGTGTATTCTCCTGAAAAAGATAGCCATCATTCGTAAAGAGTAGAAAACGCTTCGATTCTTTTTACTTTAAATGTTTAAATCAAAAAGATATCAAGAAAGATTCTTTTCGTTCATTTTAAAATGTTGTATCTCAAATGCAATCAGCCTAATATCGATCAAGAAATTCCGGGACGTTATTTAGATCTAATAAAAAAATCACGAAATAGAATTCGCAACAATCGCTTTAAATGAGACAACTCTCCCTTAAAATAATTACCGAGAATCGCGAATCGATAATAATTCTAATTCCTCGCGCATACGTGGGGCGTATTCGCCACCGGGGGGTGGGGGGCGGCGGGAAGGGGGAGGGGAGTCGGTGCCGCGGTGCCTATACCTATCATACAAAGCACTTGTCGTTTTTTTCCGGTGGTGCGCTCGCTCGCTCGCAACACACCCCGTAAAACACGCTTCACCGTGGGATCACCTTCCGGGGGGCGCCCCACCGGCCGCCGCGGCCGGGGCGAGACCGGACGTAAAAACTGCCGTCTCCGAGTAATCTGCATCGCGTGACGCAGGCGGCCCGCAATTGCGACTGCACTTCGACAGTATAACAGCGTAACTCGATAAAATTCACATTTGGGTCACGCGTACTTGTTCCCCCCCTCTCCCCCTTCGCCCCGTTACCCGTTCTCTCCTTTCGCCCCCTTGTCCGATTCCCGCTACTTCTTTCGCTTTTATTTTTTCCCTCGAAAGGGTCTGCCTTATGCGCCTTGCGGCATCGCGTGCGTTTATGCGCCCGCGCCCCTTCTCACGGAGGGAGACGGGGCGGGGGACGGTGGGCTACTAGCGCGCCAGGGGGGGGGGGGAGAAAAGAATTAGAAACGCCTCTTCTTCTTGTACTCTGATTGTCTTCTTCTTGCTCGAGGTAAATCTGTCTGAATAATGGACAGAAGAAGTTCTCAGAGAAAATCGTACGTGAGAATTTCAATTGTTGCCGAAAATCAGAATGAGGCATTTTACTGAGCACAAATGCTGTTTTTTATTCAAAATAAAAAAAAAACGTTTTCAATATAAATTAATCGCGATATAAAAAATAATGAATAATAAATGAATAATTAAAGCAATCTTCGATGTTATCGTTTAAAGTTTAAATCAATCTGTATCAGTCGGTATTATAACCACTGCAAATTTGCATCGCGATGCATTTAAAGATTAAAATAAAGATTTAAATTAAATATTTAAACACACATCGCTCTATAATTTTTGGTACTCACTTTTCAAATACTCAATGTATCGATATATACATAAGTGAAGATCAGCTAAGTGAAGATTCGACTCACGTATCCCAATTGTTTTTTATACAAAACTGATGTAAAGTGATTTAGTCACATTTTAGATCGCAGGCTCGATGACCACGTTGCATTATCCACTAACACTAACACAAATCCTAACAACAATATTTCTGATACGGTTCCTGGTAATTAAATCCAATCTGACATTATATACGAGCGTTCATGCGCGACATATATACTTTATGTAACAGTAGTAGCCCTTAAATGCATTCACCGTGCGACGGTGATATTTGTACTTTTAATACTCGCTTGCGTATAGAGTCAGGAGCACGACTGGTTTTCTCTGCAAGAATTACTCATAGAATTGCTCGGATCGTTCCTAATAGCGCTTCTCATCGATGTTGATTTATCGGCTTTGACAAATCCATTAAATTATCGTCAAAATTGTTGAATTGATCGTTAAATTTTTGAAAAGCGACGGCAGAAACGTCACAGAATAGGATTATTTTATTCAAACGAATTATATAGAAAACAAAAGACCAGCATAATTTCTCTAAATAGAAATTTTTGTGAATACAATTTTGTAAATTCAATTTTGCTGTAGATTAAAAAATACACTTTGCTCTAATCGCCGAAACAGCATAAAAATCGTCTTCGTGCTTCGTTCGTAAACGTCAAAATCCAAAACCATCAAAAAATTATATACCAGTCCTAAAAACTAACGTCGAGTAATTCTATTTCCGAGAAATCAGGATCTGTGCGAGATCGGTATCGATGTTCCGAGCGAAAGAGACCGGCGCGGCGAGGCGCGAAGCGAATGAGAACCGTTGAAGACACGGCGCCTGTCTGCGAGTATGCTGACCGCAGTGGCACTATCTGGGCTATCATTATTCATCGGATATATATCTGTTGCAGATTTGCTAATTTTGTCCGAACAGGTTGATCTAAGCGCAACGTAGAACGGCAGCTGAAGGGGAACAGCGGGAGGTTGACACTCACGATTTGCGAGGTGAAGAGGAGGGAATGACAAGGAGTAATCGCGAAACACAAAAGATATCACGTAAAAGTTACCTAAACTATTTAATGGACGAGATTTGTCCGTAAAATAATAAATACAATCCTCTGCCTATCGCAAGATTCCCTTGGATTCGGTTCCGTTTCTAAAGAATGTGCATTTAATTAAAGACACACAAGGTCCTATAATTTCATGATTAAGTACCTTCATTTCCGTTCTCTATATGTCAAATATATTTGTTACACGTGATTCACAGAAATCACAAACAAGTTATCACAGTATTTTTTTTATTTTGATATATTAAAGAGCTTGCAGAAACATATATATATGCGAATTTAACGGATAGGGTTAATCAAGAAGATTGTAATTTATCGAAAAATATCGAATATATCATATTAAGTGAGTCATTGTACATATACAGTTCGCAATAAAAAGATACAAAATAAAATATTGCGCGCCGAAAGAGAGAGATGATTACATTGCGTCGGTGTAACGCAGTAGTCAGTACAATTCGCGGAAACGTTCCGCGATAGTGCGCATGTCACTTAAAAGCATGCGAGGAAGAAAAATGTAAAAAAAAAAAAAAAAGCTTTAATTATCGCCTGCAACGATGTTAGTAGTTCTTAATTACGGCGAGGGGTCACGCTCCCGATTAATTATCAAATTGCGAGTTGTTACACTCAAACATAAGTAACAATAAGAATAGAAAACACAATGACATCAATAAACCCGACGTACTAATATAAGCATTCTATCATATATATATGTATATCGCTATTATCTATGTGATAATTACAAATAAGAAGCTACAAGTTTGACTTTTGAGTCCACGTGGAGAATTGATGGAGAATTCCAACGTATAAATATAACAAATTAGATACGTACTATCTTTTTCGTAATTATGCAATAAACGCGTGATGGAATTGCTTTTTATAAACGAATTACGAAATTTACTACTCATCAAAATTAACAACGGAAGAAGGATCCTACAACTGATATTATATATTTTACTCCAATTAATAATCTCATCCTTCTGCGACGATTATTATTTTTTTTTTGGAAGCAATACATCGACAATATGTATATTGAGCGTTAGAAATCGTTAATTTGTTTATATGATAAAATATGGAGAAAAAATTTCTCGCGCGACTCAATCGTACAAAATATATATGTATTAACCAACTCGATTACAATTCGTGTAAAAACGTTTCAATAAAATTTAATTCTATAATCTTCCTTTATAGCGATTGTCTCTCCCCCTCTGTGAATTTCGAGTTGCCCCGCCGCGCCGCTCGCGCTTTCAACAATCGTCCAGCTGGCCTAGAGTAAATTGCCGGTCCTAGAGTAGCTCCGGGCGCTAAGTCACGGACTAGACTCCCAACAGAATACGGTCCTAACCGCCACCAGTCACCTACAGACAGCTTTAAAACGCGATGGAGCCTGACCTAGGCTTGTGCACCGGCCGTGACCTTTGTTGCGGCGATCGAGGCCGGTTCGTCGTTCGCACACGTATGCATTTACGAGTCTTGGTGATCTCACGCGTCTAGTTATTCGACAGGCCTATACTTAATGTCCGTACTTAATTCTACGGAGCACTAGACGGAGATGATTGATGGGTCTTCATCTCGAATTGATCTGCGTCTCTTCTTCTCTCTTCTCGAGAATATATTGTTAATTGGAAATATTGGAAGAAACTGTTTTTTTTCTATTGAAATATTAAAAAATAATTTGGACTCTTTATAATTAATCATTATTACACATTTGAGAAAGATCAAATTTGATCTTTCATGTTTTGCCTTTAATATATTGACTCATTCGCGCTTTTTAAACTGTGGACAATGCTAATACAGCTAGTGCGATTTGAAAGTTTCCTTATCTCCCCGCACCTAGGTGCGCGAAATGTAATACATCTCAATTTGGAGTTATGCGACAATCCTTTTTTTTTTTTTTTTTCTAAAAGTGGCTCCGTTGTTGCTAATTATGACATTGAAGTTTATCAACTTCACAGGGCGATGTACTTGTCATTGAATTTTTGTGCACTTGATTGGTTCCGTATCTTGAATTGGTATCGCATATATTGTTTAAACATGCGCCAGCGATACATTGCGGGAAAAACATTTAAAAGGCAGTTAATCAATCGCGTCTGCAGCGACTATCGGACCGACGCGCGACGCTGCGCGTTATATTTCCTGCAGGGATAATTTTAGTCAGTGAGCGATGCGGCGGTGACTCCAAAGAGACGCACCAAGTCTTTATCATAATGAACTTTTAAACTATGTGATTTGTGTCGTATGGAGTTTTCATATCGAAAGTTGTTGATTCTGAAAAACTTGCATATTGTAGAATTTAAAAGAACTTTGGATATTTTCTCTATCACAGACTTTTTTAAATTTAGGTTTTAAATTTACGGTTTTTTTTATTAGTCAAAGTTTTTCGTATTTCATGACTTTTTGTATAATAATTTATTTAAATGATTATGATGGGCTTTAAATTGAAATTCAAGTTAAGTTTCTCGATCAAAATTGCAAAACGGGGAATAAAAAAATGTTGTAAATTAAAAATAATTGTCTCTACAATTAATGATAATTTTTCTCAGAAGAGATCTTAGAAGAAGCTTCTCAAACTATTACGAACCAACTTCTTAAACTGCCTTAAAGCGCTGATTCGCGTTGGTCATCGGTGAGCGATGACTTATCACGCTTCACGTACTACATTTATGACATACATATGTATGTACATACATATGTCCGCGGGTGCCCGTGTACTTACAAACTGCTCATGCAACAAGAGGCAATCGAGAGATCGGCCGATCTCTCGAGGACATCGGGCAAGAAACCATTGGTCGTTTCGCCAAAGAAGACATATATCAAGATGCAGAGAGAACGACACATGAAAAATCATAGAAAAATTGCGATAGAAATGTAAGAAAGAAGAAGGCGATTGAGAATGATTCAGGAATGAAGGAAGAATTGGAGAGGACATTAACAGAAAATGATAATGTAAAAGAAACCTCTTTCTTTCGGCTGTTTATGCGTTCTCGAGAACAAAATAAGAAAAAGAATCACGTTGCAACGATAAGAAAAATAAATAATTAGTGAAAAAAATGCATTGCGGATAAGGAGCGGTCGAAAAGTAGTAAAGATAAGAGAAGGAAAAGATTAAGTGAAAAGAAAATTCAATAAAACAAATGATTAGCAAGTGCAACGGATGCAATGCATGTAGGTATGTATATCTCGCTCCGCGTGTACTTGGCGCGAGACACTACCGTGTCTCTTGATATCGCAGAGATTTCATATAATTTGTTTTTTGTTTTGTTTTGCAAAGTTCCTAGAGAAGCGAATCCATAAAAACCGGGATATTGTGGAATAAAAATTACATAATCTGACTAGTGATTTTGCAAAATCCTAGGTCCTATCAGTGAAACTGTGAGTTAACATTTTTATTAATTTATAAACATATTATATAAATTATATTTATATTAAGAATTTTTTTATTCATTTCACAATATCCCGGTTTTTTGTGAATTCCCAAGGAATTTTGCAAGAAAAAAAATTATACGAAATCCCTACAACATATATATTAACTAATATGCAAGCGCATTATAACAATAGTCGAGGATTAGAATACTATAAATGAAATTACACACATGTAAGTGAATTGCAAATAAAAACAATTGATGAAGTAAGATGTAGATAGCGATTTGATCCAGCAGAAATCCTATCTAGTTATCGAAAGCAAAAAACAATCGGAATAAAATGCTTCTTAATTTTCTCCAAATTACTGTTATATATTTGATTATTTTGATATATGCGCGTATTGCGCATAAATAATGTCAATCAAGCACGTTATTTGACGTTCTTACATAAATTAAAGGACATAATAAAATTTTAATTTATTTCAAAAATAAAGAGAAGAGATAAAAGTAGATCTAAATAAAAAAAGAAATAAGAAGAAGTGAAAGAAGAATAAGAAATAGAGGAGATAAATAAAAGAAGATATAAAAATAGATTTTACATGCATCAACGTCATCGTCCCAAAATCAGACAAAAATTTTTCGCAAAGTAACGGAGATGAATGTAAAGAAAGGCAAGGGCGAAAATACACGCGGGAGAAAATTCGGACGTAACGGATTTTCAAAAAAAATTGTTCCCCGCAGCGGGGGCCAAGATGATCGGACGGAGAGAGAAGAGGTCGTTCCCGATAACCCGTGTCGCGAATGCGATACCAGTTAGCCATTCTTCCTTTCGGCACACTTTCGACGCTATTTTCTATTTCAAATTCTATTCCAAGTGCTTCTGACGACAGGGGCAGCTTGGTAGCGACTGATACCAAAGACCTAGCGCTTTCGAGTGCATCAGGTCGCGCGTGTTACGCATGGTACTCACGCACCGTACGTTAAGAGCGCCGCATTATTATCGCAAGTATATACGTACGCGTATTTCTTTCTCTTTCTTTCTTTTTTTAATTTTTTTTTCATTAAATCGTTCCGGCTGTTAATCTCACCGATATTGCTGGACAGTGGGCGTAACTTTTGAACTCTCGTTCGCGCCGTTTTGTTATCTGCGCAACGCTAAATATACTGCACACTTATTTTCGACTGTTGCAAGACTGCGGCAAAATCAGTTTAGGAAGCAAATCGTGCGACGTCGATCGCCGTGCTTCAACATGTACAATGGAAGATGCGGTGACTTGTAAAAGAACGTGCAGAAGCTATAGTTATAAGTGAATGCGATCTATGAATGGTTAGGTATACAGCGGCTACATTTTTTTTGAGACGAACAAATTAAATATCTTGCAAGAGTCTCTTCTTTTTCCATTTTTTTTCTTTTTTTAGGGGGAATTTATTCTTTGATAAAGAATTCTACTTCAATCATAAAAATATATTTCAAGAAAAATTTTTTGCAATCTATCTTTATAAGTTTTTTTTTCAATTTCAAGTGCGAAATGCGGTGGATATTTTCACGCCTTATAATGCAATTATCTATATGTATAAAAAAAAAGAAAGAATAACAAATTTATTCGCTTCTCCTTATCTTTCGCGCAGAAAATGAGCGAGCGATGCCTCATCATCGTTACGAGCGAGCCTACGGGCATTCGTAATTAGTAATCTGTCCGATGCGGACAGCGATATAACGCGAGTCCGCTGCAGGTCGATCTCGAATCTCACGTATCCCGGTTGCAACGCAATGGAAAATAAAGCTGCAATCGACGCGATATAGATAATAATAAGTCGACGCTTTATCGGAATGCCAGTGTCCATAATCGCGCGATACGCGATAATCGCCCACAATGCGGCCGGTGCGGTGTCGCGTCGGTGAACTCGCCCGTCGTGTGCTCGGGGCATATTACGCTTATAAAAATTCAGATTCGCCCAAGAAAGAAAGCACGCCAGTCTCGCGGTTAGCGAGACCACGATCGGTCTCCCTCGCCGATCCGAGTTCCTAAGCAGGTCGTTGATCTTATTTTGTTTCTTCCCCTTTCTCTCTCTTTTTTTTCTTTTTTTGTTTCTCTCTCTCTCTTTCTTTTTCTCTTTCTCTCTCCTCTCCCCTCTCTTTCTCTCTCTTTTCGCGAACACGGGGGCCTTAATAACAGGTTGCGGTTCTACCGCCACTATTACGTGCTTAGCGGCAAGTGGCTCGAAGACAGTTTCGCCCGAGGGACTCGTGCGGCGGCGGACCGTTTGGAGCTCCTTCTGCTCCTTAACAAGTGTATATTATGCATACGGAACGCATACAGGGTGTCCCCGAAAACAGGACGCGATATCCTTGACGACCTCCTTGATCTTCGGTCGTCGTCGTTGGTTTTTAATTTCTGGTGCACCTTAGAAGCAATCGATAATAAATCACGTCAGTTACTGTCAATTATTGTTATACTGTGTACCTTGCGTTATCGGACAACCGCGCTCTCTTATTCCTCTCATCCTGGCAATGATTAGTGACTGCAGGCATATAGTTTTGCAATAACTTATGCGGACACAGTGCGCAGGATTAATTGTTGGAATATTTATCGTCGCGTGTTATTTTTTAAGTTTTAAGCAACGGTAGTCTCGCCCAATTCAATTCCCGCAACGAGCAATTGCCCAGCAGAGGCTGGGAAAAAGAAATCTCAAGATCCAGACTCTATGAGTTCTAAACATCTTTAGTATGTGCGTAAGATAAAGAGTATTTCAGAAATGAGGATGGCTAAAGTTGAACTCTACTTGTCGCAAAAATAAAGAAGGTTGAACATTTTCTTCGGAGTTCTATATTATTTCGCTCATGTATCACACAGATTTATGCCGATGTACGTATTATATATATTTTTTTAATTTAAAAAGACATAAATAAAGGGATATGCAATTATGCATACAGCTGGCGATGCAGTTATACGGTACTCGTCGGATAACTCGTCGAGTTAACAGCCACGGATGTAGGATGTGAGAGCCAGTTATATAATTGTTACTTCGACGCTACTTAAGTTACCTAAGATCCTCATCAACGGCGATGATACGATGCAATTCAGTGTATGCACAATGTAAGAGCGTGTGTATGCACGAGAGTGCATGCCGGACGGATCGCCGAGTCGCTGAGGTTAATTTATTTTGACGTTACCAAGGAAAACATGATCGGTGTCATGTATGAAATATTACCACTCGCGGTAATTAATTCTGTGCGAACTGTGGCGCCTGACTGTGTGGCATGATCTTTGGGATAACGCTACCTTTTACTGAGATATGCACAACGAGTTTTTGCAGTCGTGCATCAGACTAAACATCTCGCAAAAAGAAAAACGAGGAAACGCGACACAGCACGTTGCGTTTGATAATTGATTGCGAAAGATTTTCAATACCATGCGCTCTGCACTGCGAGAGAATAATTAATTAAATATCGCGCATAATGATATCTACTTTCCACGAATTTCAAAACTTAAGGGTTTCGACATTTGATTTTGAAGCTTATTTTTTAAAGTTAAGTTCACAAAAGTTCAAAATATGTATCTATAATTAAATTAGTATTTTTTATTCTTTAATATTAATAGACTGATGGAAATATCTAAAACTTCTAATAAAACATAGACTGTTTAAAATATTAAAGTATTATAGAAAGTCTGTTTCAACAAGTTTAGGTCTTTAAACTTTTATTGAACTTGGTAGAAAAATCACAACTATAGAGAATCAAATCCGTGCTAATATTTTTCTCATAGAAATAAATAAGAATAAATTTCTAATAAGCATATAAAATAATAAACTAAGTATAGGCTCTCCAGAATAAATCAAATAGGAAATAGTGAGAGAGGCAATCGGAGCGCCACGCGCGGTAATTATTGCGCAATCAATATATAGTCAATAAGATAAAATATATTGGTCAACATATAAAAAATATAAAACATATATAAAAAGTGCACAAAATCTCTTAAAAAAATATCAAATTTAGCGATACAGAGCGTCCTCACGGAACTGAGACAAGCTACATCTCGGAAATGATAACGAAAATGTTACAAGAAATGTTACAAAATAAAGTGATACACGAGTTCTATCTCTGTCCCAGTTCCTCCCTCTCTCCCCCCGTGAGGCGGCACTCTGTATGCAAAAGGAAGAAGCCGGAAGGAAGACGAAACTTACGAGGCTGCGCCAAGGCAAAGACACTCTCCGTCTTCGCGGCGTACTCGTCGATCTCCTCGTGGTGCGTGATACCGGGCTCGAGAGGCTGCGGCTGGTCGGCCTGCATCCCGTACATGTCCATCAGCTTCGAGATCGGCGGGATCCTCGGCAGCGCCCGGCCGGTCATGTTCGGCGCCTGCTTCAGGCCGAGCTTGTTCAGGATCTGCTCCTTGATCGCTTCTAAACTGAGCGCGCGAATCTCCTCGTGCATCCTGCAGGCGTTGCAGGCGTTACCGGCCATCGCCAAGTGCCGGACGTGGGCTCTCTCGATGCCGGGCGCGTCGAAGGCACCGAGGAGGACCAGCGAGAGTAGTAGCAGCGCCCTCGTGACCATCTTGTTCAAGGTCGCCCTTGGTCGGATCCGAGCTCTACGATCGGCCTTCGTCGCGGATAGGAAACGATCAGATGATCAATGGCATCGTCGTTCCCGCCAACCTCTTGTCTTCCCTCAAGATTTTAGAATTTTTCTTAATTTCCCTCAATAGAACCGTTCTTCGTTAATATACCTAATAATTCCTACACTAGTATCTTCCTCTTTTCCGTCCCTATTACTTCTCCCCTTTCGTCAGATAGTCTCCCTGAGGATTGTAGAAAACCTTTTCTTTCTTCTTCAGTGTTCTTCTCTCTCAGTGCTTTCTCTTCTTCTACTTCTTTTCGCGTAGCTCCGGTCTCATCCGCGAGGAAAGTCTCTTTCTTCGTCGTTTATCTCGCAACGCCAGCTTCTTCCTGAACTTACGCAACCATACGTTCTCCACCTCCAGTAGCCGCTCGGTCCCCTTATCGTGCCCTGAAGTCGGTATTTCGCCGGAACTGGGCGACCGGCCTCGATCACGATCGCGATCCGCACGATCCAGTTTCGCTTTCTTCCTTCCTATACGTCACGAATTTATTAACTCCGAGTGGAAAACTCGAGTCTCCTCCGATTACGCGGAAGATGCGATTAGGCCGAAAAAGAGGGAGAGAAAGAAAGAAAAAGAGAGAGGGGGGGAGGGGGAGGAAAAGAGGATCGTCAGTATGTTTTCCGAGCAGTCCGCTCCACTTTATGGGGTTCACCAAAACCGTTCTCACGCACACCAATCACCGCGAGAGAGAGAATCACAAGGCACTTGAGCGTCTCGGCGAGACTTCGTTCGAAGTGTTCCGGGCAATCATGCGACCGGCTGCATCCTCGTGACCTTCAGCCTTTAGCGCCAATCTGCACTTGCTCCGAGACGCGCGTTACTGCTCATTGACAGAGCCTGTTCTCTATCAGACGCGCTCCGGACGTCATGGCGCCAAATCCGAACTGGTTACCTCGACCTTCGCCGGCAGGATCAACCCGGTTCTGTCTTCCCTCGCTCGTACTCGCGTGATTTTCTCGTCCTCTTCCTTCCTGTCCACTTCCGGTATTCTGAATTGGCTGACACCACCGGGTTATTACTACTGCGGGTACCAGTACTCTCGCGCTTTTCACCCTCGTTCAAGGACGCCGATCATTGAAATTCGACGAGATCCCGTGGAGAACAACCGTGGTGGACGATCGTCATGCGTGATGGTGTGGGCAGCGGCTCGGATGACGGATTGGTAGAACCCCGTGATGGATCTTAAGAGCTTGCCGGCCTGTCAAGCACTGAGACCTGAGGCGGGACTTCTCACCGCATATATGTCCGAGGTGGAGGCCTCCTCCTCTCTTCTTCTTCTTCTTTCTTCTTCCCTCTCCCTCTTTCTCTTTCTCTCTCTCCCTCTATCCTCACCGCTACCACGCTGTCTCCCTCCTTCGCGCGTTTATGCCGCGACGTCTTTCTCAGTCTCGGTGTTCTCTCCCGTAGTATCTTACGCACTCGCGTCGTAGGGGCCGAACGTATACCTACACCCGCCGCCAACGAATGCCCCCCTGCGCGTTCCTCCTCCCTCGATATTCCCCGCTCCCAACCCTTTCTGCCGCCACCACCGCCGCCGCCGCCGTCAACCGCGAGTGCCGTTCCCCTCTGCCGCCCTTTCACGAACCCGCACTCCCGACCGTCGCACCCGGCGCGACTCGCCATACCCCACCGTTCCTCGTGTACGAACTCTTCCTCTCCCCCTGGTCGCGCGCTCGCCTCCGCGATTCCCTCGCGTGTGGAGAGCGACGCTTTAGCTTTGCTTCTCCTCTACGCGCCGATTTGCAAATCGCCGGCCGGCGCGGCGAGTTCGTCAAAGTACCGGCTGTACAACAGTCGAAAGGGTCCTGGCACCAGGCAGCCGGCCGGCTACCCTCGATCACTTCTGCGTCGATGTGTGACGACGGCGGCGGCGACGGCGCGGCGGCGGCAGCGGTGCTGGTATCAACGGGTTAAATCGTCACGATGAGAAATATCGCGATCACGCTTGTTTAACATTCCCTGATTAGCACAAGGCTGAACAAGGTCGCGGTACCCTTTAAAAGAGAGGAATATTTCGAAACTCATTGATATCTCCTCCGATTGCTCCTCAAGGGGAAGGAACGTCATAAATAGAATTCTCAAATTAATACTTGGTTCATCTCTGTGACATTTAAGATATATTAATATTGTTTACGAGATTCCCGGTTTTCTGCGGACCTTCGACTTCAACGCAAACACTTAAAATTTTTATTTATTAGCTGGATCGGAGCGGCTTAGGGGAGAGAAGACTCGAATAGCTTTCCCGGCGATAACTTTATTAACTCGTTTTATTCTTACTTAATATCTTGTCTCGGACAGAGTCGATTCGAATCGACTCACGACTCACTTTTCTCGGTCGGGGTCAGGAAACGCTGAGAGAGAGGGCTTTGACACCTGTAAGACGTGTGTGTTTTTATTTGAACATTCGCAATGCTCCGCGGATTGTCTTTAGATTCCAAAACACCCCTTTCCGCCAATCGCTAACGAGAATCCAAATATTGGCAGAAGTCAGATAGCGGCGAAGAAATCTTCGAAAATGATATTGAAATTATCGGAGCTTTCTACCTCACGTTAAGGAAAACGTGAATATCTATTGTATTATTATTATTCAATTGCCATTGTTATAATACAATTGCTACAATAATCATTCTCTCGCCAATGTCGGAGGTCCTCGTGAGGCGTCAAATCAGAATAACAAGGAGCATGAAAGTGAAAAAAAAAATGCGAAAGTGCGTTCCCTGTCGGTCGCTAGCCGCACAGAAATGTTTTATGTATTGTTCGTGTCACGCCGCTAAACGAGAAACGATCGCGCTCTGTGCGAGACGCAATGTAATATTTTAAAGTGTTGAGACGGTAGAACATTGTCTTCTTGTCCAAGCCTTATTCAAGCGACGATACAAGCAAGATTACAGCGAGCAAGATTGCGCTAACAATAAGTCGAAGATGCATTCGTCACAAATACTGATTGTGAGTTCAAAACGGATCTTCGCTTATGTAATTAGAAGGCCGGGTCTTTCTTAATCATAATCAAATAGCGCGACGCATTTGAAACAGAAATATGAAATTTTTAGAAAGGAAAATAAGAATTAAATAAAAAAAAAATGAACAGCGTAATAAAAAATCTAATATACTAAAAATCTAAAATTAGTCATTATATTTGTTAGTGAACTTTCTAGAAAAAGAGTCTCGAAAATATTAGTAATCCTACTCTGGGAAAAATATAACTCACTTTGGGGCCCACGATTACGCGTATATAACGAAAAATCGTAATTAGCTATATTCTATCTATTTCAAAGATTTTTAAGTTATATACACTAGTCAATTCTCTCAATTAGTTCTGTCGATATTCAGTTATCCAAAGATAATTTTCTCTTAAGGGGCACTAAGCAAAATGTTTATTAGGGATACGATATCCAAATAATTTGATTACTTATAATCGTGATGAGTTATAACCCCAAAATGAGTTATAACCGTCTTTATTTTTTCCAGAGTAAAATTCTACGATAGCACTTGTGCAACACGTAACAGATCCGGCTACGAAATTTTTTTTGTTCCGTTTTTAAGCCACGCGCACGACCGAACGGCAAAAGATGGTATGCATCGCTCTTATCTTTTTTTCTCTCCTTCTATTTCTCTCTCTCTCTTTCTCCCCCTCTCGTGCTATATAAAACTTTTAAATTCGCCGTCGGTTGCACACGTCGCGCCGATATGTGCAATTTGTGCACGGATCTTGACCGTGCGGAGATCAATCGATCGAATCTTTTCATGACTATCCCGAAATCGAGGGCACACGTCGCGGGAGCACGCCGATCGATTCGACGAGGGGCCCCACACGTCGTCGATGCACGATAGCGCCAATATGATGGCGCGGCGGGAGGGGAAGCAGGGGGCAATCGGGGGAAGATCGGGCCCGGTGAATGCGAGATAGCCGCGCGACCGGGGCCCGCGGGTCCACCGGGCATTTGAAATCCAAATGGGATCTCAAAAGGATTCAAATCTCAAATGCGCGCAAATCGAAGATGCACCGTGGTCCTGTATTCTAAACGCTCTCGATCTTTTCGCATTCCGTATACAAATCTCCGCCGCGCGGCCGCGAGCGAAACCGGCGGAGATTTCGGATAGGCGCGGCGCCGCCGCGCGCCGATTGCATTGGGGGAACGAACCAGCGAATCGTCTCGTATCGTCCAAACCGCGCTATTGAGTAAGACAGATTTTTACATTGCAAAGGCGGGGGGCGGGGGGGGGGAGGAAACATATTTTGAGCATCTTGACGATAAAAAATAAACCTCCTTCCCTCCAGGAAGAACTCCCTGAAAGGCCTTTTCGTGCTTTTGAAGAGATAGGAGCAGTTTAAATGTATATCCTAAAACACGTCGGAAGATGTAAGTTCGTTGTCAACGATAAACGTTGTCTGACCAATCGAACAATTGGGGAGAGAGAGAATACAAAGGGAGCTCAGGGCACGCATTTAACGGTAAAATGATTGATCTCTCGGTTAAAACCGTGAGATCTGTGCGCGCGTATGGCGACCGCCGGAAGGTGAATATAGCGAACAACACTCGGCTCATCGAAATCTCCGCGATATCTGTGCCTGTGTCCGGTAAAACGCATTCGATCGCTAGTGAAGTAATGAGTACCTTGATCGGCGACGGACTCTTTCATCATATCCGGTTAAAGTTGAACGACGGGTCACTCCCCTGCATTGTAACTGCACTACTGGAGAGGTGCATTATGTCGTTCAATAAAATTTTATAGGCGCCTGATCACACACTCCAATCTCCATATCTCGCCTACTTCTTTTCCCATCGCTTCTTCTCTGGAATCAATTACAATAATTTGCATCCTCGCGGGGAGAGAGATCGGGAACGGAATTGCTTATACCTTCGGCGAAGATATCTCGCTTTGATCTTTGCGATCGCGTGATTCTCCTTTTTTTGACGAGAGACTCCATCAGATCGCCGTTATCGATACCATCCGTATATGTCTTCCCCCTCTTTAGCTTCTTAATCTTTTGAAGGAACATGATAAACTAATACACGTTCTCTTTCTATGATAGCTAAACGTATGTAAGACGTGGAGAGAAAGATATTAGATAGATTTATTTAATTTCAGCTACAAAAAGCCAAGAAATGGACTTAGTTTACAATATACCTTAGACACACTTATATACCAACTTTTTAACTCAACGCGTGCAACTGTTAATTCATTATTCCGTACTCTCTTAAATTTTTTTAACCCTAAACGACTAAACCCATTATTTGCACGTTAAACTCACAACCTAAACTCAAATATTTGAGCCTAGTCCGCTTCAGCAGTAGGCCAAGAAACGGACATTATTCACCTATACACACACACGCATACCTTCATACAACAACGCGCAACAACTAATATATTAATATTCCATATATTTCTAAATTCTTCTCAAATCTCCTTTAAAATATTGGAGAGAAAGATATTGAAAATATACATACGTACAGATATTATGTACATTGTAATTCGTTACTTCTGTGACTATTAATTTCTTTACTTGCGCACCACGTACCGCGGCCTGACTCGCGTATCGCCGTTTATTAATTTGTTGACATTCTGATATTGATTAATCAGAACTGAAACTTTGGCCATCATGTTTGATTAGCTGGTAATTTCTCGATATATTACAATATTGACGAGAGGGAGAGTTAAAAACAAGTTAATAACGTGCATTACATGAATTAATAATCTTCAGATCTGCTACAAATACACATAAACAAGTACACAAAGTGAGAATTTTTATGCGATAAGTTACTCGATCATAAAAATGTCGTCTTATACTGACTCATGCAAAATAACTTTTTCTTTCTCGCATATAAAATTACAAATTAAACCGCATGATATCTTAATTATTGTGCAAACAAGACTATTTATAAGTAGTGTGATTCAACACGCTCAGTAGTTGAGTTACGTAACAAATTTTTGCTTCTCAATACAAGTTCGTGTTGAGAAGCAAAAATACAGCAATATAATTAATTAAAGTTTAATTGTAACGACATTTTTTATAAGAATTAAAAATTTATGACAAATAATGGTCTTTTATGTAAGATATTTGACAAGGAAAAATTAGCTTTCTATTTATCAGCAAATCGAAATTAAAAGTACATTTACTAGATTTAAAATATCTAATAATAGGCAACAATAAAAAATATGAAAAAAACAAAAATATTGTTCGCATTATTTGAAGAAACTTATTTACTCTATTATTTGCGTTACAGCGTTCGCCAAGCATTGAAGTCTTCCTCAGTCGCGGCGTTAGTTTATAATCTCTCTCTTTTCTTGATGATGAAAAGTGACGTATAATATTTACATAATAAATATAAATTTGAACATTTATTGTCATGCTCCTAAATTATTGGATTTATTTTTTCGATTGAGTAAAAAATTGATGTATATTATCTCACATCTCCTATTTATTGTATCCTATTTATCGTATAATTGCACTTAATAATTGCTTAATTTTTCTTCATCGAAATAAAGTTATTGGGATTACGTTCCTTCCCAGTTACGCGTGCGAATTTGCCAGAAATAACTCGAAGATCTGACAATCTTTTGTGACAATCCATCGCAAGGACAATATCAAGGGATTAGCCCCGAATAACAGCATATTATAGTAAATGTAATCATAATAAACCTAAAAAGGCATAATTCCTGGTCTGTATGCCCAGAAAAAAAGTTTTAAATTAAAACTTACATAATCTTCTTATAAGAATGTCAATTTCTTATTTCAACTTTTTGTTCTTGGTTGAACTGTATAAAAATGACTTTATTCAAGCAAGTTTTCTTTGTTTAACGCAATATATATCTTCTTTCAAGATTATAGATTCCTGTGTATATAAGAGTATGTATAAGTCTTAATTCGACACTTCTTTTTCGTCTGTATACAAGCCGTGTAATTCCACATGCGTATATACATGGCACATTGATTTTTCTTCATGCTTACGGTATCGATAATTGACGTAGCACAGTCACAACAAAAGCTTCTCGCCTCTCACGTCAAACTTGTCAATTATTATTCTACATTCACACGACAAAAGGCGAACTCACGTGAACAATTTCCATCCCATTCGCGCAGTAGAACTGGAAGCGTTCGCCAGAAATATTTGGGAGCGAAGTACTGGAGTCGCCATGAAGAAATATCTCTTGCTATCGGTGTAGTGAATGGATATCTCGTTCTCTTTCCCGCTATTTTAATTTCAACAATTTATTTTTAAATTACTATTTCACGAGTGTCACCATTCGATCTTGTCATCCGTTCCAGTCGTGACGATCGCATATAACGACCGTTGCAGATGATACTTCCATGCGTCGCAGCGGAGATGTGCATCAGACTTCTACGGAACAAAGCGGAATACCGGATATTACAGAAAAGACCGGGGCACGTTTCGCTTTGGAACGCGATCACGGGGGAATTCGAGCAGCTCGAGGCGCTAAAGTCGAACAACACCGCTTTCTGCAGCGTTAACGCAATAAACGATTTGCGCGGCAAGACCCTCGTCGTCGCCACGGATCTCGTGAGTACCGATTTCTTTTAACGCGATTTTTTATAAGATCGAACTAATTACTTTTAGATCTATCCATTTGTCATCGTAAACCTACACAAGAAAGAGGTCACAGGAATCGTAGGAGACATTTGGACGATCTTGGAAGAAACTTTAAAGTTCAAGTTAGTATTTCCTGCGTGCCAAAATGCATCGACAAGGAAAGTACCATTGTTCCAAGTATTTAGAATTATTTCCCTCAAAGGATCGAATGGTATATAATATATTTTTAAGAGAAACGCCGTGTTAAACAGTCAGAACTGGATCTTGGTTGTCTAATAATGTTATTAGTGTGAATTTGTGTACAATTCATTGCCCTATATAGCTAGCATATTAGCCTCAGCATACTGTCGTATTCCACTTAATTATTGTTGATATTATTTTTCATGATTCTATAGTTTTATTTTAAATATTTTTCCGATTTAATGCGCGTTGACAGCAGGGAGAAGTATAGACCTTCCCGCTTCGCTGATTCAGAGTGCAGGGTGATTTACAGTCGATGCAAGTAACCTTGGCAGCGGATTTGCAAAGTATTTCGGCGGGGTTCCCGTATAAATATAGATTCCTGATAGTCATTGAGAGTCAGATACCTACGTTTCTCGATGCGGGACTCCGCGCGCAAAATTAACTCTAAACGCCAGCAGAGCGAACTACTTCCTCCCTTCTCGCCAGCCGTCGTGCCACGGCCGTGGAGCGGCGGCCGTAATACCCGTCCTGACTGGCTATTTACACGAACAATTTTCATGGCGACGCTTCTTCAAAGGGGTATACGTGTGACGAAGCCGTATACGTAGAACCTGCCCAATTTTCCGCGTACCACCCACACCCACGCCGCCGCGCCGGTGTGGGTCAAAATACTCGCATGATTCATTCGTCTAGACAGGTATAAGTATAGTATCAGGATGGGTAGATGGGCAATGGGGTAGGGAGAGGGACAAGGGATACGTAGCCTCTGTGGCGGCGGCGGCGACGACGGTGGTGGCGGTGGCGGCCGGCGTAGACGGCGAGCGAGGGGGGCCGGGGGTGTGTTGGACGTGCGAGTTGCGCGGCACCGTAATAAAGGCGTCTTTTCGACGAAAATGCAGGACGATTTACCGAAGAGCGGGACGGTCGATCAACGCGACGCTGATGAATGGAGATACTCACGCACTGCTGAGCCCCACGGCGATGCATATGTACGCCACGACCCATTACGCCTACAGCGTGCCGTTCACGACCAACTCGTAAGTCGAACTCCTGTTATTTGCATATTAACCCCCTTTCGTCCCTCCCCCCCTTTTTTTAACGCAGCGCGCACTCCTCCAGGAGCGCGCGTGAGAGGCGACGTGTAGCTCCTTATCGCGGGCTTTCGCTCGCCCGCGCGCGCGCTCGATGAAAGCTTTTTCTTTCAGCTGGTGTGGTTTTAACGCCGGTCATTAACCCGTTCCGGTTAGGCACCGGCCTATCGGGATATATACACTCCCGCGAGATTGTATCTCGGCTAATAACTTTCCGATTTCGCTTTCGCAATTTCTCTCCGCCGGTGCGTGGGTGCCGGTTGTTCCGCGGGGGAGGAAAGAAGCGGAAGGGGAGCACGAAGATAAGTCTTCCGATCGATCGTTATCGGGAGGAAACTTCTTTATCGCGCACGCGGCAAGCGTGCGCGATGGGTATATGTACAATTGCGATTGAAACACTATATCGCGAGGTAGAATCCAACGCGATCTCGTTACATTTAAAAAAAGAGAACAAGTTCCGTTCGCATCTGTCTTTGGTTAAATTTTCGAGAACTATGACTTTTCAAATTTCTAATTGGATACGGTGATGATTGGATCAAGTCGTTTTTTATTTATTGCTGTTGCAAATTATATTTCCCATCTTCAGATACGCTCTATTTGTTCGATCGGACGGTGCGATTGACACAAAGTGGTGGTACATCAATACCTTCAGCCGCGACTTATGGCTGGCGTTTTCTATAACCATCGTATGTATCGCATGTAGCATCGTGGGAGTATATCGTGTAAAAAAGCTCGTGCAAGTTCACTACGAGGAATGCGATGACGAGCTGTCCTCGCTGTCTTTCAATCTTCTTCACGTTTTGGGTTTTGGTCAAGGTAACGCATATGAAATGCGAAACAAATGGATAAGATAAAAAACAACGAGATAAAAGATAAGACACCTCATATAATGTGATAAAAATATTGCAATATAAAAAATAACGTGTAAGATACACAATAATTTTTTTTTTTTTGAGATTGATTTTTGTGATACTCTTGCAGTTCTTTGTCTTTACGCGGATAATTTTACTTTGCATTGTATACGAAGACAGAAGAAAGTTTCGGCGTAGAAGAAAGTTTGAAAGATATTAATGATTTGTTATTCACAGGATTTCAGAAAATACCGAAAAGCATGTCGCTCCGATTAATAATCTTGTCCTCCCTGGTGATGGGAATGTTGATGACATGCGGATTCAGCAGCAATCTCGCTTCTTGCCTGGCGAATAAAGGAAACTCCGTTTCCCTGACTAATCTCGAAGACGTGGCGAAGAAAAGGACGCACTCGCTTTGTATTAGGAACGACAGCACCGCATATGTCCACTTTACCGTGGTAAAAATAGAAACAAAGAAAATGTATAAATACAACGCAAACCGCTGCGGTTTCAGTTAGGAAATATGCTCTCTTAAAATCCTGGAAAATACGCTTTCTCATATTCAAACTGAGACAAAAGTAACAATATTTTTCGATTTATGTTATTAATCTATTTTAATGTACGAGATGTCTAATACAAGAAAATGTGCCGAATGATAGCCTCGGGATGCAGTTTAGAAAATCCAAAATGATCAGAAGGCTCAGCGGACGATAGTAGTTGAAGATAATTCGAATACTGTGTATGAACATCCGACTATCTTTTTGCTTCTTCATAGAGGAACCTTTGTTTTCATAAATTTCGTATATGAACCTTTGATTGCGTATAAAGTTGGGTCTAGTCAACCAAATTTAAATGAATTATATATGAAATAGGGGTAGAAGAAACTAAAGAAAAGATTGTTTTTTGAGTTTTTGATGCTAATATGTTCAGAGTGTTCTAAAACGTCGAAATATTGCATTAAAAAAAAATGTCCGTATGTGTGTGTGTATGTGCAGATTTGATGTTGTGGTTGCTCTAATTTCCGCAAATATTGAGATATTGGGTTGTTTTTTTTTTAATCGATAGAGTATCATTCAAGGAAGGTTGGTATTGAATTTGGCGATGATCGGTAAAGGGGTTCTTTTTTTTATCTCTTTCTTTCAAATCGCTCTTGCTTTAGGTTCGAAGATTGCTCGTAGTATGATGCTATCGTTGTATCAACCGCGACGTCACGGTTCGATATTCGATTGAACTTGAGTAAAATAAGAGAAATATCACGTGTGGAGGGAATAAAATAAAATAATAATTAAAACAATATAAAACAGGATGGATTGCCGGAAAGCGAGCTTCAGGCCAAGTGGAAAAATTTATTGAATCGTCACTGTCCCGACATGAGTGACACCGAGGCTCTCGCGTCGAAATTGTGCCGTCGCGGTTTCGCCTACTTGGAGGCACCGGCCATATTTCTACCGATTTATCGCAAAGTTCAGCACGAGTGTGACATCGTACAACTGCCTGACGATTACTGGAGTCTGAAACTGACGTTTCTGCACGCCAGAGCGGCGCGACACCGTAAACTCATTGATAGTTAGTAAGTATCGCTTTTGTTAACTTCAGTCGCGATGCACGTGCTCGATTATAGCTTGACTTGTTTACTTAATTGACTAAATTAAAATAAAAACTCCATTTGCATGTCAAAATGATGTCAATTGATAATATTTTAGAAAAAACATTAATTCATTTATTCAAATTTAAGGACTTATTGGCCATTTATGTTAAAATTGTTTAATTAATACTTACCATTAATTTATTATTCATATATAATAAGAGCTTGTGTTATAGTCGGAACATAAAAATATGCAAAATATGCTCGGAATAAAATCCTAAGTTCCAATCTATTAATCATACGATTCTCCTCTGTTTTATTCTTAATTTAATTGAGAAATATTTGCGATTTTCGTACAGCTTGATGCGTATGCGTTCGGTTGGGATAATGAATTATCTTGAGAAGAAGTGGATCTCACAACGAATTTATAGTGAATCCAATTATCGTCAATCGAACAGTTTCCAACCGGTGGAATACATGCACGTTCGTTTAACTAACATGTTCTTCTTCACGACGATGATTATCAGCGTATTCATCTGCATTTTGGAAAACATCTGGTATAAACTACAACACACGCGGAAATTCAAGAAGAACATTTCTAATTCGATATTACTGGGAACAGGTGATAACAATTTTAACATAACGAAGAGTTACAAAATAAGATCGCGACGCAAATGGCATCGGAAATTCAACTCGATATTGTTATCGGAAAGTATAAAGAATCCAAAATTTCTTCGGAACGTCACAGTACGAATTAACCGATGGTGAATATAATTAACATTTGCGGCTATAAATGTATAAGATATCCAAGAATGTCGAAATCAATATTATCTCCGCGCTTTCAACAAACAAGATAAATCATATGAGATCGATGTCCTTTAGCATTTTGAAAATTATATATACACTTGATAAAAATATTATGTCACACGGTATCATTTACCTTGTTAATTATTCTTTTACATATGCTTTCCTAATTATGCTTTCAATTTGGAAGAAAATTTTTATTAAGAATATCTCTTAGAAATCTTCATTAAAAGAATAAATATTATTTTGAAACATTATATTACACGAATTTTAATGAAGAAAAAAATAATGCAAAAAATATAATCAGAATATAATGCCAGCAGTGAGCGTGAAGGCTCCGTTTCTTTAATTTTGATTTAATAATAATATGTATATAAGCATAGTACATAATATACAGAAAAATAATCGTGGCGAACATCGTCATTGACCGACAGTACACTTTTTTCTGCGCTACACAGAACCACGATGCGAATTGCATTTTCACAAATACAACGCGCAACAATATCTCATAATCGCAGAAATCGATGCTCCTCTCATTACAAGACATTATTCACAATTATAAACAACAGACATTTACAAATGCATTATGCATTGGCGTCATATATTTAAGGCCTATATGGATCTTACATTACAATTAAAGAAACTTTGGCTTTTTTTTTTTTTATGTATTTCGCCACCTATGACCCTCCAAGAGGGAGATGTGGAAGCGAGAGAGAAGGAGAATGGAGCAATTCCTAAAGGATTCGTAGATTTTCGAATGCATCACGGTACTTTCCCGCGTTATCGTCGATTTCTCAAATCTGACGAGATTAACACTAATACCCTAGATTTAATCCTAGATATCCGAGGGACCTTAGCAGCTTTCTATCTTGTGAGATATCACACTCTCTCGAGCATAAAAATGTATTAATGCATTTGATTATTTTCTGTCTTAAGATACTTCTTAGAGAATCCGATCAACTAAATCCCTTATCTCTTTGCTTAGTATAGGAAAAATAAAATGAGAAATGTATTTGTGGCAATTGTGATTTCAGTACGTAATTTTATGGAAATGTATAGGGCTCTTCTAGGATTAACATTACGACATTCCGACGAGAATAACATTTCCGCAATATTTAACGGCGCAACTTAAAACGAAGTTAAGCGTAATCGTGTTTAATTATAGAGTATTGTTAATATCCTCTTTTCGCCCTGTCGCAGCTTATACGAATGTCGTGGTAATTATTGGGATCGTAAGACCTTAAATAAATTGGTTATACGTGCATGGATAATAAGTGTATCTTATTTAATGTACAATGAAAGATTTGGCTACCTATAACACTCTCTTTCCTCGTACGAAACGACACTGCACGGATTCGTATTTATTTTCGCTCTACACAATAAAAAAAGATCGGATTTTGATTGGCATCTCTTTCGAATCGTGCAAAACTCACCCGAGAGCTGCAATATTCGTTACATTCACAGCATAATCGGAGCCTTTCGCAATAACTGGGAAAATACAATAACGGGAATAAAATTTACATACAGAAACACGTTAGGTTACATAGAAAAAACAGTAATCATTAACAAAATATCGTATTTCCCTTAATAATTTTTAAATTTCTTATAATTTATTGTTTTTGGAAAAATGATACGAAGGATAAGCTAAGAATATCAAATTACTTTCTTTCATTATTTAGCAACTAGACAATTTATAATTATGCCATTAATTTTAATACAATATTCCTGAAAAAATGAAGATATTAAGAGAGAAATAGGAGAAAATTCATTTCTGCAAAACTGGATAAAATTTGGATAATTTATAACTTTGCAGAACGTATCCTCACCGATTTTTGGATACGCAATTTTTGCAGTGAGTATTTTTTTTACACCTCGCAAATTCTCATTCTTGTATATAGTTTTGAAGTCTGCTTTGCATTAAAAGATACAAAATTCTTTATCTCGGCGATCATCTCTTTTATTATATGAAGAAATAAAATTATTAATAGTCCTTATATTATCTACACTGCTAAAATATGTTCGCTATCGACTTCACCCCACGTCTAGCAACGAAAGATTTGCAACGAAACTTTAGCACTTTGAGTTGACTCCATCGCAGCTGGCCATCGCGCTGAGATTTTCATTTCCTATTAATTACAATGGTAAAATTAATGCTAACAAGCAAAGGTCTATACGCCCTTCTTGTGATAGATGCATAAGCTTTTCGATCTAGAAATCACATTATTTACAAACATGCCACTCAATCTTCGTCAATAAAGCGTCGTAAACTTCTGCACGTACAATTATTATACGCAATATTTTAAGACTATAATACAATGCAACTCAAAACGAAGAAAAAGTACATGTAGAATTACACTTTGACAATCCTGCGTTAGGCATGAGATCACACACCGTCTCGCAAACATATTTATGCAAGTACCCCGGTAGTACCGTAATCTCATAAAAAGTATATTAATATTCAAATTAAATTAAAAGCCATTAATTTCTGCAAAATAAAATATCCAATCTATGATGTCGGAAATCACATGTGAGATTTTCTTTTACAGCCTCTTCAATGCCAGAGGAAATTCTAAAGACAACTTTTGATTTAAATGATTAAGTATCCATATAGCTTCGCGAAATAGAATCTTTCCAAGTCTATACTGCTTTTTTTCAGCTAATTGCAAGTTATTTTTTCCGGATACGTTTTTCCATCAGACGGGAAAAGTCTCCGATTCGCTTGAATGCCAAGTGTGTGCTAGGTGGCACGGTCTAGCTAAAAGTAAGTAGTTTTTATAAAATAAACTTTTTACTAGCGTAAGACGGCTAATGGCTTCTACGGAACTTATGACATTAAAAATGCGTATGGTGATACTTCGCACGATCTAAGTAACTCGTATAAGTCTTGACTTGCTGACAGAGAATTCAGTGTGAATTGTTAATTCCAAGATTTAGATATTTAGAAAACAAATAATAATAATAATAGAGAAGCTTGAAGAATAATCATCGCTTTGAGAAAGCCGATTAAAAATTTGTCAATAAATTTCCTCAGCTGAAAGAAGGTGCCAACGTTTCCTGATAATTGTTTTCGAGCTCGCACGTTTGAGAGTTGTGTGGCAAAACCATACGCTGACAATAAGAGAGACGTGTGTGAAATTTAAAACGGCTATCCTCACGGTAAATATTGATATGTAAAGGAATTAAAAAATGCACAGTCCGATGCCCGGAGCAAGTCCCATATATGTTCCACGTGTCTCTCGTTACGCGACGGCGTAACGTGGAAGCCTCGTCGACGGTCTCCCCGAAGCGACGCCGAAAATCACGTTCAACCGAACTGTCCTCGATGAATCAGTCGGGTTACACATGAGGCGTTACCACACTTCGCACTTATGTACGGGATTCATCTTCGAGTCCTTAGGGCAGTTGAACTCCGTCGAGAATTCTGGCATATTCGAAAGTGGTCCTATCACCCGGTACTTCGGCGGACTGTGAGTATCCTTCTCGATCTGAAGAGTTACCGTCTCGGACGTTATGGAGGAGCACCAAATCTGTGGACAATTCTCCCGTGATTAAAGCGACCATCGATGCTTCGCATCTTCATAAAAATAATCGAATTATAAAAGTAAAAGAGAGAGAGAGAGTAAAAATTTCTCTGTTGATTTAATATCAGTCAATAACATCGTTATCGATAATAACCTGAGCAAAATTTAGGAAAAATAGTTGACGATGCGTCAGATTGAGACCGGGTAGCGGCAGTTGATCCTTGTAGCTCTTAGTCATCGAGAGATAAGCGTGATACGCTGCCCTAAGGCCCCCGTTGTCGGCGATATTCTCTCCTGTGTATCACAATCGATCGGTCTAAATTCTAATACTTCCGTCATCGGTATAAGCAATTATTTGTAATCAATAAAATTACCCAGCGTCTGTCGGCCATTTATATTTCGACCTTGTACTTGATATTGGTTATATTGTTCCACGAAGCATTCGGTTCTATTTTTAAATCGCTCCACCGTAGCGTCGTTCCACCAGTGGTGCAGATTTCCATGCAAGTCGTACTCTCGACCTGTCCGATATTAATCAAATACGTAACTAGCGTGTAGGTAAAATTGTTTTTAAATAAATGAATGAGTAGAATAAATACGAAGTATGAAGAAAATTATTGGAAAATTATTAAGATACATTTTTATCAATATACGAGCGTGTGAAAATCTTTATATAATACATAAATATAAAATATTCCAAGATATTTTCAATACTCATTTTTAAATATAGATTTGAATATAAATTTACTTCGATTTGAAGTAAATTTTTCTTTATAATAATTATATAATTGACTTTATTACATATCAAATGAATAATTGTCTTGTTCTCTTATACTATAAGATTATAAGAATTTAACTAACTTTATCTTTAAAAATCATACCTTGGTCATCGAAGGCGTGCGTTAATTCGTGCCCCATAACTACGCCTACGCCGCCGAAGTTCAAGCTATAGGGATTCTTCATATCGTAGAACGGGCTCTGAAGAATACCGGCAGGGAAGACCATTTGATTTTTGGTAGGCGTGTAATAAGCGTTCACGGCCGGCGGTGTCATTATCCAAGTGGTCTTATTCACCACCTGATCGAGCTTCTCGAGATTTTTACGGAAACTGTACTTGTTCACGCGCAATGTGTTCTGGAAATATTCGTTTTGTTTAATCGACAAGTCCCTATAACGCTCGTCGAGTTCGCTGGCCTGCAGAATGAAGTCCGGGAAGCCGATCATGTCGGTGATCGCGTTTGCTTTCTCCTCGGCGGCGTTTCTCGTCTCTGCGTCCATCCAGTTTAGATTCTTAAAGTTTTTCGTGAACGCCTTGCGAATATGATTGATCATTTCCTCCGCCTGGAAACAACAATTGAAAGAAATTGAAATATTATTCTGCAAATTAGAAAACGTATTTCGAGTCATAAATTTATAATATTAAATTGTCTTTAGCGTCTCTAAAATGAGAAATAATAATTCGTCGTTTCAGACGAATCTAAATATATATTACATAATATTAAATATATAATAATATATGATATATATATTTAATATATATTTAATTATCAACATCTCTGAAATAAAATAATTTAATATTATAATTTATAAGATACGTTTTCTAAAAATAGGTACATATTAAAAATACAATTTTCTTAAATCGGGACACAAATACAAACTAACCATAGGTTTACTCTTGCCTTGAAAAACCTCTCTGACGAACATCGCGCCAATGGCGAAACCCATGGCGTTATTAACATCATTAACGCAATAACGCCACTGCTCTTCGTGGCCTTCCATACCGAGCAAAGCTTTCCGCAAGCCCTTGTAAGCTTCGCGAAACGGCTTCGAGAGGAACGCCGTCAAGGACCTCACGGTCTGCCAAACCAGATAGTTATTCAATATTCTGCGGAAAGAAAAAAAGATGGAGAAAAAGAGTGATGGAATGATTTTATGAATACACACAACGCGTGATTCAGAAATTGCGCACGAAATTGTCAAAACGCCGTTTCTTGATAAACTTCGTGTGTTCGACATTTCATCGATAGAAATTATATTTAAACAAGTTTACTTGTAATAGTTTTTGTTAAACATATCTCAATTTTAAGAATCTCCCAGCGATGGAACATAAAGATAAAAATTCGTTGAGATAAAATTATATTTTAATCAATTAAATGAAAAAATTATTATATAAATCAATTTGGTTTTCAACAACCGCGCTTCGAAGCAAGTGCGCCATATCCGATGCACCTCGCAAATATACGTACATCTTTCCGGAAGTTGTCCTGTTATATTCCTGCACGACTTTCGTCAAATTTCCGAAATACTCCGGTGCAAAATTTACGATCATAGCTTTACTATTGATCTTCTTGTTTACGAGACGCGTGGCGTTTTGGAAGAATTCCACCCACGACATCTAAACACATAGAGAAATTGCGTTTATCATATTTTGTCGATATTCTTTACTCGTAAAAGAGTAATCGGCCCTATTTGGAAAAGCATCCACAAATTCCTATTTTTAAAAGGATGTGATAAAATATAACATGGTAATATGATAGAATGGTATAGAAAATGGGCTGATAACATATAGGATATGCTAGTAGGATGTGGTGGAATATCATAATAGGATATGATAGGAGGATATACAGGAAATCATATTAGAACGTGGTCACGCTATCAGGATGCAAGATAATATATCAAATTATTGAAGGACGTGTTGCAACAACGGAAAATTACAGAAGTTGTATTCGCAATAATTGCGAAATATTACCAGTAATCGAAATATATGATAGAATTAAAGACGGCAAACGTACGAAAGGTGCTTTTTTTTGTAAGTCATTCAACGACATTAAATTGTACATCTTCTCCTCGTCCCTGCGTTCCTCGGGCGGTATAGTGATCTCCGCGAGCCTAGTCTCGAAGGCGATTACATCTTGCATCTGTTTCTTCGTTGTATTCTCTTCGCCACCTAAGAGCACGCCGATCTGAAAACGTGCACGAGTACCTGTACTCGACATTCGCCCTCGAGGAAATGCGACGCGAATAAATGTTCGTGAGTACTTATTAATTTTGTACCTTCGTCATGTAGTCCAAATAGGCGGTTAGAACCTTGCCGTGCTCGGATACGTTGAGGTAATTGTCCGCAGTTGGTAGTGTTAAACCCCCTTGATCAATCTTGAAAAAATAAAAGATGTAATATATATATTGTACTTATATAATATATAATGAAAAACATATATGTAAATATATGTTAACTGGCATTACAATAATATCAAAAAATGTTATACTTTATTAACGCAAAGAAATTTTTCTGCTATTATGTAATCCTATCTTTCTTAGATAAAGTAAATCGATTAATTTTTAACATATAAAAAATTAATATTAAGTAAATTTAATTATATTAAATTATTGAAATTTATTATTAAATTATTATTAGAATAATTAATACAAGAAAACTACAACTTTTATAAAAATTCCGTTACATATTTACTCGTCAAAAAGATATAACGTATTTCTCTTGACATGAGACATGAGTTTCACATTAACTCAATTCACTGCTCTGCTCTAATTACCTACGCGCTACTACTACAACGATAATAGCAGGAACAAAAATTCTAATTATCACAATTATTATAATTAAAGCAAGGTTTGCATATAGAGAAAATGACAATAATCGATTTATTTATTGTCTAATACCCATTTAGACGATCTATAATTCGCGTCAGAATTTATGAGAGAGAGAATTGTGCATTCCAATATTCCTCTTTCTCACAAACACACACACATACATTCTTAGTCTAATCTACTGTAATCCGCTTATACCTGGATTATGTATCTAGTGCTGTTTCTGTCGTCCTCGCTCACTCCCCAAGAGAATAAACCGCCCATGTTATAAACGTTTTGCAGAACATGCATGCTGTTTTGCAGGGACCACGCGCTGATGTTGAATTTGCCAGAGATGTTCCAGCCGCCGATATTTTCCAACAGTTCCAACATCGGCTTCGCCCCGAGCGTCTCGATCGTCTCGTTCGCGTCCATGCAGGACAGATAATAATACTTGGCCTTCTTCTCGGCTTTTGATTTCATCTCGCTAAGCGGTTTTTCTGCGCGGAAAAATGAAACGACAAACTTAATAGATATTTACATAAATGTTTGTCAGGCTCGTCAATTATGCTCATTTATACGAATCATTACCGAGAACATTCTTGACGACTAGTTGATTATCCTGCTCCAGCTTGCCGAACGTGCCCCAAACGTTTCTCCCATCCGGAATGGGATTTTTCTTTTTCCAGCCGCCGCATGCGTATTCGTAGAAATCGTCGCACGGATCGACGGAATTATCTATACTATTAATTAAGGAAGCCGCCACTGTTACGCATTGTTCCGTGAGACAATGCGTGCCATCTGCAACAATTCGTAAGCAGGAAACTGAATGCACTAATGTCGACGTTAATTAGAATTAAATGTTGTTAATAGTTGTGATAAGTGTTCTTCAATTACGCTATAAATAAAAGTACGATCAGGGTAAAACAAATATCCAGAATAAAAAAAAAACCGCTGATTGCGTATAACGGATTTCATTAATATATGCACAGGATTTACAAAGAAAGGAAATTTGCGTCAAATAAATCGCGAAACCAATATCGAAATATATAATAATTTAAATTGCCGCAAAACGAGATCTTATAGTTGTTATATGAAGTAATCATGATGACTTTTTTTACCTTCTCCGTGAGAGGTGACGTGAAGAATCTGGGCCTCGTCCCAACCATTTTTGCTGCTGATTACAATGGCGAGTACCACGATCGTTAGCAGCAAAACGGCACAGATTATAAGAAGGCATCTCTCCAAAATACTTCTCGCCTTCCACATCGTTGTACCCTACGACAACAAAATCGTATCGATCAATACTGCAAAGTGTTCAAAGCCGTCGCATCTCATTATTGATTTAGAACTATAATACCGAAGCGATAATTTTTCTAAAATATTTTTTTCAAGGAATATAAAAATGTAAGAATGTTCGTATTACAAATAAAACTACTGTACTTCTTTTGGGCAGTATTTATGTTATTATTGCCGTTGTTATTAATAACATAAATACATTCTTGACTGAATGCGTGAGCTCGATAAAAATTAAACTTAATTTCACTTTCAAGACTGCCTTTGCAATTTAAATTATTTGGAAACTTAATATTGGGAAACGTACGCTCACCGTATGGTATCTTATATGCGTGGCGGATGTGCTGATGCCTTCGCTATTTAGGGCGACGGAGCCGATGCTGCTGCTGTCTTCATCCTCGAATTCGGCCTGTTTGTACCTCGTCATCTGAACAACAATTACGTTAGAAATAAATTTCGCGCGCGGAAAGATTTTTTGACGTCAGATTAAGGCAATTGAAGCCATATTTAAACTGAATGTAACGAGCTGCCGATATACGCGCGGCTCGTACGCTGCATCGCGTAGATTTACAAATAACAAATAAAACGTTTGCACACGACTTGCGCGTCGAAAAATCGGGGCACGGTTTTATTGGGATTATTACGAAAAAGTAAACATTGACGACGCGAATCGCGATGGATTTCGAAAAAGTTCAATATTTTCTTTGCCACTGTGATTTTCGCAAACAAAGATAAAGTGAGATTTGCCACTCGCGTATGTTTAAGATAAGACAATTAGTTGGCTATGTCGCATGCGGCCGTGTGTAACGTCGCTCCTCTCGTTAGTTGATTAAATAACGACGACGTTGATACGGTTTAAGAGCTTTTTATCATAAGGCTTGATAATATAGATACTGTCATCACTTCGTATAACAAAAATATGGATTTATTTATTTCTTCCGTATTCACGTTAAAAAAAAAACAGATATTACAAATTTATTAATGATCAAAAGAAACGAAAGAAGTCATGTTCATAATAATTATGGCATGTCATCTTATTCATGTCGTCTCATATAGATACTATTTCATCGCTAACATTATACTTAAATTGCTTTTTCGATAAGATATGTGTCATCTTTCACCTCCAAAATTATTGATAATATTTACATAAAATTCATTAGCATATCATTATAACGCAACTCTCTTTTATCCAATGTAAAATAATAGCTGCGAAACTTTAACATATTAGAAATTCCAGAAACTCTGACATTAATTTTGATAGATTTTTTAAGCAAATTTATAAGCATTTTTTTCCCGCGCCGTATTTCGTGTGGAAGGCCATTTGTTATAAAATCTCTTAATATGTAAATTTTAAATTCAGATTTTTGGAAAACAAAAATCTAATTTGATTAAAGCAAAAAGCAATAAAAATTAATTTCAATAATTACTTTTCATTTCTGATGTAATTACATACATACATGTATCAGAAAGGTAAAGGAAGAGTTAAAATGTTAAAATGTTTGGTAATTATCTGCATCTTTTATTTAAAAAATAGAAATTCGTCCGCCACGATTTTGAAATTCACCAATCTTGAGTCAAGCATTTCGGACTATGTGTCTTATCCTTCTTTTTCTTAACGAAATAATCTGAGAATGTGTGTCGATCAGTAGGACTCACCGCGAAAAATTTTCATGGAAGACACGGCTTCCGCGGAAGAGACACGCTTTATGTTTGTATCTCGCTGATCCCCATCTGCATAGCAGATGTTTGTTTTTGTGGCACAGTTTGTCGAGTGGAAGTACAATATAGGCGCAATAAGTCTCAATTTAAACGTTGAAACACAGATATCAGCGTTCACATGCAAAATGATACTCGTGGGGCTACACTACATCGCGGTGGATATGAAATCCACGGAACGTCAGTTGCAAATACCCTCTGGAGTAGCGCAGCGGGTCACCGTTCTCTAATCAATTCAATTCCATTTAATCCTGAATTATTCGACCGCAACGTAATACCGCGATTATCGTCAAGTTTCAACGCGAGATTTTCCCGTTTATTTCCATCCTTTACTTCGTAGTTATAACTATGAAATCGGGCTTTTCGGGAAGCTGAAAAAATTAGCTCTCGAAAATCGCAGTCAGTGCTCACGGGTTTGGTAATATGAAACAATCACTCTTTGATGATCCTCAACGGTCGAACTGATGTGTACGTACGATCTCCGCGGTGGCTACTCGCCGAGGATGCAAAATTCACTCGCAAACTTCGCAGCAACGCTACGATTTTAGACCGTACTAAAAATACGATTTGTCCTCGACTCTACAAGCTAGAACGTCGAACGTTCCGAAGGCGCGCCGCGCTCGAATGATATCGGGGCAGGCTTATTTTATTTGACAGGCTCGTTCTCTCTCTCTCTCTCTCTCTCGTTTATCGTATAAACACCGAGAGAGCTCTCGCGTCGTTATACTTATCGATTGTAATTCGACACGAATTCAAAATTACTCGCGCATTCAGCGGTGAACGCGGAGAATCTGTACCGGCCTGGTTGTGACACATGGCCTGGCAGGAATATATATCGCGCACCGCGCTTGAACGAGAGACGCGTGAATACGAGAGCCTCAGTCCTCGTCCGTCCAAGTATACGCGTATAATATTGACCCGCAGCCTCCGTTCAAGATGAGATTCGCTGATATAGCATTTACGTCATCGTATGCGAAAACAAATGACAGATTGACAAACACGTTGCATGTGCTACGAACGCATCACGCCGGCTATCTCTCTTCTTCGCTCTCTGTATACGAAAGAGGAAACGTCATTCCGGCAAATCTCCTACGTTTTGCGCGCAAACATTTCCGATTTGAAATATGCCAACTAAATTTACAAAGGAGACGGTGGGAAAACATGTTTTCCACGGAAATTTTGAATATAACAAGCGCTCGATTTATGAGATATTTGTTTTCAGTACGTAAGTCACACATTTTAAGTAAGTTTCGTAAATCGCGAACTTTTTGTACTTGGATTTCTTTAATTTTATATTTTGGAAAAGGGTTGAAAAATGAACGGTAATATTTTGCACGGACGTGACGTTCTAAAATATATCTGGCAATTAATTATGGTACGACTATTCGTAAGTCGGCAGACGCGATTCATTATACTATATACTGACATTATCAATCTTGTGGTTCATACAAAATTCATTGCCTCTTTTTTACCTATATATCCATAAAATAATTTTGAGAGAGAGAGAGAGAGAGAGAGAGAGAGAAAAAAGAGAGAGAATTGATTTATTAATATAAATACGATAAAACAGTAATTATTTTTGAATTGCAAGCGATTAAAAAGTCCTGAATAAATTTCAACCAAGTAGCTTTCAAAAAAAAAGTAAAAATCCGACTTAAACTTCTAATCTCTGTATTAGTTTAATTAGTTAAATTACTAATAATTTAGTAAAATTCAAAGTTGGAAATTGGAAAAAGCGAAAAGTTATAATCAGATTTTCACAAAAGATCCTCATCTTCGTCGACAGTATTATAGCTAGAGAATTTCCGACGTACCATACGCACACAACGCACAAGGTTGCTAATTACATCACATATCGTTTCAACACGGGTTCCTTTTACCGTAATTAATTTACTTTTCAGAAAGACAATTAACAAATGTCAAAGGAGGAGTATCAGGTCACGCATCGCTCACAAAGGCTTTGAGACGAAGGACGAGTGTATACTTTCACGAGCACTCTCGTAATTTGCGTTTACTCCGATTCGCTTTTCCGGAGCTCCGCGCGCGCGAAAGGGCGGAGCGAGCGATGCGTGCCGGCGCCGGTGGTTACGCGCTGACTACGACACAACTCGCCTGCACTCGTGCACTCGCGCGTATATGCGTGCGTGAGTGCGTGCCGAAAAGCGCGCGCGTCCCGAGCACGCACGCGCCCGCCGCCGCGCCGCGCGCACTACGCGTGTCTGCGCGCGCGAGCACCCTCGGCCTCGGCTCCATATCTTCGCCTTCGACGAAAGGCTTCGCGCTCCGGGACAGGGACAGGAAACGGACACTTGTGACGCCGTTATTGCCATTTAAAATATTTCGCGGCGGTCGACTCCGCGCGGACATTATACCGTAATAAGATCAACAAATCGCAGCCGGCCTTTTAACACGATCACAATGCACAACGTCGTCGTAAAACACTACGGCGGACTGCGCAGGACTACTGAACACGTCGTCGCGTACACGTGAAAACAAAAGGAAAGGAAGACGATGTTCTGATAAACTCAAGTTTCATACAAAGAGAAATCAATACAGTGTTTTAAAGAACGTCAATCGCGGCGGACAAGAGCGCAATTCTGTCGAAAAATAAAACGATAATTTCGACATAAAAAATTTGCCTCGGAATATACATAGATATTTTATATTAATTATGAAGATTTTTGTTTCCATAGTCGCGCGGATCTCATTTCGGAATTTTGGAGTACGGGAACACGGGAAGAATTTAAATTATCGCGGTGCGTTATTCGCAACGCGATAATCACGTCTGCTTACACGTCTGCGTGTATTTAGGCGCGAAGCAGCGGAGGAAGATACATTATCACGTCGCATTATCACGCGAGTAATCGCCCTCGACTAATCGCATTTACGCATTACTAAGAACGCACTAGGTCAAGATAAATGCCACGCTTAAATCCACGTCGCATGCATGCGTGATAAAGCCATGACCTACGATCATTAATGCTCATTGCTGGCGATAATGAAGAAGACGATACTAGCTTCGTTAAGCTTCGCTCCCTCTTTCTCTCTCTCTTTCTCCTCTCTCCTTCTCCCTCTATCGCTATATGCCATAAAATGTCAATATTCGAAATCTCTCGTACGCGTTACATAATAGTAGCACTCCCAGCGGAACGCGGGGAGACGCGTTTCGCCAGAGCGGCCTCGGCTCCAGCTGAAGCTATTTCGCCGGACCGGTCAACCGGGAGTCCCCCACGTCGGGGAACCGGAACCGCCATATACGCTCGCATCGCATTCATCGGACGCACGTATACGAGGACTCACCTTCACCGACATCTTGACCCGGCACACGATCGCGCACCCACTGCACTGTCACCTTAATTATTGATTCACCATTGAGGGTGGAATACGTTGCGCCCACACGCGAGACAGGGGGCAGCGATCGCCGGACGAAAAAGGGCAGAGAGAAACGAGGGTGTGGAGGCCGTACGGGGAGAGAGAAAGAGAGGAGGCGGGAGGCGGGGGGAGAGAAGGCAAGATCGTCTTCACTGGGTGTTTCCAAGGCTGCCAGCGGGACTACGGCATTTTCCACCGTTTTCGCCAGCGTGGCCGGTAAAATGCGCTGCAATCGGCTTTCGGCGGCTGCTCTCTCTCAACGGGGGAGGGATGCCTTTGCCATCACCCTCCGTCGCGCCAACCCCCGTCCAACCCGCACCACACGTCCCACGACCCCGCGAAACCCGTTTATATTGATTTCTCGCCCGTCCGGTTCTACCTGCCATCTCTTATCGTCGCCTCACGGCGACTATCGCCTTATCATCGTGATACTGATACACCGAGTCTTGTCACGTTAGCTGTGGTCGATGTGTGGCGAGGTATTTAAAGATCGCGCAGGAAAACGAACGGCTGAAAAACTCGGAAAACTAAGCGACTGAACAAGACCGTCGTTCATTTGTTGCACCAGCACATTTAGTCTACGCGACTCTTTTGAGGGAAAAAGTAAATATTGCAAAGATAGAAAAATTCAATGACATTTATTTCCTTGGAAACGAATTTCTCGAATTCCTCGAATAATTCTATATAATTTTAAACTTGTACTACTTCTACTTCTGATGCATACTCACCATTTACTACTGGCCGATATGAAAGCATCGTCTACTACTGAAGATATGCCGAATGCGGAATAGAAAGAAATTCGCTTTAACATATCGTTCCTAATTCTAATCTTTAACTTCAATTATTTCTTCGTAAAAATTGAAATAAATTAACATAAATCTCAACAATCTCACAGCTATCTTTTTTTTTAAATTTTTATAATTTCATTAAATAAATTCATAACAAAACATACAGTTAATTTTCTTTTATTGTTATTCCGCAAATATCACTATCACTCGTAACACATTTGCGTCGAGGATTAATATCTAATTAAAGAGTAAATTTGAGAAGAATTTCGATCAATTAATCTTCAAAGAATCGTGTAAAAGTAATTATTAATATAGTTTTTCTAGTATTTCGCTGAAAAATTATTTCATACAAAGAAATGACACCATCGCCCAAAAAATTCAAATTATGAAAAATAAAAGAAAGATAAAACGGTTCGAAAATAACAAAACTATAAATAAATGTGAATATTTCGTTTTTATTAAACATTAACTTATTTTAAACCGAATTTATCAGATAATTTTTATAAAGTAAATTTGTAAGTATAAAAATATAAAAAGTAAATTGATTTGTCCTAATCTATTAAACAAAAACTATTTCAATTATTTGCATCTGAATGTATAGACGGACACGTGCGGATATCTTTTTTTGAATTGATTAACCAATTGATTATCCAATTGATATATTTTACAGAACATGAAATAAAGCTCCTGCAGTTTAGGACATTGTTTCAAAATAACGGAACAATTATCAGGTGTCACAAATGTTTTAAATTTTGCGTTATCAAGATATAACATTTTTAAGTTTTTGCACTGCGCTAGTAATTCCAACCGGTGTTTAGTGAGGAAAACATGGGACAAATAAACTTCTTGCAAGTTTTGATAAGAGGAAAGTAATCTAAACAAGCTATCATCATCAGCTTCGTATCCACATCTGTAACAAAAAATAATGTAATTAGTACAGTACTTTAATTGCAAAGAGAAAATTCATGTAACTTTTTCAAGATGCTCGCAAAAGAAGCAAACAAATTTCAATAAAGAATACTGTGTGTTTTAAAAGAAAATTTAACACACACTTACAGACTAATTTTCACTTTTTGTAAATTCTTACAGTTAGCGAGAGCATTAATACCCTGCGATGTAAGATAACATGCGTCCAGTAAACCTATTACTTCCAAGTCTCGACACGAATTTCCCAACTCTATTACAACTGCATCGTTTATCCGGTCTGCCGTTAACTGACGCATCCGTTGATTATTTTGCAGTATTTTGCAAAGACGTTCGGTTCTTACCGTTCTTACACGAGAATGAGAAAGGTTTAAATGTTCCAAATTATTTAGCCTCTCGAGATACGAAAGTCCTTCGTCGTCTACATAAGAATAAAATAGATCCAATTCTAAAAAAAATTTTGTATTACAAATTGTTATACAATTTACAATTAATCTTGACAATTATAATAATATATGCATATACCTTTCAAATTTTTGCATGTCTCTGAAGTTTTAAGTAGGACAGGATTTAAGTTGATAAAGAAGTCATCCTCATCCCCGCAGTCACTTAATCTTAAATGCGTTAAACGCCTGCCGCAATTATCAAGAAAGTTTACGAAATCATTAACATCAAAGTTGCATCCTGTAAGATCTAATTGTTGCAAATATTTACATCTAGGTGTAAAATAACAAAATATATCGCACATATATTTGACAGAGCTAATATATCGCATGTTCAAACGTGTATAGAGTAGAGGATCCCGTGTTAAAATATCAAAGCGGCTATTATTTACTTCATTCATGCGGCATAATGTTACCACATCTAAGTATTTAAATATTATTAGTAGCATTTCATTCTGTAAAGATAAAATATAATTAATATAATACAAAATAAATACTTTGATACTCAAAGTACGAAATGTCATTATTGTAATAAATATTGTGATGAGAAATAGACTTAGAATACTTTACAGGAAGCGCAGATAAACTGCAACGTGATAGCTCCTTGGATTCATCCAATGAGAGTTTCATACTCTTGGCACAATTCGAATTACTTTTCAATAAAATACGACGCGGATATCTCTGATCAAGAGGTTGCTCATAACCAGGGGTTACCTCCTGAGATACATTTTTGTGCTTCAAATTATTCTTATAAGAAACCCTTCTTATGTCACTGCAAATATTATCGGAAAAAATTAATTTTTAAATTAATTTTTTATATTAACAGAAAAAATGGATTCAAATATTATTTAATGTCGATGATAATAATACCTTTTACAAATAACACAGTATTTGGAAAAATTCTGTTGCAGATGAACTATATCCAAGTGTGCATTTTTTGAATCTGCTGTTAAATTATGAACATCGTCATGGTATGGAGAGTACATGTAGTTAATTTTTTGGAACAGATTAGTTAAACTCTCGTTAGGATTTCTAGATAGGATCAATTTTGATGTACCGATGAGCATCACAGCATCTAATAGCTTTGTGTAAGAAACCTGCGAACTGCCCTTAAACACTAGTTTGAGCATTTTGGTTTTAAAGTTACACGGATGCGACAACGGTGGAGAAAATAATCTTGATTTCGGGGGTACAATCTGAGACGATTCATCCCACAACTGAATCCAGTGATTATTGGAATCTCGAGCCGAAATTTGAATTACGCTTCCAAGATTACATAATTCGTAAATATCTTGTTCGTGAACAAAGGGGTTTTTTTTAATAAAAACTTTTTTATTGAAGAAAAACGAAAAATTAAGAACCCGAAAAATTGCGCTTTTCCTTAAAACAACTGCCATTTTGTCAAAAATTATTTTTTCAAAAATTCCTTCGTTCACAAACAAGATATATTCATATACTAACAGAATCTTTTTGGTTTTTTGATTTCAGATGATTTGGTTTGGAGTTATCGTGTACACCGCACGACACCTCTGAAAAATCAGGAGTGGCCGTAACTTCCTTGATTTACAATATTTTTCAACGAAAAAAATTTTGAATGTTGTTCAATATATGTATTTTTGATATCACTTTTTTGTTGTAAAAAAAATAAATTAAACTTTCTTATAAAAATCCCCGAAACTCATGCTCTTCCAACTTAAAACAATGAGAAAAAAATATTTATATTTTTTATTTCTTTTAAAATATTACTATACTAAACTTTTTTGTAAATTTTGAAATTTTTGAATCACCAAATCAAAGATTATTTTATTATAAACTCAGCCATATGTAAAAAATAAAGTTATGTTTCGAAAAATCATTTTCGAGAATTAATTAGAAAACCTCTCTATGCACACGCTATCCATGCCCGTCCATGCGTTCGATTCTTCAACACGTTCTGTTCGCATTTTCCAGGAATAGAAAATGACGATGATAAATACGTTTGGAGAACATTTTATATATAATCATGGAAGTTTTTATCGCGCACCGAACGATCGACGTTTATAGAACAGTCGAATATGCAGTAAGGTCATAGTATCAAGATATAAAAGTCAAATATGAATGATCCAAAGTCGCAGGCGCGAAATGACGCACGAGGGGCAAAATCAATTGTGCATATTTTTAATGCGATGCCGCTAGTTGAATTATATAAGACTTATGGAATATATGTTGCAGTAGTTTTCAATTGTGCAACATGGATATATCGTGCGCAAATTGTGGTATGCTTCACGGGGCAAAGCGGTGTTTCATTATTTGCATTAATGATAAAAAAAAGCAATTCTAAATGTTATTAATGCAAATAATAAAGTACCTTTCCCCGATGAAGCTTACCATAATTTGCGCAAAATATATCCATATTGCACAATTCAACTATATTGTAACACGTATTTCATAAATCTACATAATTCAAGTAGTGCATGGCATCGCATTAAAAATATGCGTAATTAATTTCGCCTTTCGTGCGTCATTTCGCGCCTGCACTTTGGTTCATTCATATTTGACTTTTATATAAATACGCTGTTCTACCTGTGCGCAAGAAAAACTTCCATGATTATGTATATAAAAATCATTAAATTTTTAATTTAAAGAATTATTTTCTTTTTTATAGTTTCGTCGATATTCATCCCTAAGGGGAATTAAACCCTAACTTTTTTCAAAGGAATGTTTTATTTCCTAAACATGCAATATAGGCAAGTTGTAAAAAAAATGTGTCCCTTATTTTGACTTAGAATACAACAGCTTATTAAAAGTTCATAAAAATCGGAGGGAGTTCATAAAAATCACTTCCGTGGATTTCCTTTGTAAGACAGATTATCTTGGTTGTACGATAAATATTTGGTGTCTTTATTTCAGATAAACATTCTTTCACATTAGATTCACGGTATCTTACAGTGTACTGATACCGCGCGGATACATGATTGCACATTACGGTGAGAAGATCGTTCAGAGACTAGAGCTTATTAAAGCTATACGATATAACGCGCAGCCTACGCACGCACACAAAATATAGTGACTTCTGACTAAAAATTATTGTAGACTCGTGGCGGTATATATATATACGATATACAATATATATGATACAAGCTTATTAGGTATATAATCACGCGGACTCTCGTTAAACAGCCCATTTATCAGTTATAATCGATTACAAAAAATAAGTGTGTACATATATATCTCTTTTTATTTTGCTTTGCATTTTAAGGTAAGACCTCCTTGGCTGCGAGATTCATCGTCTCGCTTATCCAAATTACTCGCTTATCTAACGGACTTGTCGCTATTGGCACGTATGCATATTTTCTTGGACCGCTGTTATGCAAGAACTTAAGTCGAAGGACTTGGCGACGTGGTGTGCCGCGACCTTAGTTAAAACTCATTACACATTGTATGTGTATTGCATACAAAAAATAATAGCGAGAAGAAGTACATAATGCGTATATAAATCGAATTGCTTTCTTTTGATGCAATTTATCTAAAAGATATGATACGAGAGGGTTGCAATTAATGTTCCCACGACGTTGATAAGAGCGTAGTAAATCAAGTATCATTCATGTCACAGCACGAGGACGCAGTCTTTCTCCTTACACGATATATAGGTAGAAAGAGATTTTGAAGTAAAAATATTAAATCTATATTACGCGTGGAAATTAATATGTTACGTTTATTGCTTACAATCAAGTTTACTTGAATTATATTCATCGTATGTATTCCCTCACGTTCGTATTTTTCAACTGAACGACCTCCGCTTTAACTTCTTGCTCTTTCGCGCGACTGCACTTTTATTATAAAAGTATTGCTGCTTCAATCGTAGACTCGTATTTTTTTTCATAATAAACTAGAATTGTTTTTCATCATTGTCAATATAATGTCAAGTATGTGCGCAACGCGTAGTAACTTATGCATTCTTTAATATAGAGATAATATTAATGTGCACATACATATATAATAGAGCTTAAATATATAGAGAAGACTAGCTTGACAGAAATATACTGCACGAAGGACGACACCATTTCGGGCATTGTCGAATTCAACATATCAACATTATTGTTAGAAAAAAATACGTCAAAATTGATTTATAATATTTAAAATGATTCTTATTTATTGTAAATTTTCTTGAAGACCCTAGCCACTTTCTTGGTCTTTCGTAAGTAATTTGTAAGTACATTTCCCCACTTGAGAATTAAAAAAAAATGTGCGACATTTATTCACCATTATTATATAAAGTAACGATTGATATCTTTCTTTGTGCGTAGGTGGATTAAATTGGGCCGCGCTTTTGAAACATCATTTTCACTGTGTGTGTGTTTCGATCTTAATCTTAAATTACATTAAGTACAGTGCGGAAATAAAAAAAATAGCATCTGTTATACGACGTTCAGAAAGATCTTTTTATGGCAGTATGTGTATTGTATCGTAGGTATCAGAAATAAGGACGTTTCGCTGACGCATGTAAATGGAACTATCGCCTATCACACTTATTGTTAGAGATGATATTCAGCATCTCAATAAGTAATCAAAATAGTTTAGCTTCGGAATTGTAATCGGAATTGTTTGCAAAAAATATTGCGGAAGTGCGATTTAAGTCTAACGTCTAATATTAGGTTCGCTAATGGTACGTGAGATAATAATGAAGGATATATATACACATCTTTCACGAGATTCAATCGTCAAATTCGACGATTAAGAAGATGCTGATATGCAAAACAAATATTATGGAATCCGGTAAATACGAAATACTCACAGCTGCGTGAAATATACCGTGCGTACGTGTTAATAAAAATAATGTCGCATTATTTCTGATAAAATAGAATCGTTATTTCATCGCGACGGTCGGAAATTCCGTTAAAGATTACTCTCTGTTGTATCTCGATAACGAACGATTAAGTTTGTATTGCTATATAAGTTATGCGCGAATAAATAGAGACATACAAGAATAAACATCGCGTAATACGCGCAATGATAAGAATTTCGATTTTACGTTCAGTCTAGCGACTTTGATCTATCTAATTTGTGTTTACTTTCGAGATCAAAGTTTGCACTCCGATTCATCGCACAAAGACCGCGGGCCTCGTCGGCATTTTCACTCGGAGGCGATTGCACATTTTCAAAAATAAAGGATTCTAATATCACATTATTGGATGGATTTGATTGAGAAGAATTCGCGACCGCGGACGCTGCTGCCTGAGCGGAATTGAAAGTGCCCCGTTGGGAAGCGCCTGACGAATCTCCGGGGAGAACTTTTTGGAAGCTGCTGCCTTGGTAAATGACATCTCCGGCGTGTCTGCGCGGCAATCGCAGGGAACCGCCGTAATCCGTACGTTCTCTCGGGAAGTTTCTCTGCGTCGCAGGAACCACGTTGAACGTACGTTTCGACTCGTTCTCGCTTCCCTCCGACTTAGGCGAGAGAGCACGCGTGTCTGTGGTCGTCGCGCATCTTCGATTTTCATCCTGCGTGGTGATCTTACCGTGGACTCGCAACGCAGACTGATCGTTTCCATGCCAAGGACTACGTTCTCCGTAGCTGCCGGTCGCGACGTCGATATTGAGCATCGCGCGTTCCTCCGTACCCGGAATCTCATAGCCACGAGCCACGTTTTCCGCGTCCGACGCGTCGGACGATCTGTCCGTTGGATAGCCCGGCAATCGATGCGGGCTAGTCTGGTAGCTGCAGCTGAAATTACTTCCCCCGGACACGACCGGTTCCTCTGGATACTCTAAAGGGACGCACACGTTTTGACCAACCGCACCGTTCGTGGTGCAATATTGGGAGAAATGCGCGAACGGAACGCTCTCATGACCGTCGAGCTGATGGGCGTTCGCGCTATCGTTTGGACATTGACTCGAATTACCGTCCACCAATCTCGCCGGAGAATTGCAGTTGTAGAAAAAGCACTGCGGCACACTCGGATTCGGTATCACGTTCGCCGTCTGCAGATTGAGCCGCGCGGCCGAGGACTCCGGCGACGCCGGATTTGAGAGCTTGCCGCGCGTTTGCGCTATCACCGTCTCGTAGCTAGGCGGAGGGCCGTATAATTGATAATAAGGGCAATTGGCATCGTTTAATACGACGTTCATATTCTGATAGTGTGTCGATGTGGTCGCGTTACCGTTATACGCTGGCGCTGCTGTACTTCTCTGAGGACCTGTTAAAAAAAATTTACACAAATAAAGTTTCTTATACACTGCGGTTTCTCATGCATGTTAAAGTAAATAATCAATTAGAAAAAGATACGAACCTTTCCACATCCGATGCAGTAGGACGGTATTTCTCGCTGAATTGTAGGTAATACGAGCCTGCTGCGCTTGGCAAGGCGCGTTACGAAGAGAATTTTGCGATCTAGCGTTAGAAGACCGAGTCGGAATTGCCGAAGCTGCGGCTCTATATCTGCCCTGCAACCAGTATCGGTACCACCAACCACCACCAGAGCAGACCAAGAACATGATTATAACCAGGATCCTAAAAAATCGTACGACATTTTTATTGTTACGCTGCTTAACAAAAGAGCTGCAAATTATATAAAACATTGTTGTAATTATTATGGAAAGAGATATCGTTGTTGAAAACTACTTACCAATAGTACCACAAGTGATGGAAGTGAAATCCAGGTGATACGCAACAACCGAAAGCGCAACAATACTCCGTTCTTGAACATCTGCAAGCGTTACAATTAATGTAAAATTAATTTTTCATACACGATATAATAAACAATTGATTTCCTTAAACACACAAGTGTATTTTATAATCGATTGATCGAATAAAATCATCGAATAAGACTAACTAATTAATTAATATAGTCAGAAGAAGTAACATACTCGTAGTATTTTATTTCTCCAGGCATGTCAGAGGCACAGTACTTTGCTTCTGCCTGAAAAAAAAAGAAGAATAGAGACGTAACAAATGATTTGCAAAAACAAACTATGTGTCTGAGCAGAATAGCTGACTTATAATTTCAACACAGTGCTTTATGCTTTAAATCTTTGTTTTTAGCCACTTACAATACTCAAGTCTTAACGAGTGTACAAAGTGTCAACATTGTAAGACTTGAGAGACAAGACAGTATTGTGCATTGTTAAAAACAAAGATTTTTAAAGCATAAAACACTGTCTTAAAATTATAAGTCAGCTATTCTGCTCAGGCCCTATCGTGTACTAAATTAACAAAATCTAACAATATTTAATCGATATCTAATATCTAATAATAATCTCACGAAATCCCGTAATAACTTTTTGTACTTGGAGCATTTTATGATGCTTCATTGTTTGATTCTATCCGCGAGGTGAAATCGAACGTAATTGAGCGAAGCTGTAAGAAGTGTGAGAATTCTTTTGAATTCTCTCAAACAAATCGTTTCCAAAATGTAAAACCGAAACGTAAAATCCCGGAGTCCGCGGGTGTGCGCGATTTTTCCGAGTCGTGAAGGAGAAACCGATGAGCAACGAGCGCGTCGTCGTGCGCGCGTGAAGGACGAGCTCAACTCACGTAAACGAGACACTTCGATGTACCCACGAATATCGCGAGTTTCTTCTTGCTGCTGCGAGCCATCTCTCGCCAATTGGATACCCGCGTCGTCGATTCCGAGTCAAGCGCGATGGGGCTTAGCGCGTTGTTTTGACATAATCGCCATTTCCCACCGTCCGTGATGTACACACAACATTGCACATTGCATTTATTGATTTCAATTTCGGGACTCAACAATGACGTCAGCTCGGCCAGCCAGGGCTACCACCGCGACCACCGGAGATGAGAGCGAGGTGGGCGATGACGCATTCGGCGCGCGCGCTAACGAGTGCGCCATCCAATGCCGCAACCGCTTAAGAAACCCTCGAGCGTTGATTGACTCTCTTACCTCTGGATCCAACAGCAATAGACATATCTACATACTTAAATTTATTTTAAAATCTTAATTCATTTTATTTACTTCAAAATCTCAATTTATTGATTATAAATAGATGATACAAAATCAGAGAATTAATAGATACACATTTACATGCATATAGACTCATGCTTTTTTTCTTTATTTCCTTATCTCTAATATATTATAATTGTACAATTTTATAATTCGTATCTTCTTCTCGATACTTTTACACGTGCTGTTCTATTCCAGCAAACAGATGCAGCACACAAAGTAATATAAGCGTAATTATTATAATAACGTTCGTTTTGCTCGAATTTGACTCGCACTCTTTTAAAAGTTTACAATCGTGCGGTCACGAAAGCAGCGTGAAGATGCAGAGCGGCTTGAAATGATGCAATTTTGAATCGGCCACAATCTGCAATTAATTTTATCTTCCAAAATTTCACTCGATTCCTTTTTCAGATCACAGTCTCATTACAAAGGCGCATTGATATATATCTTTTTCTCATTGATCGATTGCTTTTTATTTTGCGATTTTTCGATCCCCTTTTGCCTAAAATATCAGCGCTTAAAGATCGAAATTTAAATACCGTGTCTCATCCACACAAAAAGCGTAGCACTTCGGATAATGCTATGCTCCTTAGCATAGATAAATATTAAGCTATATCTAAAGCCTTGTGTCCACGATGCTTTCGACAAGTCGGTCTGCGAGATCTCAATTCAAGTTCTTGAATAGAAGTAGTTGTACTTTGATGACCCTAAATATAGCGTTATGGTTGAAAAATGTTGGGTCGAGAGCTGAGTATAAACCCGGACCCGTGGAATATACCTATATATATAATCCTCTTTTCTCTATTTATTAAAAATTTATGAAAATTATATATACATTTCCGTTGTCCAACTTCTTATTGACTAGCTATTTATAAAGTAACAATGTTGGCAAAAAAGAATTGAATCGATATAAACCTAGTAACTAGTATGAAAAAATGGGACAGGGGATGCATCTTTTCTATACGAGATTTCTATTCGAGATATACATCCGAGTTGTCATGTGCTATAATTCGAGTTTTAGTAACTTTTTCTCGGATCGAGGACTCGGACCGATTTCTAGCATTGTAGAGACAAGGCTTAAGATCTGCGAAGCGCAAAGTTTTCAATTTATGGAAGGGAAGCGTGACATTAACGCTCCAATTCAAATTTTTTACAACATATAAAATTGAAATAGGTACTATACAAGTTTACACAAGTTTTTACATAGTATGTTAGATTCGGAAATTCGTTACGTAATCCTTACTGAAGCATGCACATTCGACAACATCTTCTTCTCTCTTACGTATCGCAAAGTATTTATCCGTATACATACATTTATATGTATCTTGTCTCGACTCGAATCCCACGGGAAATGTTATTCACGGCTTACCTACCGAATGGATTTAGATTTCTGTTGTAATCGTCGTCATTGTTGCCGGCCCGATCATTATCGTTATCATCGTCATCTTTAAAAGGATTATTCGCATCGTCGTCGTCGTCGTCGTTGGCGAAGGGATTTTTGGATTCGTCATAGTCAGTCTCAAAGGGATTCGATGGCACAGTGGGGGTTTTCGTTGAAACAAAGGACTTTTCGATTGGCGATGACTTTGGTGTAGTGCTGTTCAAGATACGGGCTTCTCTGATCGGCACCGGCGAGGCTTTGGCGGAATTACCGCGTGGCGTCGACAAACCGCTTCCCGTTCCCGATATATTCGCCTCCAACGATGAGGAATACACTTCTGGCTTGACAAAATTTCGGAAACGCTCTTCCGTTATTAACGTTGGAACATCGTATCCGGCTCGTCGAGGCTCCGCTTTTCCTATTGGAAGAACGCGAGAAGGTATCGATTAATCATTACGCGTTAATATGAAAGATTGATGACGCAAAGCTCCGTATGAGAGCGACCGACTGTAATATCGGGTTTCATTCCGACCCTCATCCCACGTGTCTCCGTATAAGAGATTAATAAAGAGTTGAAGGTTACAAGTAAAAGGAGTATGAAGTAAATTATAAACTTGTCTCGACAAAATAAACTAATACAATATCGGCATGGGATTAAAACGTACCTGAGGTAGAACTCTTCCCTTCGTTTAACCTGAGTCTCGCTTCTGCACCTGGGCCGTAATTTAACTTCGGTTCCTCCGATCTAGTCGGTGTAGGTAACGATTTGTCTGTATCAGTAATTACTGTTAATTTCTTAAAAACACCTCTACCAAAATAATCGGCCACTAAGGAAAATGGATCCTCCGCTCGATCCAGAAGACTGTGGAAAGTCTCGTGCAGGTCCCTCGATTGCTCTTGCGCTCTTATAATATCCAGTAATTTCTTGTTGTTTGGCAAGCAGGCCGGGCATTCATTTTCATTTTCCGAAAAGCTTTGAAAGCAACTACCAAGAGAAACGTATAAAAGTAAAATAAGTTCGATAGTTCATGTATACTATAATAAAAATAATAATATTTAAAAAAAGCTCACTGTTGGTGATACGAATGTTGACACATGAAATGCACGGATGGCAATTCCAACTGATGATGGCACGCGCTACATCGTGATCCTTGAAAGATTATCGTATTATTCTTTATTGCTTCTATTTGTTCCCGTAATTTAAGAGTATCGGCTCTATATTTCTCTGTTAATTCCGTGTCAGCTTGAGTTTGCTCGTTCTCCGTTCGTAATACACTGCACAAATAACTTCTAACGTCTCCCAACGTGCAGGTCAATGATGTGGAAATTGCGTCAACGACCATCAAAGGAGACAACAGTCTTTCTTGAGCTACAACGGTATTTTTACGTGCAACAAAATAATGTTTTCCAATGCATTTGATTGAACATATCTGATATTCCGCGAATATATTTACCGATATAAGCTAATATATCGGCGAGAAGTTTCGTTGGTGCATCCTTGTTTTTAGCTACGCTCCACAAAGCTTGTACCCACAGATTAGGGTCCTGGTGACCGAATCTTTTGCAAGTGGCGAGAACTTGTTCACTATCTCCCTCGCATAAGTGAAATCTTAATATTTCTTGATACCTAAGATAATAAAATTTATATTTAAGTGTATTTCTATGTCGTTAAAAACATTCATACGACAACGACTTACAGTTTGCTCTCTTCGTAAAGAAATAGTAATCCTTTTCTGAAATTATGTTGATGACAAAGTATTAATATCTGATCTTTATCGTAACGGGCCTCAGAATTCTGCAGAAGTCGTACAATTTTCTGTTCATATTGTAGTTTAGCTACATCGTTATCTAATGCCGACCAAACATGTAAATAATGTTCCACTAATGTATTATAAATAAGTGTGCTCCATCTACAAAAAATAAAAAAAATGAAAAATTAATTTCATGATAAAAAGTACTTGTAGCTTTTCTCTCATGAAAGATACTAACTTTGTATCTGATTTAACTAAATGCTCCAAAAACTCTACGAGTCGTTCAGAATTATTTAGAAATAAATGAATAAAATCTTCTGGACTAGCTTTATCGACGCGCTGTTCTGTATAGCCATTTAAAGCTTCCTGCAAAGGTAAAAGAATCCATAATATTTTCCATCTTTTAATTTTTTCTCAATACAATAATTTGGTTAAAACGAATAGAAGAATGTAAGATTCAGACATGTGTATACATACCTGATCTACAAGAGGTTTGTTGGAAGGCTTATAGTTCGTGCACAAGGCTTTCAAAAATTGTGTAGATTCATTTGGCACATTTTCTATTAAGATATTTCCATATTTTTTCATATTGGCTTCTGCCTAATATATTTAAACGATTTTTTAATATGGCTATTTTACTATTTCTTTGTAGAAATTGTATAGAATTTATGTACTTGATATACATATATGTAATACCTCTTCGAATTCTAACGTTGCCATGTATTCCAAAGCCTTTTTGTATTCCTGCTTATCTTCGATTTGGATGCGAAGATACCATTCGTGTTTACCGTGTTTCTGTGCGAGTAATAGGGCATCCTCCGGCGATGCTTGGCGGCAAACTTTTATCGCTATTTCCACGTCAAAATCAACCTCACGATCTTTTGTCTAAATCATATACAAAGTAATATAATAAAGGTATACAATACACATAAATATTTATAGTTTCCATTTCCAACTTACCATAATAAACTCTTTTAACTTATCGGTATGGTTAAGCTTAGTGTAACAATTTAATAACAAAGTAGTATGATCCTCTGTTGCCTGCCCATTTTTATGCAACGCTTGCAAATACGTCGTCAAATTATCAATATGTTGGGAATCCAAGAATTTTCTTATCACATAAGACGGTTCTAATTTGCCTATAGTCTTTATATATTGCTCTATAGCGCCATTATGATCCCCCTTAGAATATAAATGATCTCCGTATTGACGGAAAATGTCTATGAGACCTTCTGCATCATATTGCTGATTTTTAGCTATTCTGTGGTAGCGTAAAAAGTTATATTATTAAACATTAGTCTTGATGCTGATTTAATTGCAATTAAATCGATATATTCGATATCATACCTTATAGAAACATCGTACAAATTCTTTTTGAAAAGTAATGCTAATTTTGACTGTAAGTCTTTCTCATCTAAATGATACAATTTGTTATCTCCACTAAGTATAAAAAATCCACCCCACTCGGATAAGACTGCTTGGACAGACACCATTGGTGCGGAGAACACGATAAACTTGTTTTGAATATCGAGCACGGTAATGATGTGCTTATCCACGCCAGGAGGTATCGGCTCTATTGTGCTACAGAGATTTAATATGCATTACAACATAAATATAAAAGAATTACAAAAGAAAATGTATACGTGTGTATTATATATTACTTGGGTTTGGCGGATATAGTTGTTGTTCTTGGAACATTCGCCGCTTCTTTCGCTACTATCACCAAATATGTCCTGAACCATTCTAGCATTATCTTCTGACCCTCTACCGCGTAGCATGGGCCTCTACCGTCTGGCGTGTAACAATAAATAGCCTGAAAATTTTTGGCTTTTTAAAAACGGACGTAAAACGTAATGCAAGATGCAAGCACGAAGGCAATATGCGTGACGTACGTCATTACGTCCGATCATAAAGTGACTGTCCTGCATAGACTCGGCGAGCACGCTACATCTTCGCGCGCAACCCATAGTATCCAAAGTCGACTTGAATTCCTTATCCTTAACGGTAATATTATACAGGAACACACAATTCTGCGTGGCGACGAACAGATAGGTCTGCTTACCGGTCGCTCGTATCGCGAGGCCGGTAACAGACAGATTGGAATCCTTCAAAACTTTTATCTTATTCTTTCGCTCTCGAGTCAGGTCACCCCTGAAAAGAATTTAATTGCAGATTTAATTGCTGATTAATATCATGATATAAAACATCGCATAAGAAAATAGCATCCACCTTCTAATATCCAATGACGGAGAATAAAAGATAAGAAGTAGAGATAAAAAAAGAATACAAGCTTACCTATACAACATGATAGATCCATCCCCAAATCCAATAGCCATCAACGTAAGACTAGTATGTACACATAGAGCTGTCGCTGGGACCGCCCTGTAGCTAGGTATGGCTCTGCTTATTCGAACGCATGTCGGATTACCTTGTTTATCAGGCTTGGCCAGGTTCCAAACCTTTATAGTAGGATTGCATCCAGGCTCGTCCTCCTGTTAACAATAAATTCAAACAATTAAATCAAATCTATCATATGTACTCGGTCTAATTAAGAACATGCATGGCAACGAGAGATCATAACAGCACTCTTACACCGATGGTGAACAAGAAGGTGGAATGTTGGACTTGCTGCGCCAACACCAGCGTGATCTCGTAAGCCCGAAAGGTGGTGATTTCGTACGACCGGTTTATCAAATGTACGCTGCCCGCATTGTCCCCGAACACGAGATTGCCATTGCCACTGGTAGCTGCAGCGACTTGCGCATCCTATAGGATGTATAACCAGGAGCTTTCATAAGTAATGACAACCAGGAGCTTTCATCCTGTCCACGACAGTTGGCGCACGACAGTCAATCAACATTGTCATCACGCAAGGTAACAACTTACCCCGAACGCTTTAGCGATCTTCCCTGCGTCGACTTCCTTTTTCAAGTCGAAGAAATTAAAGCGCCTCCACTAAAACGATAATAAGCTCAATATTGACATTCTAGGTTATGTCGGGCGAGAGAAACAACGAGGTCGAGATCGAGTCGCGGGGAAATAACGAAAATGACTGACCTCCAGGAACGCCATGATACGTGAAACGAGGCGACGCTTATTTGTATTCGGAGGGAATTGTAGGCCCAGCGGTTTGCGTGCGGATTTTTGACAGCGACGCGTATGATCGATCCGTCGGATCCGTCAACACGCCCGCCGTCGCCGTCTCGCCGCTTCCTATCAGCTGTTCGCGACTGCTCCGAACTACTCCGAAGTGCCCGTCGAGTTGCGCGCGTGCGCGCGGATCTGCCGTACCGCCGCGTGAAGTTAGCCGCCGCTCGAGGGTTCCTAGTTCCTACGCTAGATGAAGACACTGACACCGTCGCGCCGCGCGTCGGAGGGGCCGGCAGAAAAGTTTCGCTCGCGTTTCGTCCTCGTCTCGTTCGCGAATTGGATCAAGCGCGCGCGTTAAAACTTTGTGTCGTATCTCATTTACGTGGTAAAGTAACGAGAGCAGTAATTAAAAATGTTTAGCGGAGCGTTTGCCGCATTGCCGCCCGGAAATGGAGAATCGGCGTCCTTGGAAAAGGGAGGATACGGAGAGTCGCACAGGTATCGTTGCTCTCTCGTTTCTTTTTTTTTTTAATCAATTCGCAATCGGAAATTTCTTGCGTGGATTTTAATGGCGGCCGTTGCGCTCTTGCAATTAAATTTGGAGCCTAAGACGTGATCAAGGTTTTATTTGCTTTGGATGATCGATAATTCGTATATTAGAAACTTATCTCCATATTTATATAATTTTATGCGCCGCGAAAAACGTTTGAAGAATTCAACATATGCACACGCAAATATAGATTATATTTTAAAATACGTAATTGTGGAATATAGAACATATATTGTTGGAAATGTAAAAGATATATTGAAATACACGCTGTATCGTGAAATTTTAATTATTTTTATATAACTAAAACGAATAAGAACATTATTAAATAAATATAATTCAATATCATAAAAAATTATTTTATATCGAATTATTTTATTTATGATCTTTCAAGCTATGTGCGAATTGGTGCGTGAAAATCTGAGGGATCGTGGATCGTCAAAAATAGTCGTCGAGTCAATTTAACGTTATTATATTCCTCGATAAGGGGATTTGCAATTCCGTTGCAGTCTGCAATTTTTCGTTTAAAAGAAAAATTCTTCGCAATCTCCTTTTCCTCTATAAGTTGGATAGGACTCTTTCTTCCCCCTCGAAAGTTTGCGAGATCTCGAATTATTCGCGCATCTCGGTGCCCTCGATCCACAGATGATCATATATAAGATTACGACGAAATCAAATGTCACGGCCGCGACGATACACAGGGAAAAGAAAGAATAAATCAAAACTTATGTATACTCGTATATACGCAACAATCCATAATCTTTTTATAAGAATTTCAATTTTTTATTTTAACTTTTTTCTCTTGGTTGAACTTATACCTACAATAACTTTATTCGAAGGAATAATACATAATTACGAATTGTGTCCATAAAGAATTTATTACATACATTATAAATAATAAGTTACTTAATGGATACAATTCGTAATTATGTATTATTCCTTCGAATAATGTTATTGTAAGAAAACTAGGTGTGCAAATACTTTTGATCCACTGTATATAAATTCATTCAAGCAAATTTTCTTTGTTTAACAATATATCTGTACCTTAGAGGTAAAGAATCGTATCTCTAGTTTTTGTCAGAATAGAATTAATAATAATAGAGTATTTTTTGCTCGATTTTTTGTTAAATTGTTTAATGGTAAAGGATCTTACGTCCATTATTACTAGTTCCCAAGATGCAATGTTTAGAAAAAGTCGTATTAGAAATTTTTATAGAAATAATATACCTTAAATTCTGTTTCTCTTTTCTCCATTATAAGTTTCTCTAAATAATGAAGATACGATTCTCTTTTACCTCTAATAACGTTTTCTACTGGGGAAACTAGTGCACACTGATTGTGAGTGCATTTTTATTGTTCCACTGTGAAAAATTAGTTTACATATTTTCAATGTTTAACATTCTGTCAAATTTGATAAATTTTTATCAGTAGAACGTTAAACACTAAAAATATGTGAACTGTTTTTCACAGTGGAACAATAAAAATGCATTCACAATCAGTGTGCACCAGTTTTCCCAGTTGCATTAGTTTTCCCAGAAAAAAACGCTATTAGGTAAAGATATATTTCATTTCAAGATAATACATTTTTGCATATATACACAAGCATATAACTCTTGATTTCTTTTTTTTTCTGCGTCCTCGTTTATGTCAACGATTCGATCAGATCGGACGGGCGAAAGGGTTATAGAAAAGGGTTACTGAAAAGACCGCAACGAAGCGGCACGCCAGTGCAACGCCGGGACATGACAATTCTCAAGACGAGGAGACGAGTCGCGCTACTCGCCCTCGTCTCGTCCCGAGCGCAACGCGGCTTCCGCTCTGCACTGACATCCCGCCTCGTACGCTCTCGCGTCGAGAGTAAGACGTAAGTTCTGTTATATTTGTTAAAAAGGACGAACAATTAGTGTGTTTCGATGTCGTGGGGGCGGGCGTGTCCGTGTGTCCGTGTCCGTATGCATGTGTATGTATGTGTGTTATGTATGTAATTTGTCGCTTTACAGAGCTGTGCGCGGGGACGTAGACTCTCGAGAAGACTGGTCGTAAAATCCTTGAAAATCGGATCGTCGTTTCCGACGACGAATTACACCTAGACATTCCGGACAAATTCCGCGAGGGACGAGGGGGTTGCCTCTCTCGCTCTTTCTCTCACTTTCTCTCTCGCTCTTTAATATTACAAAGTAACAGGTAGATCTCCCGCACGCGTAACACAATCGTCGACGCAAAGATCGGATCGGCAACGACGATTTACGAAACGGAGCAAAGACGTTTTTTCTCGTTCGTCAGGTGCTCCTCGATATTTCGTATTTCGGCCGCACTTATATACCTATAACAAATTATCACTTAATTGCGACGTGTCGATTTTGGAGCCTCTATTTACAGATCGATCGTGACGCGACACGTCGCTTCGAAACTTAGAGTTAGAGATCGCGTTTGCGGCGTCAAATGTGCGACGAAAATTAATCTCTTTCTTTCTCTCTTTCCCTCTCTCGCTTTCTCGCGCGCGGAATCGCGAAGCGTTCCTCAGGAGCTCCTTCTTCTCGCGGACTTTGCGAGAATTCCTCCGATTTTCAAGTTCCTCGTTCGACAGAACAGCGCGAAAATTGTACGTCGCGATACGCATCCTTCGGATCCTCTACCCGCGTCCGTGCAAGTCGGAATCGGCTAAATACCCACCATCGATCCTTCGCACAATTCATTTAATTATTTCTCGGAATTGGAACGCTGTTCGACGTTGCTGTCATAGCTTGAAAATAGATACGAGAGACTGAAATGTATTTAGAGACGTAAGACATCGCGAGAAACTTTTTGGCATATCACGCAGCGCCAAATTTGTTGCATTTCGAAAACAATATACCAATCGTTACACCACCAATATTATACATATATATATACGTATGTATAAAATTGATAAATTCTTTGAATTTTAATGTTTTAAATTAATTCTGTACATCAATGCTTCAAACCTATTTTAGATCCAAGCATTGTTTATTTTTTTTTTTCAAAAAGAGAAACTGATCTACTTTCCATAATCTCACAGCGTGTGATCTAGTTTCGAGAATCAGCCACGAGATTCGAAAAAGAATCGGATCCATGCGAGATGCGAGATGCGAGCGACGTACGAGTTCCGCGCTGCAATGAGCAACGAGCTCCATCATGTCATATCACACGTTTGTATATTACGTATCGTGCTCGCGCTAGGAAAGATTCTATAAATGCGGAGCCTACGTAAGTCGGGAAGGGGGGAGGAAGAAAAAGAATACCCGCGGGAGAGACATTTCGTTCATGTCCTCCTGAGAGATATCGATCACTGAAATTTACGGCAACACGATCGGATCGTTTAACTCTCTGTCGGAGCGGCAGATTCTTGAATAATTACGTGTCGCTCGTACTCGAGTGACGATCGACGTTCGAATCGATCGTTTTGACCCCGGGATGAGTAATCGCGAAGAGTTAAACGATGTTCGTGGACTCGTGCGTGTGCAGGATGTTGGGTTATTTTAATAGCTGAGACGCGAAATACGAAAAACCATCCCTTATGCCTATTTCTTTTCAATTAACGTCGTGCACACGGTGTTGCAAAGTCCCCCGGCAATATTCCTTGAAAATGCCGGAACTATTATTCGGTCAGTCTAATCCTTTTTTAGTTGTACTTTTTCTCTCCTTCTCTTCCTCCCTCTTCAAAAACGCAGATGGTACTATTCTTGTTTCATTTTAAATACAGAAAAAAATGCAACTAGAAAGACCGGAGTTTGCTTCGTAGTGACGGAAGGTATACAGTGAAAACCGATAGTCGCATCTCCCCCTTTTGCCCGTTTTGCGATCTGGAAATTGCGGGTTTATCGAAAATATTTTCATCAGTGTTCCATTACACTTGTGCGTCCACCAGTGGAATAAAAGCCCGTATTCTAGAGGCACATTTAGCGTCGCAAACGTGGCCGTCCGCTTCTCGTCCCTCTTTCTGTCTTTCTCACACCACACGCACACACACACACACGCACGCAGGCACGCATGCACACGCACAGAATTGCGTTATAAATGTTATATCCATCCTGAGCAGATTGGACAAACGTGATGCGACAATCGGACGGCCGCGTTTACGCCTAAATTTGCGACGAAATTACGAGCCGAATCCAAATTAACAAAGAAATTATCATGTCGCCAATAAAAAGACTTTCCATTTCTCTCTTTTGCAAAGTAAGAGATTCAGGCAACCGCGACGTACATACATTGTTCCGCTCGTTCTTCCTCCGCGTAAGTATCGTGCAAAACTTTGTATTTCGCATCAAAGTCGACGTTGTATACCATCCGCCTTTGCAACCCTCTGTTCGCTCGCGATTCCAAGTCGCCCTGCTCGTGCCCTCGCACATCTCGCGGAATGCCTCTCGTCGTTATTTTCGCACAACTTACCGCAAATCGAAATTAAGCGCAAATGAGCGAGAGGGAGGGAAGGAAAGTCCGAATCCATACGAAACCGATTGAAGGTGGGATGTTAAGAAATGCGGGTCAGGACGCGGGATGATTGGTTAAAATTCATCGCTCGGCGGTTTGTAGTTTTACAGACACAAAATGCGCTTACGCTAATTATTACTCTCTTTTTCCGCGATCATTCGGTACATCGTCGTCGTCGTCGTCGTCGTCGTCGCAGTGTAGTCGCCCGGCTCCGTGCATATGTCTTTTACGAAACATTTAGTTTATACATGTATGTATGTATATATATATATTTTTATACATATATCTTTACAAACAGGAAACGATCAGACGATGGGACCCGCGGGTCTCGCGCGGCCCGAGAACACCGAGCATTACCTCACATAAAGTCGCGAAAGAACGACTGGACAGAGCTTTGCCTCTCATTTGTCTCTCTTATCGAACAATAAAATGTCTCTTTCGTACGCCTTACGCGCTACTCACGCAACCGAAAAGTCAAGGATACCTTATTTTTTTTTTATCTTTAAGGAGACACCAGGTGTATGTACAGTTCCCGCACAATTGCATTTAATTGCGTTTAAGGATGCACTTTTTTGTAAAATACAGTAATATTCATCTTTGCTCGCTCTCTCTTTCTCTCACACACTTTCTCGCTTTCTCTCTCTCTCTTTCTTTCTCTTTCTCTCACTCTCTCTTTCTCATCACGTAATAGTATTATACTCCTTAGAGATTTCTCCTTCATATTTCTCTCTCATCTCTTTCGCAGAATTATACAATAAAATATCACAGTTCTGTTCGTACCACGCAATAATTAATATATTGTTTTTCCTTATGTCGCTTATACGCGTCCTCTCTCGCTCTTTCTTTCTTACTTTCTCTCACGCAACATACGCTCCTACGTACACGCACATGCGTTCTTCTTATCAGTTGCCTTTCCTCGTCACACGCATTTTTTCTCCTAGGAGTGCGTTGTAACACAGAGAGTAGTGCACGCACACAAGCATACATACATAAATACATATACATACATATACATGTACATATATATAAATATATGTATATATATATATATATATATATATATATATATTTATTTATTTATTTCCTCGCTTTTCCTCTCGACGACTAATGGTTACGCAAGGTATGCTGGTTGTAGAAACATTCATTTACAACTTGTATACTTGAAGTATATAGTAATAATAATAATAACTATATTTACCGAAAGAGAACGATATATAAAGAGTGAGGTTGCGAAGCCTTTTCCCTCGAAGATGGTATTAATCTGATGGATCTCGTTGCTATGAATGTCCGCGTATACAGACGCAATTTAATTAAAAGAATATACAATATACATACAGTTTCTCGATCCCGCTACGAGATCGTGTATTATACAGTCTCTATCTTATATACGCTCCTTATTAAATCATTCTAATAATGCAAATGTGTGTCCTCGCTATACGCAATTTGTCCCGAAGAGAGAGAATGTCGATATTTCTCCGTTTTAACATCTAGACACGCGGCGGATTGACGCGGACTGTAAAATTATTGCTTGGAATGCGAAATTTATTTGCGTTACAAACGATCGACATCTGCTCGTCGACATCATCCGTTAACCCTATCGTTTCCCGTGTCGATAGACTTCGTGTGTGTGTGTGTGTGTATGTCCCCCTCCCTCTCCCGTGCTTTCTTAAGTATTGCTAAAAGAGTGTATTATCTTTCCTTTCTTTTTTTTTGCAATCTCCCGAAAGATCGTTGTCATTCGAAGGAACTGATCGCGCACGCGAGTAGCAAAGTACAACTTCGTCAATCGGTATGTCCCGGTAATTATCTTCGGTTTTACGAACATCGCTTTTTTTCCCTTTTTTGTTTCTTTGTCATTTCTATCATCCCCCCCGAGTCTTTCGAAGCACTCTCTTTTTCGTATCGCGGAAGGATAGATGAGAAATTCCCTTTGACCTTAGTATGTCGTAACGCACGATCCCCCCCCCTTGCCCTTGTATGTATACACGACGAAAGAATAATAATTGGACGGCATCTGTGTCCGCGAAGTGTGTTCGCGCGGCGCGCTGAAACCGAGTGCGCTCGAGTGTCTCGCGAAAATTTATCGTGATCGAACGTAAGAAACGAGAGACAGAGGATTGCGACAGAGAATCAGCGAAGGATGAAATGATTCGAGCGGCGTGCAACGGAAACGAAACGGCGCGCGACCGAGGGGAGAGTCGCGGCAATGATTAGCGACTCGGGGGGGAGGGGGAAACGATTTTCTCTAATCCTTGCGATCAGCACAGAAGCGACAAGTTACGCACGGAAAAAATGCATGACACGTGCCGTTTCCATTTTCGTTAAATTAAAAAAAAATCCATGTTCCATTTTATTAATGTACCACCTTTTGACGAAACAAATAGATAAGTTATTCTAGTTAATAAGGAGAAAGTTCACGCCCATTCCGCGAAAAGAAAACGCGCTGAAAGCGCTAAGAGTAAAATCCATTTTCTGAAGACTCGATTTATCCTTTCATCCGTAACTTGTGCTTCATAATCCGTAAGTACGCGCAAGCGTACGCGAGTAAGTATGTGAGAGAAGAAAACAATAATCCCATTTTTTTTAAATAATGTATTTTAACAATAGTTTTTTAAAAGAGAGGCATCAATAACAATTCTTGCACTGTCTCGGTTTAAATGTGTCATCCTTCGAATAAAAAAATAATTTATAGCAATCGAACAGTTAACGAAGAGATCATGTACCTATGTGTACTTACGGATTAATGCAGATTAAATTTAGAGCCGCGGAAAGACACCTCGTCCTAACGTGCATTTCAACATTAAATATTTCTGAAACATTAATGCACAATGGACGAGGTATATATATCTTCTTGTTTCGCATCGTTCAATGTTCTTCGCGAATTGTCAGTCTATAAAATCCGATAGATAATTGTCGCCTTTCAAAAATTAACAATCACTGGTGCAAAGTACGTGGAGGTACGTCTCAAACACAATGGACGAAAGGAGGGATTCGCTGTATGATAAGAGAGAAGGGAAAGGCCAAAACAAAATTTATGTCTTTTTGTCAGAAAGCAGAGAAACAAAATAATTCAGCATCACATATATCGAGAAACTCTCCTTTGCCTTTATTTTAACACGTGACAGTTTATTAAACGAAATAATAATAATAATATTATTAATAAAATAATAATAATAATAATAATATAATCAATGAAACTAAGGATAGGCAGAAGAAATCACAATTAAAGCGCGGGGTCGGAGTTCCTTATCTTGCATCTGTCCCTTGTTCTCATCGCGAAACTATTCTTATTTCATTTCCTACGTATCCAATCGTAATCAACACGTGATGGGTAATCTGTCTATCCTTTTCTCTGCATTTCAATCGATTATATATATATATTTTTTATTCCATTGTCAACTTTTTTAGTCAGGATGTATGCGCACTCGAGGTGATTTCTTGATAATCGCGCGCGTAATTATATAATACGTTTGCCTATTCTTTCTGTTCTTTTTCATTTTTTTCGCGTTGACTTAGTTTTTTTTTTCTGAAACATCCAGAGATAGCGGGTTTGCATGCCGTATTGCAAAGGAGTATCTGCTACACGCAGCAAGAAAGTGGATCTACTTCGAACGTTTTTTTTTTTTCTATATGCTTTACCCCTCGCCCCTACTCTCGTTCATTGTCCTATCATTTTCTTAATAACAACGTAATAGTTTTAAACAACTTGAGCATAGGTAAAGCGCGAACGTGACCTCCACGCGGGGTTCCCTCTCGCCGACCTGAAGTCGCGATTACTCTCGACGCGAGTAAAAGAAACCGGAAATAAATTGGCACCGTAGACACCGTCTCGCCCGTAAAAATCCTACGCCGACAGTGGTGGAAATAAAAGTGAAATTTGTGTATACGATTAAAAATCCAAAAACTCAATGATCAAGCTCTTTTGTATCCTTCTGCGAGCAACAACGTAACTGCGATTGAAAACGATCGGTCATGCGGGAACCCCGTAGGAGAGCGCGTCCAACGCCATAACAACAAATTATCTACAATGGTCGCATATACATGTTCATCTTTCTCCCTTTCTTTCCCTACCTCCTTCTTCCTCTTTCTCTTCCTCACGCGCACACGCATACGCACGCAACAGATTATACATAAGATTACTTAGATATTAGGAAAGGTACTTAGAATATCTTCATTATTAGAGTCTGTTTTTTCTTTTACCTTACACACCTACTAAATATCGGTCAAAATATTAATCAATTTATAATAATAATAATAATATTAATAATAATAATAGCAATAGTAATAATAATGCAAATAAAAATAATATAATATAATAATAATGGCCGAGATGACAATAATGATGCCGATAAAGACGACGACGCTGGTGATGATAATAATTATTTTCTTTATTTATGTATTTGTATATATACGTATATGCATATATTAATCCGTTAAATTAATATATGAATATACTTTTTTTTTGTTTATTTATATAGCACCTATTTACAAAGAGGTCTCCGTGCGGCTCTCTTACAGTATGTGCGTGATGCTTTTATATATTATATATCTATATATACATATATATACTCTTCATAAAATATATATACATATATATACATATATATATTGTGTCCGTATATATTTCTAAACGAGATTCTCGTGTGTCTTTATTTATATGCCAGTCTTCGCGGTTTTTTTAAATAACGTTCTTCTCTTCATTATAACTTCGTTACTACTGGCGCTTTCGCATAATTCTGCAAAAATGTTTTCTCGACAGTGCGAAATACTTTTCGCTCATTTTTTTTTCGTATATCTGCCTATCCGTTTTCTTCCGCATATACGTCAAGATATAATGTTCGCATGTACCTTTTGTCATATCGTACCTAATCCCTTATCTTATCAGTCCGCATATTCCGTATATTTCCTTTAAGTATATACTTGTCTCCGTAACAACGATTTGCTTTGTAAATTGCGACGAAATCTTAAATTAATTAAAACTTAGCGGTCACAACGCGCGTTACAAGAGATATTTATTTTTAACAAAACTGCAATTTTAACTAAACTGCAAATTTTTACATTTTTTATATAATCATATATAGTATGTTTTTTTTAAATATAATCCAGCGCTCTTGGAATATACGTAGTAAAAAATAAGGAATGTAAAGTGAAGGGAAAGAAGTAAATGAAACGAAAAGAATAAAAGAACTAAAAAAAGTAGAATAAAATAATTATGTAATTAATCTTGGAACTTAGAACATCAATTGATGATAAATTCAGAATATTTCTCGTGAGAATAACGTAAAAAAATAATTCCTGTTAGATCGTCCAAAACGATTGGATAAGGTAAAGTGATAAGAAATACAGAGCAGGGAATGTGTCGAAAATTACCGGTGTCAAAGAACTTACAATTTGGAGCAAATTTATTAAAAACTTTTTTACTCTCTTTTTCTCTCTCTTTCTCTTCATATAACTCTTCTAAAAATATAAATATCATTGGTCATTTATAAACGGAAGATATGAGAATCCGATCTTTGTTCACAACTAAAATCTTTTCTGATAAACTGAGGAGGAAACCAGTTCGCAGTTCATCGTCAACACGTCATATATACTTTCTAGCATTATGAAAGTGTATCGTCCACCATTCGAATACAAGTTAATCCATGATCGTGCTCCACTTTATCATTCAAATGTCAAGCTTTAAACGACCGGCGTCAGATCGTCTGGATTATATCGCAACGAATGCGTATTGATGGAACTTTCTAGCACGTAATTGGCACGCATGATTATTGGCGGGGATTAGCGCACGCTGAAAAACGTGGAGAATCGGCGAACAGTCGAGTTAAATCGATTGTATCCTCGACCGACACAGAGATTAAGATTTTTCAGTTGCGGGAAAACAACGAAACGGTTTCTTGATGATCATCGATCGGCGATCAATATCGATCATCAATAATTAGACCAGTATGCAAAGACGTAGTCTCTTCGAGGAAACTACGTCACGTCAGTCTTATTATATCAAAGGAATGTAAACCAAGGTTTCCAACGTGTTCTGCGGTTGCACTGCGAAATAACACGAAGTGTATATAATTCCGAACTTTGGTTAAATATCGGAAACGATGAAAATTAAACGTGCTAAATGTGCCTTCAATTTCGATAACGATCGAAATATTTGAATGCAATCTATTAAAAAAAAGTTAGAAAAGAAATAGTTGTTGGAATCGTCAATCCTGCAGTTTCCAACTTCGGTTTATCAATTACAATTATCAATTCGAATATTTATCGGCGATCAAACCAATGGAATAGTTTTAATTGAAATGAATATGTCCTTTCATGCATGTAACAATGGATTCTTGAGATTGACCAATATATATAATGTAATATAATATAATAATATATATTATATATCATATATATATAATATATGATAACATAAGACATGCAAGTCGCATCCTAATTGAGTTATGCATATACGGAATGAAAAGGATCAGAGATAAGATAAGATAAAAAGGAAAGAAGAGATAAAAAAGGGGGGATAAGAGGGAGAGCGTTATAATCTTTTTATAAGTTGTCGAAAATAATCGATCTTCGAGCATACATCGACTTTCATCTCGTATTTCTTATCCGTTTCCCGGCGATAATTTCCACACTATACGCATTAATCTACAAGATCACGATAAACGACAAGACCCTGTCCTTCTTACATACATACCTGTTTACGCGTGTAAGACCAAAGCAAAGTAGGAGCTTTACTCGCGGTAGGGGATTTACATACACCAATGTGGTGAATAAATTAGACGGGTAAAGAGATCACGGAGAAGAAAACGACCGAGTTGCGATGAAGAGCCAAGCGTCATGACGTGCCACGTAGAAAAGCAGAAGAAAAAGGATAGTTCGCGGAGCGAGACGGAGAGAGCTTCGCACAAACGCGCTTTCCGAGCAGTTAATCTCCAAAGAACAGGCAGAATTACTGCTTCTCCTTGAGACCGCCTAACAGCGAGTGGCTCTCCATCGTGGCACTAAGATTACTGAGATTGCTCAGATTCCCCAAATTCCCCAGGTTGCCCAGGTTGCCGAGATTCGGCTGGTGAGCGTAGTTCCTAATCTGGTGAAGACTGATCAGCTGATTCGGGAAGGACGTGGCGTTCTGATTGCTGGTAGTGCCGGGCGTCACCCCGGACGACGAGGACGTCGGCGAGGACTTCTGCGTTGGGTTGAACGCCTCGTAGAGGTACGGCCGGGACGCCGGGTGATGGCTACCGGGGTAGTGCAGGTGATTCAGCGGATTCAACGGGTGCTGCATCGAGGAGATCGAGTTGATCGAGATCGACGATATCGGCGTGAAGGCCGAACTGCTGTTGGGATGATGATTCGCGCCTGGTTGCGGCGTCTGTTGCCTCGAGTCGTTCTCTATGGACTCACCGGCGCGATGCCCGTGTCCCGGCAGCAACATCTCCGGGTTCTGATTCTGATGGTATTCGGTGTGATGGTGCGGCAGCCTCTCGTGCAGGTCGCCGATCACCGTGTCCGGGCTGACCTTGGGCCAGTAGTGGTCCTGATGGTGGGCGGTCATCGCGTGTATCGACGGCCTGAGGCCGGTGCCGATGATCGGCGGTCTCTTGTCCGTTCTCTCCGCGTGCTTCTGCATATGCTTCGCCAGATAGGTCTCCTGGGTGTAACTCTTACCGCAGTACTGGCAGATGTGCGTTTTCAGGTGCTTCGACTCCTTGTGCTTCGGTATGTGCTCGAGCAGACTCGGCTCGTCGGAGAAGCACTTGTAACAGGAGTTACACTTGTACGGCTTGTCGGTCTGGTGGCATCGGGAATGGCTCTGTAGGTTGCTCAATTGGCTGAACGCCTTCGTGCAGCCAGGATGCCGGCACTTGTACGGCTTGTCGCCGGTGTGCGTGCGGATATGCTGCTGTAGATGGCTCAGCTGGGTGAACTTCCGTTGGCAAATCTCGCAACGGTACGGCTTAATGCCCAGGTGGATCCTCGTATGCTGGGAGAGGTACGAGGAATTGGCGAACGCCTTGGAGCACTGCGTGCACTTGTACGGCTTCGCCTCGCGCATGTGAATCTGCGTGTGAAGCTGCAGATCCGCCTTGCTACCGAATATCTGCAAAAAGAAAACAATACTTTGATGTCAAAGAGAGAAAGAAAGAGAGAGAAAAACATACAGAGAGAAAAAGAGTTAAAAAAGACAGTCTATTATACACGAGTGTGAACGAGAGACGAAGAGATGACTCGTAATCGATCTCAGAAACTCGCGCCGGTCGCTATTGAAAGGAGACTTCGTGCTTCCTTATCTAAAATGCAAATTAATAACTTCCTGCGCGCACGTGACACACAACGCACGGGACGGGAGCGCACTTCGGACTGGCGAACGTTCGTTTCTGCATATATTGCGACAATATATAACAGAATAATATGAGAGACTAGAGAGAGAGAGAGGTGGGAAAAGGATCTCGGTTGGGGAACGATCCTCTATTGCCGCGCCGACGACGTACACTTCCCTCTTCGTTTCCACGCCGCGCTAACCGGACACGTCGCGCCGGTATATTTATAAATAAATAAATAAACGTAAAAAAGAAGAGCACTGCCACAGTAGCTCGAGCGTATATACGCGTGAGGCGGGGAGAGGCTGACCTTGTCTATCACGGCCTAGCCTCGGGGCATATCCGACCGACTGGCTTCGGGTACCGCATAGAGAGAGAGAGAGCCCCCCCCCTCTCCTCCACCACCTCGTATACTCTAGTATCCTCGCTCTCTCCTTCCTTCGCCTTGCCACCTCGCGTTGTCTCCTCCTTTATCCCCCTTTCGGCCCCCATCTCATTCGCCGGTTCCTCGCATGCTAGTTTCTAGTTCCTCTGATCTCATCTGACTTCTTTTTTTTTCTCCTTTTTCGTACCTCTCTCCGCGACAGCGCGTAGAACAGGACAAGCCGACGATCGACGATTATTAGCATCTACAGCCTTACTATCCTTCTCGGTCGCGCAAGACGTTTGTCGCACACGTTCGTCATTATCACTGCATCTCGTAATACAATTCAAATGAATATTTATTTCGACGTATATCAATCCGCGGTTGAGACTTGTGATTGTCGCGCCATTACCGTACTTTCACAATTTTTTAACGCCGCGCCATTTCGTAATCGGACATCCGCTTTAATTCTAATTGCGCTGCAATCTTATTAGAGCGATAATATTTTCCAATATTTTCCGATTTTATCACAGGCGCGATTAATTGCTCAAACGTGACGCAGCAGCACTCGTCGATGTTACACACGAGTCCCCGCGTCCGCCCGGGATAATCGCGCGGTGGTGCAACCCTCGCCGCTATTTACGACCTCGAGAAGTTCCTACTTTCTTTCGAAATTTCCGTCCCGTCCACGGTGTGGGTCGCTAATGCCGCTAAAACGTCTCATTCATCCGTAATGACGTGCGCGCGCATCATTACCGGAATAATAACGCCGGTCACGAGATGATCCGTGATGCTCCGAGGTAACGATCGTGCGCGGGGTTTATTTCGGCTTCGTGGAAAGGGCAGTGGAATTGTCTTCCGACTGCTTCCGACGCCGCGGCGGACGAGAAGGTATCGCACCGGAATGACGTGTCGGAGAGTCGAAGAAACGATCCTGAACACGCGAGCGAGCGACGGCGCGGACGTGGCGGAGCGAAGAAGCCAGTTTCCTGGCTTCGTTCGCCTCCGTTCGACCGAGGTTATTACGTAAAACGGCGGGTTCCCTTTCTGAAACCGTCGCTCGTGTATTCGCCACGCCCGGGGATCTAGGGCGAGGGATCCGGGGTCCTTCGCGTGGCCAAGGGGCCCCCGAGCCCTCGGAAAGGATGACCGACTCCTCGTTACCGCCGCGCCGCTCTCGATGAGGGCTCGTTATTTCCAGCTGGAAAACTTCGAGATCTCACGGTTCGCGTAAACAATAACTCACTTCGGAACGATTTACGCAACCTCTCTCTCTCGATTAGTCTGTATAAAGGACGGTGAAGCGAACAATTCACGTTTCCATTGTGAATTAAGTTGCATTGAAAGATGTTTAATTACAGATTTCTTGAATTTCAAAGTTGCTGTAAAACATTTTAAATCCTTTTAACACATAATGCAGTAGACACAAAGGACACGTATAGACTCGCATGGATTTTTATAATTTTTACATCTTCGCGCGCTATTTAACAGAAGCAGGAAGAGAGCGATAATCCAAGCACGCTAACGGCAAGTCGGTTAACGATCGCTTTACGGTTGTCGTGGATCGTGATTTATTCGGTAATCGATCGACGGTCTCGCTCGAGGCTTCAACGGCTGACTTGGCGCGTCCTTTAACGGGTTGGAGCTGCTATTTTTTTTATTTCCTCCTTTCGAAACACGTCCTTGCCGGTGTCAAGTTCGTGCATAGTCCACGTAACGCGATAGTCTGTGTTGCGCGTCATTCTCTTCTTTTCTTTTTTCCTTTTTGCTCCTTTAGCGCGGCAAGCAAACGGCGAGTCTGAGGGGCGCGAGAACAATTAGAGGAGGCGAGAGGAGAAGCACTATTTATATTATCGACATATAAATTATTAAATCGCAATTATAGTGTCTGCTTATATTTAAAATAGATTATTTGTGGTGTTCCCTCTTTGCAAAACCACTGTGCAAAGATTTCATGATTCTATTTACGATATTTTTATATGATAATTAATTCTTAATTGTTGTTAAAATAAGGAATAATGAAGGAAATAAAATCAAATAGAGCCGTTCTTCAGATCGGGACATCAAAGCGATAATTTCATCCTTCTCCGTCTGTTGAATATGCAGTATTCGCGCAAACTTGGAAACAATATAAGGTCGACAAACTTATAAGTAAATTCTGGCTTCGTGCGCGCGATCTTCGCCACGCATCATTATACATGTGTTAGAATGAGGGATTAGCTTTAGTCAAGGTTTCTCCTGTCGCGGAATAAATCATCCATGTTGTGGAATACAAATCACGCCAGTTCGTATCAATGGATCGACAAATCAATGCTTCTAATTGATAGACGTTAGACCCTGAGATAATTGCTCTGCAAACTGCTCTGCGAAATTTATTTAAAATAAACGAGACGAAGTACGCCATGAATCCTAATAAAAATACTAACGAAACTCCTAAAAGTGGGCGATTATATAAGCTTCTCGCGGTCTGCAAATTAAATTTTATCTCTTCTATTCGTTGATTTAATTGCGAAATGTTTGAAAGAATCGGAGGAAAGGCCGCTGATTGGCAGACTAAATATTCGCGTATATGGATTCTTCTCTGCGAGAACTTGGAGAAGAGATCTCTCGCCGTTCAAAATGGACTTGATTCAATTAAAGAATTTCTCGATGCAAATCAACGGCGGCGCCAAATAAAAATTGGCGGTTATAATTGACAGAAGGCAGTTTGGCCCGATCCGCGGAGATGCGAGCGCGACTTATTCGAGCAGAATTTGAAGGAAATTCCGTTGAAAGAATCTCCGGATTATACGATTAAACGTGAATTAATCTGTAACGCGAGCGGGACGCGACGCGCGAAACGAGCGCGCGCTGTGCGCGACGGCTCCGAAGTAGTCCTGCTGAATTAAATCGGACAGCCGGAATCTCATGCCTTCCGTCCCTGCCCCCCTCGTTCTCCTCTCTCGCGCGAGAGATGCGCCTTCAAGAAAAATAATAGCGATAAATCCAGAAATTACGTCGGCCAGACACTGCGCGCGCAGGTATGCGAAATTAGCGCCTCTAATTACGAAACCGGCGAGGAACTCTATGCCCGCCGGGCAACCGGCTAGTCCTCCTGTCATTTCTGATTAATCGACGTCGATTTACTTAGGCAATACTTAAGAAGCCGAGACGAAGTACATTTGCCGCGACGGCGCGCCGACCGACGCAGCCGGGTGTATAAGTCGTATATACACCGCGGGATCATCAGCGGGATTTTAGAAGCGCGCGCGCGCCGTGTTAAATTCTCGAATTGGAATCGACGAGCCTTCTTAAACGGTTCTCTTAAACAAAAATCGGTTGATGAGGTCATCTCAGATCTCAGCCGCGATGCACACGTAAGTCGTAAGTTTCGCGTTTCTCCCGATGAAATCGACGATTAATTATCACGTATTCGCATCGCATTCGTGGCCAACGGCACAATCGACATGTATTCATCTCGCCGTATCCGAGAGTTCAGGACGGTATGCGATCGTATGCGTATACGAGAGAATTTCGTCATTCGACACGCGGCCCATAGAACTCCGTAGCGTTATACTCCGTGATGGATGACGGTCCTTCGCATCTAGTCTATGTATATTTGCCGTTCCGTTTCCTCCTCGTCTGGTTCTTGAACCTCCGCGAAGTAGTCTACGAAGTAGCCTCGGGGCCAGATCTCGTAAATTCAATTTAAATATTTCGACCTTAATGATCGTCGGACGACGACGACGAGGAGAGGAAGGCAAAGCCGACAGTCAAGGTCGGCGTCCGATAAAAGTACAATTTAATTGAGCAATTGGCAATCTCCTACTTATTGCGGATATATCTCTCTGCAATTTTTATCCTTCTCCTCTATTTTTAATAAGTTCGTTTCGAGGACATCGAGAGAAGTATCCGAGCGGACTAACGAGATGTGCCAAGTTTAGAAAAAAAAAATCTTTTAAATTTCCAAGTCCAAGGTATCTGGAAACTCCAACATTCGTGATCCTGTCGAGTTCTCACGTGTGGTTAAAAATTCATTTAACATTTCGATGACCCAAACACAATGAATATGTTAAATAACATGTTAATGCATAATTCCGAAATTCGTTTCAAAATACAATATAAATTGAATATAATATATATGCACACGTGATTGAATATATTTATTGAATATGCGCGACTTCTTTCACGAGGGACGAGATGTTTCAGTACCGTACGATCTTTTAGAGAACTTCTAAATTTCAAATAATGTAATTTATGGATTTATACGCGCGATATCATGCGCGTTGAAATTGATTTGCGTCATCGTGCTCGTAAGATAAAGACACATGTATGTGTCTTTCACAGCTTTCCCTAGTAACGTTACTCACAGAGCATGCCGGAATTTATAAAATACCCGATAAGCCGAAGTCAAAATAAAACTGCCGAGATAATTAATTTTATCGAAATAAAAGGCTTTCTAAATGCGATTGAGTTCGTTACGATTATCGACATTTCGCTCTCTTGCATTTAGCTCGTAAAGCCAATTCATTAAGGCGATAAAGACGTGTAGCGATCTTTTTTTGCAAACAAAAGCTTCAAGCTTTGAAAGCGGCTTATTAATCACGTAAAAACGCCATGGTGATTAAGTGGGGATGTAAAAGTCATTCAAGACTTCAATATACTTTCGTATATAATGAAACAACGGAACTTATTAAAAAATCGCGAAAACATCCAATAATTGGAAGCTGAAGCTCTTGTCAACTTCACTTTAATCGACTTATCTTAACTTCGGACACATTTGCTCGTGCCTGGCGAATTTCGATTGCGTCGCAAGTCTCTTATATCGTGCAGCACATTATATAATATTTATAATAAAATTTATTGCTGAAGCAGTATTGTTACAGAGCGAACGCTAAAATTAGAATTTCTCGGATTTTTTAATAAATCGTGTATCAATTCATATATAATATTCATATGAACTTTAATTATCGTTTTTAATACTATCGCATTAGATATTAGATAAAGTTAACTGCAAATCATACCTATTAATAAGCCGTTTTTATAACCGCACTAATTTACTTAATAGTAATAATTGCCGCTTCGCGATCGATGAAGCGTATACGGAATGTACGATGACGCTTTATTCACGTGTATTTCGACGTGAGCCGATTTTACGAGAAACGGTTAGGACACAGAGGCCGGGAATTTTTCCGGGAAAGGTATCTGCGTAAATACCGTGCTGGAAATCCACGAGTTAATGAACAGCGCAACGCACGTGTAACAGCGTAACACAGCGTCGTCGTGCTCCGGTTCTCCGCTCGCCCGCGGAGCTGCTGCTGCAGCAGCGCGGTCCGGAGAAGTCGGTGACAACCTGTTGATAGGAATTTTCGTAGCCGGGTTGACGCGCCGCGCCGGGTCAAAATCAACCCGGCAACCCGCGATAAACTATAAGCTCCGCTCAGCCGCGATACTCCGGATAATTGCCCGGCGACCGACGCGCGCATATATACGCGAGATAATTTCGAAACGTTTCGGAATGCTCTCCAGCACGCTGCCGAGGCGAAGCGGAAATAATTTCGCGAAAAGCACTCGCGAAACGGTGTCTAAAGATCTTCAGATTCATCGAAGAGACGGGACAGAAGCCGCGGTTACGTAACTGCCGATACCGTTGAGGTATATGTACGAAGCGATTCGGAACCAACGACCGAAACTGAGCGGAATTAAGGAACTAACGATTTAAAAAAAGAAAGTGAAAGTATCGATATACTAGCGGCAACTAGAGTCACGTTCGAAGATTTATCCGGTCGATAAGTAGAGTCTATTGACACCTTATGCCTAAATAATCAGAATTCCTGACGATTCGAGGTTATCTGTAAATTAGAAGAGTAAAAGTAGATCCCTCAGAATCTCGGAGACACATTTAAAAAATATTCATCGACCCGCATGACTGATTCCTTCTGTCTGTTTTTCTTTCTCTCTATCTCCCCCTCTCTCATCTGTCTCTTGATCTTCAGCGAAGATGCTGAAAAATCCTTGAACTCGTGCATAAAATTATAATAAATTTGTAAGAATCGCAGCTGGCGAATTGTAGCCTCGTTAAAAGATTTAAATCAGTTGCAAATCTCGGCGTACACGCGTCATGTAAGACAATCCAGCGTCTGACAGCGGCACGATTATGGTTATCGGGCGACACCGCGCTCGCACGGTTCAAATCGTCTAATGCCAGAGTGATAAGGTCGCTCTCGGTGAGCAGTGACCTTTATCCAAGTAGCAAGTTCGTCCAGCGAGCCACGCGCGTTCGCGCGGCTCGGGAAAGGCGGCGATATATATATATATATATATATATATATATATATTGTTTCGAAGAAGTATTTATATATTCTAATAAACGGAAACTCTGACTCGGTGGATTCCTGGCCGGTTCGGTCCAGAAGTGCGATTTGCGCAACGCGCCACGTCTCGGTCGACAGGTTTTCAAGCCATCGATTCCCGCTATCGTTTCGCCCGGCACTAGCCGACATTCTCGAGCCACACGGCGTTTTGTCTAATGACACGCGGCGATTGTACACGCGAAAGAGCGTGACGGTCAGACAAGTTTCCGCCGCGGCGAATATCCACGATGTGCTGCCGCGGTATACATATCGCGACACGTGACACACGGCTGCCCGCACAACTTCGTTATTATTTAGCCGCGATAAAGTTGGCTGTAACTGTAACATTCGTCGGGAGTTACTTCCTGAGGTTATCGTCGCTTGATAATACCGTATCCCGAAGAGGGGATCCAAACACAATTAGGGGAGAGCGCGCAACTAAAGGTTTACGTTCGTATTACACGAATTATATATGTTGATCATTAAAGTTTTCATAAAGTTGCGATGACGATACAGATAAGAACAAAGTTCCGCGGTTAGCATTCGCTAATCGGTGAAGCAAAAAAAAAAAATGATTACAATAATAGTCGAACAAGTTGATAGAAGGTCGAGGATGTTGCCAGCCAAGGCAGCAATGACGAAATTGATAAAGCTTCGCGAAATTGGCCATGAGAGAGACAGAATCCTCGCGCCACCTTGATCGATTCGATTCGCGACAAACCGCTTTTCTGAGAAAAGCATCGATAAATATAATTCGACGGTAGACACAGAGGAAACGAAGTGTCCAAATATTCGGATGATAATGACGGAGAGGATAATTTTTACGGCGTTCGGGAGGAACGCGCGCGCGACGGAGGCGCAACGATCGAAACGGCGGCGACCGGTTTCCGACCTCTTCTCTCTCTCTCTCTCGGGGACTCGCCTCGTCCTCGTCTACGACACGGCAGCTGGCAGGTGCCTGGGAGAATATCCGCCCGATTCTTTATCTACCCAATTATACAATCCCTTGTCTAATTGGCTAACCTCTGGACCACCCTAACGAAAAACAAGAACAATTGCCTGCGGATTCCTCTTCACGCCGTCCGGCGACTTCCGTGCGCCGTATTATGCTCTTCACGCTCGATGTCGCCGTTTCCACCACGTCGTATTACGCAATTGGGCAGCGTTGCGCAAAAAAAAGATTTAACCCACTAACGTCGGTTTTACATAGATTAAGCTTAAAATGCGGGATTTCGTGCTGACTGGCGTGTTCGCGTTTGTTAAAATTTTGTCCTTTTTTAAATTCACAGTCAGGTAACAAACGTAAAAGTTTCTCTTATTCGACACGATAATTTTAATTGTGGACGAATTTTTTTTATAACGACCGATCTCCCTTTTTGTTACTTATTGGCGTCGCACTTTCAACACGCAGTTTTTAGCATTTTATTGCAAATGCCGAGAGATAATGATAAATGGCGCTGGCCCGACGCGAGGGATTTAAAACGCACGATCGTGTTTGAAACAATATACAGTAATTATGGACCGGGTTTAAGCTGGTAGTTGATTGGCCGCGAAGCCCCGCCATTCATTAAACCCAAGCGCGGCCGCGCGCTTGTTGAGATCACCGAGCACAAACTCTAAACTGGTCGTACTAAACTAGTCATTTATACGCGAGCAGCCTCATAATCGGACATCACATTAGAGTTCCGAGTTCACAATTCGGCAAAATAGTTGTGTAATCAGTGCCGATCGACCTTTGGTGGCTTATGCGATCCATCGCCGGCCGATAATTAGTGTTTTGCAACTAATTACACGTTACATTGGAATTCATTGAGCGATACCTCTGACCGGAAACCATGTAAAAATATTCGATTACGTTTCTGCCGGGACGTTTCCGCCAATCCAGATTTCTGCGGTGGTTAATCATTCATCGAGAAACGAATTATTCCGGTGTAATTGGCGAAAACAGAAACTTTATTTCCTGTTTCATCCTACACGGAATTTTAATTGACCTTTAGGCCTGATTATTCGGAACTGCCTGACTAATCGAAAGAAATATAGCAACAAATTTTCGTCAACATATTTTATTGTTCTAGGAAGACAGAATCGAATGTCATATTACTATCTCTTTTAATACGCGTTATACAAGCGGGTTGTCTTTTTACATAAACTTTTTCACGTATATTAACGATGTTTGCTTATTAGGATGGTTGTGGCAATCGCACGTTACAGCAGTAACTCCAAATTCGGCGGAATCAATGCCCACGCCTATGAAAGAATAACGCGCACGATCCAATTTCTGTTGGAAGCAATTCGAAACAGACGCGGGCGCGGCGGCGGTTCATTCTCTCCATTCCTGCCATTCATTAACGTAGAGACCGTGGTTTACTAGGAACGGTTTCAGAATCGCTTTAGCCTCGAGACGCGAACAAAAACCGAGCCGGTAGCGCTCGCGCGCCACGGGAGAAAGAGTAATTAGTAAGAGGAGAGGAGAGAGATCAATGTGTGGAGAGGACGTTGCCTTATCCCTAGAACTGCACGGTGTTTCGCGCTCGGATATACGGCGTTCTATAAAATAAAACATTTTATAAAGCACAAAGCGCTTCTCTTTGCGCGAGATAATATTTTATTAAACAGCAAGCCGGGCGCGAGTAGATTTTATCGTCGTAAATTCTGCGCGTTTCATTGAACGCTGTGCAGAACACTTGAATGAAAATACATCTTTTTTTCCCGACGAAATTTCTGCATTCTGCGCGGGTCACTTTCGATCGTGATAACATTTATCACGCCGGGGGGAATGCGTAAATGTAATACCGTCGGTAAAACACCGTTCGCGCGTGCCTGAGTGACGAAATGGCTAGCGGTACGCAAATGCGAAAAGTATTGCAAGTCGTAAGCAATTACGCACAGGAAGGACAAACAAAAAGAGAGAGAGAGAGAGAGAGAATGCGTCGAGCGAAGTGATTCTAGAATCTAGACGGAATGTAACGTCGTTGTTTATGGACGTGAGGTGTGCTCGCGCGCGGTCTTCGGGCTAGAACGAGAGCCAGAGACTCGTCAGCAGCACGGCGAAATAAAAACTGCCCAAAGGCATCCGCGCGTGAGCGGGAACGAGCGGTGGCCACGGCGATGGAATGAAGTGGTAAGGAAAAAGCAGGGAAAATTGATACGCGATGAATGGAACGCGCGGAAGAAGCACGAGCAAAAGGAGAGTCGCGAGATCATTTTTCCCGCTTCGATGTTTCCGCGCTCTAGCTCTCGCAAGCGCGGAGAAACGCGTTCGCCCGCAACAATTGCCCGTCGTAAACGAACGGCCTCTCTCCCGAGTTCGCGTTCGCCGAGCAGTGATTGAAATACGAAAGAAGCGCATTTCCCTCGCTGATTATAAGCTTCACAGCGATCCTGCCCCTTTTCGAGGCGATATAATTTCAGAGAACTTTATCAGTCTGCTTTATCTGTGTTTTTTCCATTCTCCGCGCAACAGTACAGTCGCGTCGCGAATTGATTAATAAAAAATAAAACGACTCGGAGATCACGTGTAACATGTTAATATAAATATATACACGTATATTGCAAATAAACTGCAGACAAATAGAGAATATTGTCTCGCTGTAGAGGGTACGGGTTTTTTTTTTCGATAAATATTTCACCCTATACTTCACCCATAGCGCGGGATCCACCCTCTCGTAGTACGCGTGTCATCAGAGATAGAGGGGTTTGCGGCGTAAAATCGGGAGATGGTATATATCCCTTGGCTATGATAACTGCGGAACCGGAATGCGGCTCCTAGGGAAGGATTTTTTTTTCCTATTAGCAATAGCTGGCGCATACGCGTGCACGCACACCCTAAAAAGGCGAGATCTGCGGCGGCCATCTGCGCCCCTCGTAAAAAGGTGCATACGAACGCATGCAGCCTTGTTCGAGAAGAGGTTGGTTTTGGAAATCAACATTGCGCCGGTGCGGTGTTTCGCTTCGATAATTAAAATCACCATCGGAAACGAGACGGAGACGAAAAAATAAGATACCTCGGAACACGGGGATTAAAGTTAGAGTCTCTTAATGTGGCCAGAAACTGTACAGGAAGTAAAGTGAATAATAAAAATTTCGAATTGCCTCCCTTCTCTTCGACATCTTAATGCACGAAAATTCCCAACGCGGCCGGAGCACCGTTCGATTTTCCATTCGAAACGAGAAAAAGCGACGGATAGGGACAGGGAAAAATTATAAAAGGGGAAAGGAGCGAGAAACGACGGCGAACAGCACGAAGATAAAACGAAAAAGCGGAGCGCCGATATTCGTTCGGAAGAGGAGGAGAGGAGGAGAAAAAGGGGGGAAAAAAGATGGAGGCGAGAGGCGAGGCAGGAGGAGCGGACCCACGGAGGCGAGGAGGAGGAGGAGGAGGATGCCGACGAGAGCGACGGCGCTAACGATTCCTTAATGAAAGCTGAAGCGGCGCGGCAGAAGGCTAGCCTCGTGTTTCGGAGCGCCCGGGTTCTTTTACGCCACCGGTCCCACCCTTTGTGCGTATATACGTGTATACGGGGTGTCTCTGACCAACCGTATTCTCCGCCGACGATAGACGCCATGCGAGTTAGCGACGGCGGGAAATTATCGTGGATTGTTGAGCGAGAAAATCCTCTTCGTATCGTGACGCAATATTCGAAGACAATCGAGTTTTTTCGAATTTTATGCGTGTCACATCATTTCGAATTTGTATGTTGTATAATTATTATCGGTAGTTCTGTTTTTATTACTCGTAATTAAAAACATACCGTGTATTAAATTTATTATCACTAAAATGTTACGTCGAATGAAATTAAATCCAAATTATAGGAAATGCCATGTATCTATTCGTCGGTCAGGTTGCAATTAGATAAGTAAATACAGTGTAATTATGCACACGCACAAATCCTGTAAATACAATGTATGTGTACGTGCGTGCGTGTGCCTGGTTATCATGTGTATACATGGCATAAGTTTCATGTTTATGTACGTAGAAGTGAAGCACGAATACCTCCGTAAACGGAATATTTGGCCAGATGTATCACAAGTTTATTCGCGCATGATTTTCGTCCGGACTTCATTCTAATTAATGTTACGCAGTTTGCTCGTAGCAATAAGCTTCAGCAGCACGCGAAACATACATGCGCGCGGGACTCATATTTATCTAATCTTAATACGACATTAAACTGTTTCATAAGTTGCATACTCCATTTTTCTAATAGTGTACTATAAAATATACAACGAAGTCGTCCGCGTTACAAAAGAGAATGTAAATATAGTTTACATTAATACCAAAGTGTAATCTGTGGATCGAATGTATGCCAAAGTTTAATTTAGCACATTCAGCGCGTTTTCTGTGTATCACTCCTTATAATATCCAGAGATGGATGATTCGCCGAAAACCAATGTAAGTCTGGGAACTAAATCTAAACGGGTTTTCCAAACGACGAGCATTTCGTTGCAGGTTCTAAGTAGCTGCGTACCGTGGCGGAATGAGAAAAAGAAACTTCTAATGTAATTTTCATTATCATAAACATTTCTTTTCATCACGGTCGGAAGATAAAAGAAGAAATTATGCCCCCCCCCCTCCCTTCTTTTTCACTCTCTTTCTCCGTCTGTTACGTTTTTTTTTTCGTAAGTACTAGAAATAGAAACGCGTGTGAGTTCTACTATCTCAACTTCAGTCGAACACGACGCTTTTTTATAACTTCCGTAGGAGAAATATGGTATCCTGTGTCCTCTCAGAGAAGAAAAGGGTCTCGCGCTTAATATATGCCACAAATCTTCATTTTCTATTTAAGACCGCGACGGGCAAAAGTGAGATCCGCTTTCTGGTCGAATCTACTCAAAGTTATCAAAACATGTCGCTTCGGAACAAGAAACAAACGCATCGCGCGATACATGACACAATTTGTAATTTGTATTACGCAATTCAGTGAAGATATTTCGTTAGAGTCGAAGATAATTAAATAATCTAATTAACTGACGTAATACTAAATAGATATATTAATATCCAAGTAATATTCAAAGAATAGCGTAGATATATTGCGATGAGATAAATGTTAGAAATATGTTTCGATTATGATCAAAGAAATAAACAAAGCACTTGTCGTACATATAACAATACGAAGTCCAAAAAAGCGTCCGGGCATGACACAGTGATTTCGTAAACACAATTTGAACGAGAAGAACAAAGGCAGTCGTTGCTCCGAACGGCGCAACTTGATTGGTTGTGTCAAATGGTCACTAATCGTTTTATTTCGCTCTTCTCTCTGATATACATATATATTTTTTATTAGTTTTCTATAATATATCTTACTCTGAATACCCCATAAAACTATTGTAATTTAATTATTAGTGTAAAACCATACGTTACATCCCTCTTACATAATACTAAATAGAGATTAATATCATAGAAAATAATATTCAAATGATACTAAATAGAATGAAAAATTGGTCGATTATCATCATGAGAAAGAAGCGAATATATATATCCCCCCCCCCCCGAGTTTTATTCGTGTGATATAAACAATTTTCAGTTCTAACTATACAAGTTTTCGAACATGAGAAAACGATCGCGAAGTAATTTGCATAAAACTCCCCAAAAAATCCCTCTCCCTAGACGCTCGTTACCGGAATTAATTCTGCTGTCGATTTGCGCCGGTTTCGTTATTTTTCCCCATTGTGCAAAGCACTGCATTGCGCTTCGTTCTCCGTTTCTCCCGAGTTTCTCTGCAATTTTCTACGAAGCGGACGACGTGCATTCGGAACAAAAGGACTTTTTCCAGTGCATCGAGTTACGCGATCTCGTTGACGTACAAACGAAACGAGACTACCCCCGGTGACGAAAGAGTTATTAAAACGCAGTACCGAAGTGAATTAACGATATTCCTTTTCGCGGCCTCTTCCTCCCTTTTTAACGCAACTTTAGCTGAAAGCTTGTAAAAAAGCGTAGGCCGCGTTTCCGTTTAATAACAAAATATCGTCTACATTAGCTATTTCGCACGAGTACGCGAAGGAGGTACCACTCGAGCTGAAAGTAACAGTTTCTCCCGACGCGCTCTCGAAAGCTGCTTTTTAAACAAACGCGTAACGCCGCGCTCTTAAATCCAGCGGTGTTAAGGTAAAAGTACCAATACCCGGACATGTACCTATATATCTAGACACCTTTATTACTTATAAGTATAACGCGAATTAAAATCAAAGATAAAAATATTTTGTCTCGTAGTTTGAAACTAGCTATAGTATCCAAACGTTTATTTCCATAAATTTATATATTTTTTAAAGGTGTCCAGACATATAGATACGTGTCCAGATATTGGTACATTTACCTAACTCTTAAGTGTCCGGGTATTGGTACTTTTACCTTACACGGCGATCGAATCTGCCATAATATTTCGACACAATTTTCCGAATCGACGAGTATCAGGGAGCCCGAGGATCCTCGCTTTCTCACAAGACGGCGTTTGCAGCTCGACGAACAAGAGCCCGCTGGTAAAAGACTTTTTAACAGGTCAAGTTTCAGAATCTCAGTGACGCACAAATGGAATTACTCGTCGAATGCGAAGAAAAGTATAGAGCTCTCCTGCGCTCCCCTATCCCTCCCTCCAATTCCCACTTCCCGCTTCCCTGCCATCCCTTTTCAATCCACGGTACCTACGCTCCTTCCTCACCGGCCATTCAAGATTCGCCCCCACCATCGGGTGAAAGATGAGGAGCAAGGAGGAAAGTGAGAAAAAGAGACGGGAAGAAAGAAAGAGAGAGAGAGAGAGAGAGAGAAGGAAGAAAGAAGATGCCTCGATACACGGGGAGTCGATCGTATCGTTTATTTCTGTACCCCGAGCAGATTATCTTTTTCGTTTTCCAGCGGGCCGCGCGCCTCGCAGAAGCCCTTATTGTGACAGCGTTATTGTCGTACGGTTCTGGAAAATTGCGCACTGTGAAAGCATTCTTAAGACAGGCGGCTGCCTCACAGAAATCCTCCTCGTTGCTTCCTACGGATATCTGGAACATGCCCCGCGTTCCTACGTAAGGCGCAACAAGGAGAACCGATCGGAATCGATCAATGTTGATTTTCTTACGACTTACACATTCGCGTTTTATTTCATTTATTTCCTTTCATATAGAGCGTATACCCCGCCTTGTATTTCACATCCTGACACCGCCTTTCGTCCGCGGATGGATTCTTCGATTCTCAACTCGAGATGGACTCGTTCTCAGCGAAACCGTTAAGAAAATCTACGATTTCTCAGCGAATTTAATTCCAAGGAAATATGATAAATTATTTGTTTAGAAATTTAATTTTACATTACATTACCACCGTTCTTCCGCAATTTTGAATGACCCGCATGCGTGATGGCTTTTTTATTTATTTTCGTGGCAATTAATAGTATTAGATGAGAAAATTCGCAAGGCGGTGTATCGTCCCTGTGCGGTCGGTTTTATTTCCCTACGCAATGAACTCCTTGTCTCGCGAGTCCGCCAGCAAAAATTCCGAAGAACTAACAGAGATATCGTATTACACCGATTTACATTTATTCATGACTTGGAGCGTGATAATCTGATCTCTCTCTCTCTCTCTCTCTCTTTTTCTCTAGGGCCTGCGATGTTCCTTGGCGCGGCCGCCCGCGCGCATTTTAGGAGCAAAGATGTCTAATTCGATCCCCGTAATCCTCTCACGAGAGACAACGTTCGCGCGACGCGACGGGGTGCTACGAAACTTACTGCAGGAAAGCAGTTAAGAGTGGATTGACTTTTTATGGGCTCTCGAGGACTAAGCCCGCTTCAAGGCGACCTTTTATCGTGACAGTTTCTTTTTATTGAGCGTAAATAATAATTGTCCGCGTGCAGTTATGCAATGCAGTTACGTTACGCGGTCAGGTCAGACGATTTGGAGGATAGGAAGCTTTTGGCGTTGCTTCATTTTGACGGACGTATATGTTTTCGCGTAACCTATTGCGCTTAGAACAATCTCCGTGAGTTTTAATTGAAAGAACCGAGTAGCAGCGAATGCAAAATAAAGCATCTTGTAGATATCGATGAAATATTTTCTCCTGCTTGTTAAAAATTTATAGCCTATAAAATCATTTCGGCCTATGCCATGAATATTTATGCGAATCACTTAGTCAAATCATATGCGACGGCAATGTTAATCGACCGTGGTTATATTCCACAGTATTTCGATGTATTCGATGTATTGCAACCATTCGTATAGCAATTCCCCATTCATATTTTAGTATGAATGTTAAGAATGTCAAGAAATGAAAATTAAACCGTGAAGAGAGGTTGCCAGGTTCAATAAGTTTTTCCAAATTTATGATTCTTGTTGTATCCTTGTCCCAAATGTCTTGTTTATTATAGGTACATATATGTCTCGGGCGACATTTATTTCGTAAGGTTTTCATTTAGTACTTCTTGTATTGTATAGCTCAAGAAATAAAAGAAAGAAACAAGAGAAATAATCACTTTAAGGTAAATCTTCAGAATCAAAGTCATGATTCAAGTCATGATTCTTTTACGGATGCCATTTTAGCCACAATCATGATTAGCTTTGAATAGCACTTTGTTCGAACTATTTCGTTTCAAATATCGTTAATTCGTAATTTTTCACGTATTGAGAAAACATCCAGATAGATTACAATTGTAAATACAATTAAAATATTCATATAAGTACTAATTAAAAGAACGCAGTGCGGTTAGAAGTTTTTAACGCAATTATTATTAGAAAAACTAATACATTTTGTTAATCTAATTTGGATTTTCTTGTTCAGTTTATTTGAATGAAATAAACCTTTCTTCGTAAGCGTGTGAATTACTCGTCTGCGCCCTCTTCAGAAATCTCGTGATCCGATAAAATTTGCGAGTTTCCGAAACGCGAGATCGAATAACGTGCGTCACGTTGAATTCGTGGTTGACGCTGATTTCATTCGGGCGCTTTATGGGCCTGTTTCGCGCTTATTGTCGCGAGGAATTGACGAAACATCCATCCTCTCACCGTCGTTTCATTTTTCACAGTCATCAGCGCGCAAATGGTACCCCGCGATGTGACTCAGACGTCATCGCTCTTATGTTCCTTCATTTACATTCATAATTTTGCGCATAACTTGAAAATCTACGATTTTGCATATGCTGTATGATTTCATTTAATTGGCCTTGCTCCGGCGTGCTTTGTTCTCAAGTTGGAGCAGCTTATCGAGGAATCTCTCAAAATTGCATTCTTAGCCGTTTTAAATACTAATGTGAATTGTGTGTTAATTATTACCAAAAGGTCAAAGAGTTGTACAATATATTTATGATACAACTTAAGTTATTTAGATAAGCTCCAAAACGTGAAACAGTTCTTCATAATGTCGTTCTGTAATTAGTTAAAGGTATTTGAAAAAAGTTACGCAAGCTCTCCTCACATTTATGTTTTTATATGTCAAACTTTTTATCAATTTTCCATCAGATTTAGCACCAATATATTAGTACCATTAACGCGTATTTATAGCCTGAGACCTATTTTAACGCAATTACAAGAATGTTGATTGACGAAACGATCGTTTCGTGTGATATAATAAATAACTAATTGTCAGTATTGTATGGAATTTGCAGTAATATTTATACGTTGTTATTTTATTTAGATTCGAGTATCGTGCCGCTGAGGGTTTACTACTACGTGAACGATCGCCACAACATGGAAAGTAAAGAGATAAGTGAGTAAACGTGAATCCGACAAAACATATGCGAGCCCGTGTACTCCACTTTCCTCCCAAAGATATTTCCTTTCGCTTATTTTCGCGCAATCTTAATCATACCGAGCGCTCGCTCGCGCAAGCATAAAGTAATCTCGCTCGTAATTCCGCGCGTGACAGCTTCAGTTCTCAATGCTGAATAAAGGGACAAGTGGCCGTAGATAAATCGAGGACTTCGGCGCGCGCAACAGCGGTTTGACCCGCTCTTTTAAGAAACACGAGAGAATTAATCTCCAAGTTGAGGAAATTACATTTGCATCAATCTCCTCGAATTCTTTGAAAAAAAAAAGGGAAATAAACGGTCCGAAGGGATTATTATTGTACAGAACTCTGCTCGGTCACGAGCAATCAACCCCTTTTTTTTTTAAGTGTCTCAACCTTTTCGCGCCACTTCTTTCCGGCCAGGATCTCTCGGATCGCGGTCGCGGCGCGAATCGAATGAAATCGCGACGGGTCTCGCGGCGGATCCGAGATCAATCGGGAGAATACGCTCGATATCTCTGTCTCGCGCGTCCTTTACCTTCTCGTCCTCGTGCGGCGTGGGCGGCGTGGGCGGCGTGTACATACGCGGCGCGTAGTCGCCGATCGAGGAAGCGCCGCCGGTGGAGGAGCCCTGGCTCCTCGGCGGACTGAGGTCCGGGATAGCGGCGTGATAGTCCTGGTGGAGTCCGGTGGGCATCACCCCCGCGGGCAACACGGGACGGTACTCCATCGCGCGCACCTCCATGCCGATCGTGGCCGGTCCCTCGGCCGCGGCTGCTCTCCCGCGGCACCGCTACCACGGGGGGTCTCCGATCCCGCGTCTTCGGCCTCCTCGTCGTGATCCTCGCGATCCACCACCTCCTCCGCCACCACCTCGTCGTCGTCGTCGTCGTCGTCGTTGTTGTGGCTGTCGTCGTTGCCGTCGCCGTGGTCGTCCGGCGGCGCAGGACACGCGCGGGGGAACGCGCGGGGCTGACCTTGACGTGTCCCGCACTTTGAAAGTCTCAGCTGCTGCGACGACCTTGCACGACGTCGCGGCTTCGCGCGATCACGCGGCTCATGGTGCCGATCTTTCGGCGGAACGACCGGTACGAGACGTCGCGATCGCGTCTCTCGCTTCGACGGGCCTCTTCCGACGCGATCCCAGCGATCGGCGCGAGAACGGCCGATTCATCGATCTCCTGTCCGATCCGCGACGGCGGCGGTCCCGCTCATCTCCCTCGATCGCGCGCACACCTCGCCGGGTGGCACGCGCGACGTCGAACGCAGAGCGGCGATCGAGAAAATGTATTTAAAGAGAGAGAAAGAGAGGGAGAAAGAGAGGGTTGGAGAGACGACACGCTGAGAACGAGAACCGCGCACTCGCGAACGGAATTCACCACTCGTCGTCGGTCGTTACGCACCGATTAACGAGGAAAAAAAAAATAAATAAATAGAAACAAGTCAGGAATCGTAGATGCCAAGACGATGTCGTCCTCCGTTTGTTCTTCCGGACGTGTCGCGCAGTAACACCAAACAACCTGTCAGGTGAGACAGAAAATCGGAGCGCCGGCGACTCGCGGCTTGCGCGCTACTGCGATATTACTCCGTTCTCTTCGCTCCGGCCGTGCGTGTGCTCCGTTGGGTTACTACCTCAGGGTGATGCTCACCCCTTGGCTACTTTTTGCCGACTGAATGTTTTGCGCCGCCGTCGCGGCCCTCGGAACGGCCGGAGCGTGCAGTATCCCCACCAGCGGCTTCTCTCTCACCAAGCCGCCGGCTAAGCCGAGCGCGCTACGACGGGGCGCGCCGTCTCGCTCGCTCCTGTGGCCGTCGCGCGTACAGCCGATCTCCCCACCATCCTCGCGAGAGAGGCCGCCGCTTCTCTCCCTACGACGACGACGACGGACGGAGGCGACGACGACGACGATGACGACGACGACGACGACGATGGTGGAGCGACCGAGAGGCGAGCGTGGAGGCTAGGCGCATACGTGAGAGAGGCACGGAGGGATAATTAAGCGGGTACATCGCGCGTCCTCCGTACCACCGTCTCTCTGGTTCACGCGCATTCTCTCTCTCCCTCTATCTCGCTCCTTTCCTCTCCTCGTCCCTCTATTTCTCGCCGCTCTTTCGAACCACCGCGAGATCACTCCATCCTCGTCGTTCGCTCCTCGTGTCTCCATCCTCCCTGCATCCCCCCGTCCTTCCTTCTTCAGCTCCTCCTCTGCTTCTCTCACACGCTTCTAGACCGGTGTCTATTTTACGGGTGCGAGGTTACTCCGTTACTCTATCCTCGGATAGAGCTCGATGAGGATCGTCAGTAATCGTTTTTTTTCTGCATCGAACAAAAAAAAACAAGTCATCGCGCGCTGACGACCGTCTCGTCGTAAACGTTTCTGGAGCGTCGCATCGGTAGGTCGGTCGGTCGGTCGGTCGATCGGCCGATTGATCGAGATCGCGGAATGTCAAAGAGCACGTGTAATTATCGTGAAATCAGTAAGGAGTTCGCGAACCGTCCACGGGCATTCATAAATCAGAATAATAGCGATCGCTCGATACCCACCCGTCATTATCCGTTGTTTACCCGTCTCCGCTGGGTATATCGCTTCCTCCGCTCGCGGAAACGATCGTTTTCTTTTCAAGAAACCCCGTCCGACGGTATATTACATTTTTCATACAAATGTACGATTTCAACGTTTTTCCTCGTAAATAAATCGCCGCCTTTCGATAGATGCTCCCGGGGATTGGGAGAAGAGAGAGAGAGAGAGAGAGAGAGAGAGAGAGAGAGAGAGAGAGAGAGACAGGTAGTTCGCAGCCGGACAGCGAAAAAACTTACTTGACTTCGTCTAATAGTCCAAGTAACAAGGGGGAACGAGAGAAACAAGTATAGCTCTAAAATTGCGCCGATACCTCTTCTCGTCGTAAGTATATATACCGCTCGCTATAAATCGGGATACACATTCGATGGTTGAAGCGACAGTAAGGGGATGCTGGAGTGACGGCCGAACTTCCTCGATGTCGATAATGTCAACATTTCTAATTTTGGGTCGAACATTATACCTCTATTAATTTCTAATTCTGTTTTCCCTATATCTGTCTTTGTCTAACGAAATGACATCTGTCCTTGTTCGATTGCTGCTCTCGCTACACGCAATACTACTCATCATATCAACCTGCATATATAAAAGTTGGATACATATAACTTTTTTTCTACACTTTTATCTTAGTTCTAATTGCACGATATTGTTCTTAAATGTTTTCCCCCTAAGGGTGCTGCAATCTCATTTTGTATATATAAACTGCAATATTTTTGTATCGAGCAAATATTGTCGTCAGTGACAGCTCTATGTGCCGAAATTTTCAATTTTTTTGTCGTTTTTGATGTAAAATTGACTGCAGCACCCTCCGTTTTTGTGCGTACTTTAATTCTGTAAAAAAAGTTTTTTTTTCAATTCCGTAAAGCCAATTCAAAGTTTTGCGCGTTCAAAAAAATGTCGGTAATTGCTGCCACTATAGCATCCCTTTAAGCAACGATATCTGCACCCTTCCACCCTATTTCACCCTGAGACATCCTCTCTGCCTCGCTGTCCTGCGCGCAGTACCGCTCGATCGAATTCGAACGGGGGCGATTTATAAACCGCCGAAGAAGCGTATCGTCGTATCAACCGGAGATATAAAGCTCGACGAAAAGTTTCGACGTTGTCGCGCGTAAGAAAGGCGGAGAAAATAATCTCTCTCGTTCGCGTTTAATCGCATATTTGCGTTCGCGTCTGCAAGTAGCGGCGCATAAATTTCGCGCAAGGGAGTGGAAGGGAAAAAAAAAGAAACGGGCGTCGCGCAGCGGTCGTTAGGTATGACGCGATGTTAATCGATTTGTCTGGAGAAGAGAATACGCTTTTTGTCGGTTTTTCGACCGGGCCGGACAACTCGCGAGGTTTCCGAAACCTGTTCCCCGCGTGATCGATCGCTTATGGAATGTGAACTTTACCTCGTCTAGCCGAACTTTCTCGCGTGCGCTCGCGCGCGCGCGCGCGCGTGCAACACGTAATGGATGCGCATCCGCCGGTTGACACCGGCAATAATTATAGCGATAATTAATTAATCACGAGAGTCGCACGCGCGCCATTGTACGCGCGCGCACGCGCGTGCATCTATAATGCGATTTTATCTCGCCCGTTTCCATCCGCCCGTGAACTCACGCGACGTTCCCTTTTTTTTCGGAATACGCCAAGAAAGAGAGTTGTATGTTCTTACAAAGTTACCCTCTCGCCTCTACGTTTGTCCTGCATTTTCTAGTTTTTTCTAATAGATTTACAAAGTCTCAATTAATATCCTTCACGTCTTTTCATTTCTGAGACATTGGTCCAGAAACGTTTGCCGTCGCGCTAAACGTGACATTAAATAAGGTGCAATTTTTCTACGTTCTTCTAAAATGACTTACAAATATAAACGAAAGCTTCTTGTTAGATCATGACAATACGATGTTGATATCTGTATCTTAGAAGTAAGAATCGTATGTCCAGTTTTGGTCAAACTGGAGTTAATACATTTTCCAATATACCAGGAGAATTGTATAGTGGTAAAGAGTCTTATGTTTATTATTACTAGTTCCTAAGATACAATATTTAGAAAAAGTATTGAAAGTTAAATTACTATGAATACTTATTTGTAAATTACTATATTAAAACCTCATTAAATAAATTTGCCACTTTTATTTTATATCTAAAAAAATACCATTTCCCTATTTAAAACTTTACACCTTGTTCTCTCTAAATTCATAATAATAGAGATACGATTCTTTACCTTTAAGAATGTTCAGGCAGTGCAGGCACAGTACAGGTATATTTTCCCTGCCAACCTAAAAGTTAGGTTGCTTATGTACCATCAGTTTCAAAAGTTAAATCACTTTTTAAATTTGGCAACATTGCATGGCATTCGATAGTGTGCGTGCCACTCATAGTCTCCTCGTAAATTGAGGGTATGTAAGCGAGTCGAGATAATGGCATCAAAAATTTTTACTAATAATGAAAATGGAAACAAAACATTTTTATGGAAACGACAAAAAACCGAGACTCTTAATAAAGTTAAAAATTGGTATGGATAATTATGTCGTCTTACTCGTTCTGCTTGCAAAATTTCGTATTTTTTTCATCATTTTTCACTAAGATATAATAATTTTTCCCCCATTTTCTATAAGACACACTACGTGTAATCTTAATATTTAACTTTCTCAATTACAAGTTTCCTAAACAGCCTCAAACTTTGACAGAATTTTTTTTATGATGAAATCTACAGAACCTATTTAGATTCAAAGAGTTTTCATTATTTCAGTCGTAATGCCTGAACATCCTTAAGGTACAGATATATAATATCATAACAATATTATATAATTGCCGCAACGATTGCTGCGGATTGACATCACGACTGGGAGCTCCCCGCTTTTAACGAAAAGATAAAAGTTTTTCCACATAAATTTTTAAGTACAACTTAAAAATTTGCATAAACTCTCTTGTCCGAAACTTTTCCCGAGTTTCCCCGCTTGTTATTCGAGAAACGGCGCGTCCTTGGGCGCAGCTTTCGCGTCCGTATTCTTCAGCGTCGGTCCGTAATTACTCGAATTTTCTCACTCGATTTAAACAGTCGACTCTCGTTCGCTCCCATCCGGAGAATGGATCGTTCGCGTCGAGGAAAAACGCATCGTCATACGTGGTTGCCTTCTGTTGCTCGAAACGCTCCTTACCCTCGGCCCGAAAAATCCACCCGGGTACAAGATGACGCATCGTTTTCCTTACAGAGAGACTCCTGCGCGTTCCTCGCCATATAATCTCTCTTCCGCTCGTTCCGTAAACTCGGTTCGGGGATAATCTTTTCGCGTTGTAACGGAACACGCGGGAACCGCCTCTGCTCGATGAGATAGTCGAAATTTGTCAAACGCACCGTGTTACGTCTCCATAAACGCAGCTCCAAATCTCACCTACCTTCCCTTTGTCGGCGGAAAAGAGACAGCTATTATTTCGTATCTCTCGGACTACCAGGTCACGACACATGCGCTCCCGATACTCGAATCCCCGAATCGGCAAACCTTCGACTAGGAACAGAAGACACCGCTCCCACGTTTGCGAGCGGCGGCAAATAGGATGGGGAAATGAATCGGATTAAAGATTTTGCCAGCTCTCTGAGAAACGATGCTGCTGATCAGACGTTAAGACTGATCTGCCTTTCGACGACGAGTAAATTGTCGGCGAGTTGTGCCACGGTGTCAACGACTTTTGAATTTAAAATCCGATTCACCTTCCTTGATACAAGCTTTTGATCTTGATTAAAGATCTTGATTAAAAATATCTTGATTTTGAAGATCAAAAAAGCTTAGCTTTATAAGCACCATCGAGAAAAAGAAATGTGTCGCGCGATCGTTTTTTTGCTTTGCGAGGCGTTGCAATGACTCAATTAGTTTTTTTTTTCCTTTCATCCCCGAATTCTCATTTTTTTCGCCTTCCTCCACCTCCCTCCCGCCCCGGTCTATCTCTATCTCTCTCGGTGCTGAGCCGATCTGTCTGCGGTTGACCGACTTTTTTGCGACACATTTTAACCACCCGTTGTTGATGTCACCTGCCCCTTTTTTTCGAGACCAAACTGTACTTCTCAAGCCTCTTTTTCCACCCTCTGCCGCGTTAACTTCTACTTTTTTTTCCCGCGTGCCGACACTTACGAACAGTCGGATGTATTGACACGAATGGCTCTAAAAAAAGAACGTGGAGTGGAGCGGCGGATTCTAATAAGGGGAGACGAAAATGGGAATATGTCGGGAACAGAGGGTGCGGGCTATACATAAGCCACCCTGTTTGTCGGCGGATATTTAAAAGTGGCGGATCAATCACAACTGATTTTGGTTTTGGTTTTCTTTTCCCTTAGCAGTCGTCAATTCGTTTCACACAAACAACAAAATCGTAATGCAATTATGTACAAATAATAAGTATGTTTCAGATGACAGTATAGAAAGTTGATTAGTTGTGTTCTTTTAATCTGTTGATTAAAAATATAGTTAGCTTCTTGTTCCAATAAATCGGAAAAATTCAAATGTTTCTTCGATATTCCCATCTTTCAGGAAAGAAAATTTGTTCTAAAAATACAATTATATTTACGCTGTGGCATCTCTTTCGCAAAATTGTTGCTACATACAAGTACTCGATGCGAGACGATATCGCGACTAATAAATAAATTAATTAAGACATCATTAGACATTCGAACACAAGGACTTCGCGATTGCTTTGTTAAAGCAAGAGATTAAAGCGCCTTTTCAATTAAATGGATAACCCAGTTTGCGTGCGCAACGTTGTGAAATGTTCATGGAATTGCCGTAGAACTGATCGCAGCGCAACCGTGAAATCTCAATTTAAGCGAAGGCTTTTGCGCAACTTTTGCCACAACAAAGCAAACCGTGACAGAAAACGACGGACTTTCCCGACCCGCGATGATAATTATCTGGTTATTCGCGCGAATGGATGACGCATGTAGGGCACAAACAGGAGGAGGGGGACCAAACTCCGAAGGGCAGAGGGAGAAAAATAGGTTAAAAAAAGGCCAATTTTTCGGAAGCGGGCCCCTGCGCATGCGAGTCAAGCGGAAAGAAACCGTACGCTTCGGCTCACGGCTGCCATATGTCTGCGTTTCTGAAGCATTTTCGCGCTAGGACACCTCTCGCTCTTTGAGGACGCCGTGCGTCCTTCGATCAAAGTGCACAGCGCGCGAAGAGACTCATTATTCAGACTTATCGTTGCGTAATATCTTTAATTCCTTTCTGTACAAACATAGAGAATATTGTACCTTGTAGAATCTAACCGCGTATACGAATTTTTAGCATGCAATTTCTCGAAAACACTTAGCCGCTCTTGTGTAATTTCTGACAGGTCCATAAATATCCGTGATCACTTTCATTTTTTAAAACATTATATAGAAACTTTATCAAATTTTAATTGAGAGAAATTTCAAACAGAATAGTTGGAGTTCCTCAAAAAAGATATTTAAATATTTATTCAGAAAAATGTTTAAAAAATATTAAATAATAATGTATTAAATAATCTTTCCTATAATTGTCGTTAGGCATATATATAAATTGTCATTCTTATCAATTCTTACTATTTGATTATCAATGAACTGCGCGGAAATAACTGCCAACATTTTTGCAATTCGTGCACCTGGTGTGCATTATTAGAAAAGCGAGCAAAAATCTCGAAGCGTAGTCAAAGATAGAACTAGAAGATTGCCCGCCGTTCCATCGCTTTGAGCGACTTAAACTCCTAAAATCACTTGTTCCGAGGTATCACGGTGTGATATCTTGTCGCGGGATGAGCCGCAAGCGGCAAGAAAGGATCCGAAAAAAAGAAAAGAAACGTGGAAAAGAAGGCGAAACACGGGCGGTGCCGACAGGACTGCGCGCAGATAGAAATCGCTTTTAAGGTGTCCGCGTAAGTAGGCGCCTTGGCACGTTTCATTATGATTAGGAGCGACCAAGCGTGGCGCGAAACGGCACGGCGCGCAGACCATTCCGTTGCCTGGCCTCACTTCCAATATACCGAAAACCAGCGGAGCGTGGATCGCGGCCGTTTTGCGTCTTCGGGGGAACTGTAACCGATCGGATCGGCGCGCGGATTGTCCCCGGCCGCCGATCCTGAACGTGTCGCGGAAACCGTGCAACCTCGGCACGGGTCCCACGTCCCCGCGGTCGCTTGCAATAACGATAATAATAATAACAACGATCTACAAGATACAAACGAGAAAGAGAGAGAGAGAGAGAGAGATGGACACGTTGAGTCTAGTCCAGCTCCGTGGTATTGTACTTGTTTTTTCCTACCGTCTGTTTTTTTCTCTTTCGCCAAGTGCAGCGCTCGTGCGTGAGAAATTGCCAATACGATCAGACGTGATATATCGTTGTAACGCTTAAAACGACAGAGGCTCGCTCGGCGGTCTCCGTCCTCCATCCCTCTCGCTCTCCCGTTTCTCCGCCTCTCATTGCGACACATGTCGCGAGGAAATCACCGCCCGCGCGCGCGCGGATCAATCCGAGGTCCTCGGACACGCTCGAAATTGCGTGCGAAAATCTCCGCCTGGCACCGAATAATAACGAGATATCGCGTTTATATACCGCGGGATGTCGATGTGAGATTATCAAGTCGCCGCGATCGATCGAGCTTAATGACGGCGATCGGTCACCGCGCGTCACTCTTATTAAAGGGGGCGCCCGTTTTTTCCGTTTCGGAAACGGCGTTTCGTCGACGAAACCGGGGGTCGGTCAGCCCGCGTTCGGATCACGGGTCCGGCAAAAAAACCGGTCCGGGAATGATTCCCGCACGCACGTTACGCGTAGCATCTGTGCGCCTCGGATCTGCATATGGTCCGGGAGTCTTACTGGCGCGACATTCATCCTCCTCTCTCTCTCTCACTCTCTTCCCCCTTCCTCCCCCCGCTGCGTTTTTTCCCTTCCTTTTTCACTCGTCTCGTATCGGTGCCTCCCCGCCTTGTTTAAGTACGGTGGACACACCGGTAGCTGTGCGACCGCTCGCCTCGTCACGGGGGTTGCGAGAGACTTGCGAGAGAAGGGAGGCGCGCGAAGACCTCGAGGAGGGGCCTCACCAGGCCGCCCTAATTTTAAACCGTGCTTACAAATCGTTTGAATGACAATGATCGACGTAGACCTTCGCGCAGAACTGCCGAGACGATTTTCAACTCTTCTTACGGCCTCGCGCCGATCTTCCGTTCCGTCACCCTCCGCTGATCTTCCGTCCCGTTCTATTCCAAAGGGGATGCTCGATCAGAGGCCGGCTCTCGACCTGACGGCGCGACGTAACCCGATATGCAAATATTTTTCCCACTTAAACGCGGAGATTAATGATGGTCGCGGAAAATTGGCGACTGACTTCCTTATGCCGAATTCATCGCGACTTCGCTACGCTGTACGTATCCGGGGGATTTAATTTTCGATTTTTCTAACCGGATGGCGGAAGGGATCCCGTGGGATCCCTCGACGCAACGGCGCATTGGAACGATCTTTCTCGGATGTGAAACGTATATACCGTGTGCAAAGTATTTTTATTCACGCGTGATGTTATATAATTGTCGAATATCCGCTTTAGTAGAATGAACAATTAAACGCAAGCAGCTGCAATTTGGATTAGATTCCCGTCGAATGCGAATATAAAATCGCGTATAAAACCATTAATCACCCAACTTTCCTGTCAACAATTGCAAAAAGTAAAATGAAGTCTGTTAAAACGGGCCAATTAAAATTACTATGTCGAATATTATCGCGTTAAGAATAAATGCTATATATATTGTATATATATTACCACGTGTATTAGTTGGAGAAATCGAACTACACTGGCATTGGAGCAAGGTCGAGTGACTCAAATTGAGTTTCGTATACGTTTCGAAAAGAGAGAAATTGAAAAGAGTCTGTCTCTCGTGTTTCTTGTAACACGAAGAATTTTCGGCCGTTTCGTGTATATAACGCGGTCACGGCTTGATGTTTCTGTCACATATAACAGGCGACAACAACGCCAGCCGTGTACTCGGTTGGACCAACTTGGTATATTTTTTCCTCACGACCCACCTCGGCCCCCGCATAGATTCTGTAACCGTACGAATTAGAGACGGGCGTCAAAGCGGACCGTGCTCTTTCTGACTATTTCTGACAACCGGTAGTCCTTTTTATGATGAATGTAGAAAGGCACAACGTGCAGGTCCGAATCGATGGCGAGTGGTATCGATATCGCCGTCGATCGATCGCACCCTTGATTCTGTCAGTCTTAAAAAGTAAAATACGCATAATCAGAGAAAGAGATGTACGCTGACGTAACAAAACAAGAATAAGATATTTAACGCATTATTCGTTCAACAAGGTTCAAATCCCGCGTCACGTTACATCGGTCAGACTTGAATCGAATAATATGAATGAGTTACTTGGACAATAGACAGGAATGAATAACTTATTCTTTTTCAGAAGAAACTTGCAGAGGCTTGAAGGCATGCAGTGTTAAACTAGTGTCAAATTAAACTCATTTTTAACCATATCTATAGGTCGCCGTTGCTCCTACTTTGGCTGGATTTGGGGAGCGCGCTATTAACGCTAACTGCTTATTCTATCCTTGTTTTACACCTGATGAACGATAAAGACAGAATGATTCAATAGCGCTAATAGCGCGTTCCCCGAACGCAGCTTTAATATATGTGTGTTAAAATAATAAATTTTGACGCACATGGTAGTTAAATAACAAAATGTTATTTAACTCAAGGTATTGGTTTAAATTTCGTCGTTTAATATTTAACAGTGTGGATATGTATTTTAAAGAAAGATTAAATAATTATGAATACATCGGTTGTTCATATAAAATTAGTTTTTTTTTATAATGCAATGCGTACTAATATTACACGTCATTGTGTTGTTCTTAAATATAACTGTAAGTTTTAATTGTATTTGTATAACTGTGAGTTTTAATTGTATTTGTTTTCTCTCGTCATTTATATTACATTGGTTTGTTGCATATGCTATAACTAATATAACAAGGTTGTGTTTGCTTGATTTTAAATATCTATGAATCGAAACTGGTCATTTTCTTCTTGGAGTATACTCAGGTATAAAGTTTAGATTTTCCAAACTGTTCAATTCAAACTGTGAGCTTAGTTTTTATGCACTAGGTCTAAAATGGCAAAAAATAATTTTATTAGCCTATTAACATAAACCTTCGATTTCCGCGTATTGTTAAACGCGACAGAGAGTTAGCACGAAGCATTCAATCCGATTCCATTTCTCTTTTTTTTTTAGAGGGATGACAAATTGTAAATGTAATTGCAAAGTAGGGGAAAAAAATAGTCGGAAGTGTTTTGTGTGAGCTGCTTTTTGCGAGTAGGAAAAAAATTATATGCAAAAAATATCAGACGCCGAAAGAGAAAATCAGGTTGGTGGAAAATCTCAAGCGGTTGGAATGGCTCAAACAGACGAGGAAGGGATCAAGTCCCGTAAGGAAAGGCTTAGTTCTCGCGCATTAGTCTTCGTGATGTTTCAAGAATTTCACTCTATTATAACTACTAGACCTTATCTCTGTTCCGTATTTTTTTCACCCAATCCTGTCATAAAAGACAAAAAATGCTCTTTCGTGACTTAACATCTATTGAAAATAAATAGGACTTGGCTGTCATAAGTCTTCTTGATTCATTTCAGCATTTTGAATTTCGTCCTCGTATATTTTGTGCTATAAATCACGATGTGCACCGTAATAAATCATAACTGAACTCGAAATACTAAATTATACAAAATAAACAGTCCTAGGGCTCATGCACAATGAGAGGAATAAGGAACACGGAATTAAACACAGAGAAAATTTCTTGTTCCTTATTCCTGTCATTGTGCATGAGCCCTGTTTTATTTTTGTCTTCGTAGAAGACTAGAAATATTTTGTACATTAAGGCTCCTGCTGACTCGATCGCGTACATATAACGTCATATTTGACAAAATTGTAAACTACAAAATTGTAAATTAATCTTGGAACTTGCCATTACTATTTTCTCGCTTCTGACATCATCAATCCAAGATGGCTGCAGTGAATGAACATCAGGAGCCTTGAACAAAGCAAGTTCAATAACGCTGTTCAAAGCACTTGCATTGAAAAGGTAAAGATAATCAATGTGATTCAACGGCCGATCAAATAAAATGACAAGAAAACTAGCCGCGTGTATATATCTGTCAAAAAAATATCACATCCATTTAAGTCAAATAAAGATCATTTTGCGGCTTTTGAAATCTGGCCGAAGGTATCGACGAACAGCGACGGACACGTTATTTTCCCAAGACGCTCCGTCATCGGAAGAAGAGAAAATTATACAGCGGAGGGCAAAGGGAGAGGGGAATGAAGAGCATTGTTTACCTATCAAGGTGCATGCAGCACACTGGGGAGTTGTTATAAGTGGCCATCTTGTTACGAGCTCAAAGCCCGGTGGTGGTCTCGCGACTGGACAGGACGAGTTGAGAGGGAGCGAAGTTTTTGGGAAAATTTCTCAAAAATGGAAGTCGCGGGAACGGCCACGAAACATATGCGTGATCTCTGACCGAGGTTGGAGCCGCGTAGTGCACTCTCCTCCCTCTTTCGATCTTCGGGGTCGGCCGAGGTCATGGGAACTCATGGGGGTCCAGCGGCTACGCGCGGGCCCTCCGAGATCTGCCTCCACCATTAGGCGACGGGGTGTTTTTCTGTCGCGTCATCGACGGCCAGGTGAGCGGGTGACCGCATGACCGGGAAACACGGCCTAAAAATCGCCGATAGCAATACTCGGAATTTCAGGTATTCTTTGCCGAGGGTAACGGAGTCTAAGTGTTTGCAGGTGCGTTAACCAGAAGAAACAAACGCGTTTTTATTTCTGAAACTGTATAATGCATTTTAGTAAATATTAGTTTGCGTACAACTGTAACTTTATTTATTAAAATAAAGAAAATTTTCCTTTTTATTAGTATATTTTTTCTCAGTAAATACAAAGTTGTATGCAAACTAATATTTACCAAAATGCGGAAAATTTTTTTCTCAGTGTACAAGATCTATGTAATGGATCAAGATCAAGAATCAAAATTAACAATAGCGTATCAACAGAATTTCCAGTAACAAAAGAATTACACTACACGGTGAGAATTTTCTCTTAAAATTTACCCTGAAATCATGGTAGTTGTGGGATACAACATGTACCACCAAAAATTTTATGCGAGCTATTCTGATTAATATCTACCATAATAAAAAATATTAATATCTATTACGTTAAAATATAAAATATGTTTGATTAATTTTACTAAAATATATCTAGGAAATTTCAATAATTTTTCAAAATTTACCGATCTGCTTGGTAATTTTTATCACGTTGTTTGTAAAATGTCTTTTATATATTTCAAAAATTCCTTGGTTGCCAAGTTGTCCCAAGTTTATAGTGAATTTAAGGGTAAATATAACAAAAAATTCTCTCCGTGTAAGGATGCTGTGTGCTCAACTCTAATGCTCTAAAAATATGGAAAAAGAAATGTCTCAGCATGGGTACTGAACTGAATAACAACTACTTGTACATTCTGCAATTCACAGACGATCAGATAATAATAGCCAACAATAAAGAAGGACATGGAATATATATGGTAAGAAAATTGATAGAAAAATACGAGAAATGGGGACTTACGCTAAATAGTGGAAAAGCGAAGTATCTTTCTATTGGAATAAATGCAGAAAATCTTATACTTGATAATCGGTAAGGAAATAAATACAAAGAGTACAGATATTTAGGAACAATAATTAGGAACAATAAATTAATCAAGAGGGAAGAAACGGTGAAGAAATCAACAATAGAGTAACAGGAGAAAAGGGTTATTAGATGTGTGAACGGGATCCTATGGAGTAAAAGCATCACAAAAAAAAAAGAAAGTACTATATATATGAAATATGTACGATGGTCAAAAGTGTATTAGAACATGGATCTGAGACGTGGGCACGTATTATGAAACTTTTCGGAATGGATTCCGATCGGAATTGTTTAGTTATTTCCTAGATTTCTATTATGTTCTCTAGAGGAAACGGAATAATCCCGATCGAAATCCATTCCGAAAAGTTCCATAATACAGTGCCGTAAAGGATTATCGAAAAAAAGGCGACTAAAATAAACGTGATGAGACGAGTAATGAAGGTATTACAGGTGGAGAAGCCCAGAAATGAAGAGATTAAACAAAGGATGAGTACAGAGTGCACAATAATGGATGATATAATGCGAAAACAACTAATATGGTAGTATGGTCATGTTCGAAGAATGAAGGATAGACTACCTAAGCAAATAATAAAGTGGGCACCGTTAGGAAAGCGAAAGAGAGGAAGACCGAGGAAAACATGGATAGAGGAAGTAAAAAAAAAAAGGCAAGTGAAAAGAATATGACGAAAGGACAATGGAACAACCGAAAAGAATGGAGACTAGGCGCCGGACAGCGTCGCGAGACGTTGTAAACCGAAGATATGCAAATTTATTTGGATGTATAAATCAATTGAACGTAACAGCTCAATGCTGAAATAATACTTTCTTTCAGCAAGAACGAATTTTAAGGCGCATTAACGTCAAGTTCGGCGTGGCGTGATCGTAAACCGAGTTATTAAGAACGCATTATTGAGCCTTTCAATCAGGCAACCGGAAGAGTTACCCGCGAAGAGAGGGGTTACAGCGGGAGAGAAAAAGTTACGCAAATCGATCGATAAACATAGCGTACCGATCAATGGGCCTGCTAAACGGGCCGCGTTTCGAACCCTTTCCCCGGGATCAAAAGAGAGAAAAGAGAGCGCCGCGCGGCAGCCCAGCGCACCTGTCGATAATCCCTCGGCCCTCGATAAATTTTCGCAAGACATATTACTCTCGATGCGTACATTGTTTCGCGCTCGACATATTAGCCAACGCAACGTGTCCAGATACAATTTTTCTTAATCACATCAAGTTGCGTATGCTGATGTATATCAAGCTATAAATACACCGTCGTCTGCATGGTACGTATATGGTCACGCTGCAAAATCAAAGTTTCAACTTATTTTCTCGCGTACTATCCGAGCATGAAATATACACGGATTAAATAAGAGAAATTGATACCGTAAAAAAATATTCGAGAATCGATCTCTCTTTTCAGTGAAGATTTTATCTGAATTATATATATTACTTATAACGTTTCAGCGTTGTATTTGTATCGTGTTGACAATTAAATCTCGAACAAAATTCCAAAGGTGAAATTAGATGCTACGTGAAGTTGTCTAATAAGCAAGATTAATGCCGCCTTTGAAACTGATTACATTGAATGAGGACTTCGGGACCCTATAAATACTCGTCGCCGCCTATTATGCACCGCGAGAAAATCACGCGATGTGAATCGATCGGCAAAGTAGCGAGGGACGATCAATGGGGAAATCCGTCGGCATCGAACCCCTTTTTTCCGACGTGGAGAAACACGACGGCACACAATGTGAGGTCGTCTACAAAAACCTGGTGCACCTGTAAGCGACGAACGCGCCACTACCCTTAATATTTTGATGGCTCAATACCGCCGACAATGCTATCGAGGTAGATTTATATGTACGAACGCGAACGGAGAATTGTAAAAGAGGGAGGAGAAAGGGGTAGGAGGTCGAAGAGGCGCGCACAGTCTCCCGAACCCCTTTCTCGATCGCAGTTCAATACCCAAATTGGCTCGGGCAACAAAGCGATGGGGGCCCGCCGCACGGAACCATACGCGGGCCGCGTCAAGCCGCAAAGCGGAAACCCCCTTTCTTCGAGTGGCACACGCCTCGAACAAGGAGACGAAAGGTGTTACAGATTAGGAAATATCAAAAGCCCGCTCTTTTTGTATCGCGGGGACGCGTGCGGGCGGCAAACCAGCTCGTGAGATGGTATGCCCCGTTTTTGTCTGTACTGCTAAAAAAATGAGAGATAATCAAAGGAATTACTTTCGGTAATTTCTGCATTGTTTAAATGTGCTTTACTTTCAAATTGAGAAGAAAGGTGAGAAAAAAGTACGATATATTTTTATATTTTATCAGAATAAAATCGATTCCTAATTTTTTCTAATAGTATGACTATTAAATAATTCTGCGATCTACTCTTAACCCTTCTGTGCTTTAAAAGTACTCGAGAAAATCAAAGTTCAGTGTTAAAACCTCAATGTTTCATGTCGATCGTAATTTGATATCAATTGGCTCAGTCGCAAAGGCAAATCTGAAATATGTTTGGGGAAACCCCTTTCTCACAATAGGCAAACACGCACCGCGGACGAACCGGGCGAAAAGTGTAATGGGTCGAAAAAATCACACAAAAAAAAAAAACACCGGAAAATTATAGATAAGGGGGAGACAGTAAACACGATGGATCCGTTTCGTGCATCGATCGCGCTACTTTTTCGGCGGGGCGCCTCTTTTTTTGCGTTTTCTTTTTTTGCTGCGCGATCAAAAAAAGCTTCTCTCTCGTTGTATCGTTGGATTACGAAGACGGAAATGCTGCTGCTTGTGATATGTGAAGCCTTTTTTCATACGTTACCGCTTAAGAACAGGTGAAACGGGAAAGAAACAGCAGCGAACAAGTGTAACGGGGGATAAACCCTTTTTTTGTCGCCTTTGCCATTCGGTTGAGCCCGATGGAATTTATCGACGATTTGAAACGCAGTATATAATACACAATCATAATGCATATTATGCAAAGGTATAGCAATCCGCAGAATTTAAAAAAAAAAAACGTACGATAAAAATTCCTCTCTGGAACATAATGTGTTTCTGTATTAACATAAACTTTTTTTTTAATTTAACTCAAATGGCTCGATATGTTAATTAATTTTGCATAATACTATTCACGTGCAAATTATTTGTATATATGTATTTTTTTTTATTTTATCGCCCAATTCTGAAGTAATTCTCGCGAACCTATTGTATCATTATACATTTTAAAATATCTCGTAGATTAAGTTCAGTCCGCCGAGCGACAAGTTTGCGTATACAAACACGCAGTTCCGTGCCAGAAATTGTTTTAAAGAGGAACTGCTGATTTGCCGGGATCCGGACCGCAAGACGGGCGAGAGCCCGAGAGAGCGTCGCCCGGGAGCGCGGCCAAGTCCCAGAAGGCTCTTCTGGCGTGTGTCCGAGGTATCGAACAGACGAGCAAACAAAACAAGACGTGTGCGGGTGAGCAAAGGAAGGCACGATAGCGCCGGAGTCGTTTGCCGTTGCTTTGATTTTCAACGGTCCGCCGGTCTCTCACAAATAGGTCCCCGACAACTTCGTAACAAGTGCAGGCACCGGACCCTTAATCACGCATTCGCGTTCCACTAAACCCTCCCCGTAATTCTCCTCCCCTTCTTCCTCTTTTTATCTCTTTTTTATCACCGATAACCGACGAGATCGCCGCCGCAGCATCTAAATGGGTTATTCATGCTACTCCATGGATATACATATTTATGTTTACATAAGCCATCTCAAAGAAGCTCATATATATACATATATTAATAATAGATGATCCTTTTGCTGCGACTTACAGACGTCGTTTTTAATTCAAACGCAGATATGTGTGTGTGTGGTGGGTATTTTTTTTCGTTCTCCTTTTTCGCGGAATACTTGTCACAATTGCATAAAGCAGAGGGTCACCGATCTTTGCAAAAAAGCATCGCAATTATCATTACGTAAGAGTGCGTATACCGTGCGTGGCACTGATTTTCGTTCCGTTCCCTTGTGTGTGTGTGTGTGCGCGCGCGCGCGAGATCACGCACAAATCCAGAGGGAGGACCGAGACGTGTCATAAAAAGAAGCAGATGGGGAGAGAGATGAGGAACGGCGTTAGAGAGATCACGGATTATTCATACTCAACGAAAATATTCCGAATGTGTCGCGACGTAGACGGACTATCGTTCTTGACAAGCGCGAAGACAGGCAGATGGGGTGAGAGAGCGAGGAGAGCGCGGTTGAAGGAAGAAGAGAAAGGGAAGGATGAAAGGGGCGCCCACGGTCGGATAGAGAGTAGGAGTGGCGCGGAATTTTCGACTCTTCTGAATGCGAATCGAGGAATCGGCCTCGGAGACGACTTTCGGGGCCCGCGCTATTGTGCCGCTCGGGCCTGAAAACATCTGTAATCCGTTTAGCCGTGCAAATTTCCCATTGAGCCCGATTCTCTCCTGTCAAAAATCGACGTTGATTCCCTTGCTCTCACCCTCGCCAACCGGGGCCACGTCCCCGGAAAAACATCGATCGACGTGCCCCGAGAGCGCGATAATGCCGCGTGCGTGCGACGTGCGCACGTAATTCTACTCTATACGCGGGCGCGTAGCAGGAGGCGCAAAGCGGATTTCCCTTCGAAGGGAAAGGCTCGGCGTTACGCTTCCTCTGGCGATTTTTGTAAGCGTTCACAGTCGAAACTTCGGTCGTCGTCGCGTGAATCGTCTGTCTTGAAAGCGACGCGAGTTTTATTGAAGGAAATAAGATTTACAGATCTGTAATAATACATCTCGAAACGTGACTTGTGCCCTTTTTCAAGATAGATGTCTCATTGGTTGAAAACAAGCTATATTTATTTCCTTGATAAAAGAGATAAAATTACGACCATAAGACCCGCCTTCAAAGAATAAGTATATCTTCTGATATTTGCTCTTCGGGGGTTAATTTTAAGTTAACCACGTATAATTTTCACGAGTTCGATGAAAACTCAATTTTCTAATAAAGTCGAAATAGATTTACAAAAGTATCCAATCTTATATCCTTTCTTGGATGCAAGAAATATAGATTGAACTACTTACTTAATGTGAGCTATAATTTTTATAAATTTGATAAATATATTTTTAACGGACGAATAACGCTCCCCTCATATTTTCTGGAAACAGGTCAGAAATTATATTTAGAGATAATTTAAGCATTCTGTCTAGTGGCGAGGCACAGACACGACACAAGATTAATATATCAAGGTCATTTTCTAATTCACTTTACGTAAGTGAATCGCGGGGCGAACGAGAGATTCATCTCTTAGATTGAAAGTCACGCAACAAGAATGCCGACACCGCTTTTCAACCACAGTTTTTCGTCCACGGCGAAAAGAAACGATATAAAGTGTATTTTTAAGCATCATCGAGAACTATACTATATTTGCATATTATTTTATTAGATTATGTTATATATCGCCTTGGTAATTTTAAATTCTAGAAAATATTAAATATTTCATCTTATTCCTAATGTGTGCTGTATTGTGCGCAGAGCCTAAGATATAAGTCCACGCACATTTATTAAATAATAATATAAAGGTGACGTTTCACGGTTATTCCATAGAAACATACAACGTTTTGTGTTCTTATAAGTAAGGAATGGGAGGAGGTTCAGATTGCCAAGCAAATTATTGAACGCGGACTTAAATGGAAGGGTCTATTTAATGTTGACGGTTCGGTACTTAACGAGACATCGACTGTGTCTTTCTCGGCGCGGGTCGCCAAAATGAACTTCGCTTAAGACACAGTCGTCATAATAATACTCGTCAATAACAAATTCGTTAAACTTTCAAATCTAGAGACCACAACATAAATCTATGAACACGCGCGAACTATTTATATTTATCCATCAGGAATACTTATTCGATTTTATCGTCGCGCATACATTCCTATTCCAATAAATTTCCATTTACGTTTCTGCAAATACGGTAGAGATCGAAAAAGCCGCGAGAAGAATACGATGATGCCCGATGGAGACGTCAACGTATATCCGCGGTCCTGCTCGTTCGAACTGACCCGCGGGGCAAGAAGGAAACCCATTATGGGCAACACCGGGCCCAGTTTCGGTTGTACCGTTAAGCAAATTTTCAATGAAATTTTTTTTCTCTCCGCATTGTGATGGCTCGACCGCCAACCGATGCACGCACGAACAGGAAGGGAAAGAGAGGAAGCGGGCGGGAGGAGTAGCGGAGGAAGGGCGAACGGACGCGCGTGCAAGTACGTGACGTATAAACGTATGTATAAAAAAAGGGGGAAAAAAACGAGAATTCGTTACCCTGATCGGTCTTGCCGGACGTTGGACGCGCGACCCATCCCCGTGGACAAGGGGGGTCCGAATCTCCAAGATTCGGGAATCGGGGAAAAACGAGAGGGAGAGATAGGGGAGCGCGCCGCGAATGGAAAAAACGCAACGAGCCATGTGGCGCGTGGAAGGGAAGCTGCGAGAGAATTTTTTTTCCTCCTTACAAAAAGGGGGCCTCGTGCGGTGCAACGGTAGGAAGAAGAATCGATCGGGGAGGGGGGGGGGGTTTGGGCGGCGACGCGGGGGGAGAAAGAGGAAGGACGCGCGCGAGTTATTCCGGGATTTTGATATTGTCCGGAAGAGCTTATACCTTCGTAAATTTATATCCGGAAAAAAAGGCGCGACGCACACGTGCTTGCGTCCAGCTAGCCTGCAGCCGGTTGTCGCTGGCCGTCGGTTTCTCGATCGCGCGCGAAAACATTCGTATACGGAAGGGAAGGGCGAAAAAGGGGGCACGCGTGCGGCCGGTACAAAGGGAACAAGTGTTGTTAAAGACGAGTGTAGAGAAAACGACCGACGCGAAGCAACGCGACGTCGCGTCGTCGTCCCGCCTTTGACGGGACGCGTCGTTTCGCTCGGGAGGACTCGATTAGTTAGTTATTTGATAATCGATCGTCTATCGGATGCCGTAAGCTTGCCGTTCCCACAGCGAGAACCCCGGGAGTGCTCATATTTGATAAGGGGCCGCTGAACTTTTTTGTGAAACAAAATCTGACCAGATGTCGGCGGGGCCCTCGGAGAAATCCAGGTAAAAAATACCTTCGGGTGTACGGGCGGTGGCGAAGCGTATATAGATGGATCGTGTGGGAGGCTCGGTTCGTCATTAGGTCGCTAAATCAATCCGGGGGAGAGTCCCTCTGGATCGTTTTCACGGGAGGAGTCGCGGAGGGCAACGAATCGGGTATCCGGTTCTCACAGGAGAGGAGCCGGAGATATCTAGGGAAACGATTTCTTCCAGGATGAGGAATGGAATAGCAATAACGGAAAGATTTCGAATATGCTCCCCATCGCTCGGCAGGAGGACGATGACACAACAGTAGATTTATTTTAATACTGTCCTCAAAATTAATTTCGGGGATTCGAACAAAGAACGAATTAGAGATGTCAATTGGGATTAAGGGTATACCTTCAAGCGTGTCATTTAGTTGATATCGAGTTTATGTTAATGTCAATTATGTTTGAAACTCTAATTTAATTTCACTCATTCTAACAATTCTCTGTTTCTCACAGTTATGACATCTTAGTATTTTTAATCAATATGAAATTTAAGAATTTTCTTTTCTCTTGCCGGACCATTTACGTGTAGTTTTCCTAAAGTATCTTCTCAATACATACAGATATCAATATGATTTTATACAACGTTATTTTACGCGTGCGCGAGTATGAGACTTGGAATATATAATCTTTTGAATGTTCGTTTCTCGGACTGCCGTCAATTATGATAAGTAAATCGATATTATCGCGAGCACTCGCCGGAAGGATATTTCTTTAAATAGCTAAAGTAAAATGACATCGAATAACGTGACATCAAAATTCGATTAGCCCGCCTAAAAGTAGTCCCGGGACATATGGACGAGAGGAGGCCGAATATAACGTCGTTCTCGACGTCGTAAATTGCTGCGGGATAACATGTCGCGAGAGAGTTCCTTAAATTAAATGTTAAAATGAATAAAGGCAGCGAAAGGTCTTCACGATGGCGTGTGGCGTTAATCGGGTCCATGCAGACTATAAAATAATACACGTCGCCGGCTTCTCATCGTTTTTACTCGAGTCACGCTATTGATTTTGCCATTATTATCATGGCTCAGTTATTTGCGTAATCACCGAAAATTAGATCGCGACCAATAGCCGGCTGAACTCGGTAAAGTATCGCGAGTTCATTTTTCCAACTGACTAAAATCGTCTCCCGAGAGCAATTAACAAAAATACAACGGGCGTGTATATAATACGCGATTCTACATAATTAAAAGTAAAAAGACACGATAAGAGACAAGAACAACGTAAAGAGAAAAATACGGGGGAGGAGGAAAAAAAATGTAAGGAGTCGTACGAGAGAAGGAACGGATAATCACGATGCGTGTTCTACAAGTAGGAAGACGTCGTCCCTTCTTCGGGGTCCAGACGCAGGGACAGGTGGCAGACTGGGGCCCGTTGGCCGGAGTGAGAGGCCGTGGGCCCTTCGAAAAGCGACAAGGACGGAGAGACAGAGAGCATGGGAACCTGACTTTCGGTCGGGGGCAGCATCCCTAGGAAACGCGCACCAAAAGAGCTCTCTCTCTCTCTCTCTCTTTCCTTCTTTCATCAAGCAGACGTATCCACGTATGGACGAGCGCTCTCATTGGGCTATCCCCCGTGGGGAGAGAAAATGAGGAATAGAGAGATAGAGAGAGGGCAGGGTGCCGCGCGGCGCGCACCTAACGCACATCGCTGGCTCGATGTGCTGAGACGGACGTCGTCGAGTTTCCTGTCACGCTCAGGATCGAAGGAGAGAGGCTCATCGAACCGCGTGATACGATCTTAACAACGGCCGAGAGAAGAGCGACTACTACTACGACGCTTCCGTCGGTTCGTTACGGATCTGCCACCGCTCCGATACGCTACTTTGCTCTCCCCGCGCGATATACATTGACTTATGATTTATACTTTTGCACGGTAATATGCGTAGAAAATTAAGGACGACGTTCTAAATACGTGATATAAAGTAGCCGTTTAATATAGATGGCTCCATAGTATAGACGGCTTCAGGAAGCTTGGCTTATGGCAAAATTTTAGAGATTATAAATCATAAATTGCGCGTTGGAAGTTTAATCGAAATTAAAGACCGGAAACTTTTGCCCGGAGAATGAGACGGTTTTCCACTCGGGGTATCACTTAATGATCGGAGCTGGAATCAATAATTGATAACGGCGTACATATTTGAATACACTATAGAGATTAGTGTCTGAGATTGGTGATAACTTTGTGAGAAGTAGATATTAACTTTCCCCGCGATAAGATCGCTGAATTAGCACACACTGTACGAACGGCTTAGATATACGTGGAATAAAAACACATCCGTAGAAAGTAGTCGGATTACGCAGAAACTGGCAGCGACCGCGGTAGAATGCCGTGCGCACACGACATATCGATCTCGAATCGACGAATTGCGCGCACGTTTTGAGGAACCGTCCATCGGGAAGATTTACGCGAATGCCCGCGCGCGCAATTTCTGCCGGTCGTCTCCTCTCGTCCTCCGCCCCATTGTAACCGATATTTTGTATTCGAGAGAGACTAATTACTACTAGTTCCCGGTAATAATTAACGTAAGCTCGCGGTCGTAAACTTAAATGGGGCAGAGAGCAGCTCTCTAATTAATTCCGTAATATCGTCCGGGCCTGCGGAAAGGGGCTTCATTAAGGACTGTTAAATTTCAGCGCTGATACGACTTTAAAATCAAACAGCGAGAAGAAAACACGCTCGCGTTATACCTACACCATATAGGTAGTTGGCATGTCGACCTGATTACAATTGCGTCATTACTGTGAAGGTATTAATTGCGAGAGGGGCAAGCATCTCAAAAACTATGTGCCAGAAAGATGACAATATTTGAGAATATATATATGAGAATAGGAATCACATCGAAGTAGAATTATTATATTATTAATTATATTAATGATACGACAATTACGTGTTACGAAAAAATACACGTTAAAAATATTTTTTCTCAACGATACCAACCAATGAAAATCGCGCGTGAATCGGTAATAATAATAACGGTAATAACGACGTTTTATTTCACGCGACGATTATTCCAAGGGAATTCGCGGTAAATCCAAGTTAGATAAAACCACCACTTTCCTTAGCGCGGATATTAGCAGCATCACTGCTCTAAATGAACCTTCATTTTCATCTTTTCGCTCGTTATTTAAGAAAGTGGATCGTGCTCCGCCTTTCCGATCTTCCGTCACTTTTCCAAGTCGAATCGTTTCCCCGGACTGCGGGCTCGGGAACGACCGCGATCACGATATCCTCGCGCCCGATATCCTCATTTCGGTCCTTAAGGCTATCCAGTTCGTCAGAAACTCGTCCCGGCGCGGCGCCGCGGGAACAGGAAGCGGGAGAAAAAGGAAGGAGAGGACCGCGCACTCACGTCGACGCGCAACCCCGGGCCCCAGAACGGCGCGGAGCGATAAAGTACGGCGGATAATTAATTTTATAGCTACTCAATTTCCGAGGGAATCGGCTACCGGAGGCCGCGGGGCCCATTTTCGTTAGTCGCGCCAACAAAAAAGACGGATAAGGAGAGGCGCGGGACGCGCGGAGCGAGCTCGGAAGGAAGAGAGAGAGAGAGAGAGAAAGAGGAAAAAAAAAAGAAATCCGGCGGAGATAGGGAGTCAGCGAGAGAGGATACGCTCGGCTCTCCCGCGCGGAAGGGAAAGAGCGAGGAACGGATGGCGGCAAACAGGAAGAGGAGGCATCGACAGGGAAGAGAGGTGGACAAGAGGCGAGAGAGCATATCGTCCGGGTGGAGAGAGAGAATATTCAGTCGATGATGAGGCCCGGCCACAGATTTACGACCGGCAGCCTCCGCGCGCGAGCACTACTTCGTTTCATCTTGTTTACTCTCTTTTTCTTGCTGCCTCTTTCTTTATATATCCCTCCATCTATTTCTCCTGCCCTTCCTATCCCGCCTCGTCGCTCTCGTCTCGTCTCGTCTCCCGCTGCCGTAGGCAAGCGCGCCCCGCGCCCTTTCCCCTTTTCCACACAACGATTACTACCGAACCTAAGGTCGCTGCTTTCTACCCATTCACTCGGTACATCACACTCAACCGGCGGATGAGAGCTATGTTTGCGTGAAAAACTGCCACGCGACTGATGCTTCCCACGAGACAATGACCTGCATTCTCATCGCGCATCTAACAGGAATCTATCCCATTTTGACAAGAGAACACTCGCATTTTAGATTATAACATATACGAGAATGTATAATCTTTACGAATACTTATCGCTATCATACGAGATATCTCTAATATGATACATAAATTACGCAACGCGACGATTAAAAGAATCATAATGATATTAAATTATTAAGGAAATGCCGCGTGATTAATTAGAGTCACGCAGCACGAGATGGAAACGAACACGTGTATGCATTTAGCAATCTACCTCATTTTTAAAACAGTAATTTTTTTCTTTACTCTATCATTGAATCGTATAAATGTAAATATCGTCGTCGGGAAAATTTCATAATACTCACATAATTTTTTAAAAGTCAAGGGTAGGGAATCACACTTTGAGATTTTTATTAAACATGGCGGAACCTGTTTAATAGGCAAAAAAAAATAAGTTAAAAAACGAACCGGCGACTTTTATACAAGTTTCTCCGTTTCATAATGCAGTGTCGATCGCGCGGAGAGACAAAGCGAGTAAGAGAGTGTGGAAAGGAGTACGGCCGACAAAAAATAATTTACCAGAGAACCGTGCTGAGTGGTTCACACTTTCGTCACAGATCTCGCCAAGACGAAGCAACGAATAAAGGAACCACGAAAGGAGATAAAAAAAGAGATGGTGAATCGAGTCAAATAGTTACGGTCCCCTTGGTTATACGCAGGTCAGGGGAAAGAGCGAGATAGAGAGAGTGAGAGAGAGAAAAGGAGATTGAGAGCGCGAGAGTAGAGATCGTGAGGGCCCAGAGAGTCGGAAGGGAAGGGGAACGACCCGGGGGCCCCAAGAGGCTGAAAAAAAGGGGAGAACCGATATGGAGGCACTTTAATCGCCTTTCCAACGGTCACGTGATCACTCGGCTATAGGTAATTGCAAGTAAATTCGAATTGTCACGCATTATCACGGTGGCCCGCGTGATATCTCGACACGGTGCCGCCGCGCCGCGCCGTGACTCTCAATCTGGACTCTCTTAATGCGATCCCGCCGAATAAATCGGTACTATTCCTACTACCTCCAATCTCCCCCGTGTCCAATGAGGAACGCGCGGAGAGTTGCAAAATGTAGGCTGCCTACCGGCTTTTGCGGCTCGCGCACGCAAACATCATTGCCGCCGACATGCTACATTGATTCATTCTATATTTAGAAGCGTATTTGCATAAGGTTGTTTTCATAATACGTGAATAGATGATTAATAGACCCGTCGATGCCGTCGTATACAATTTTATCAGTCCTTGTACCGCCATTACCAATCCAAACGCCTTGCGCGCTTAAAGACACACGATTCCACCTTACAGTTCCTGTGAAAAGCGCAACTTACGAATTATAATACAATCGTTTATCCATTAACGTTTGGAAAGATAAATAGAGCGCGATGCGAACGCGCGGGGCTCTCTAGATCACGAGACCGTTGTTACGCAAAATCACAAGTACGCCTTCAATGCGCGGCACCGCATTGAAGATTGGACCCCTACCGCGATAAGGCTTCGCGTCGTATGATTTTGTGACCTTGGAATCACGCGAATGGGAAACGATCATCCTCCCATCTCGAATCAAAGAATCTATCGCGCTTCTTAATCCCAGCCTCATTCAGGGAAGAAAGAGCACGTCTGTCAAGACACGTCGACGGACGTATGGACGATGGACGTACGGACGAACGGACGGACGGACGGTTACATAACTCCGACAGAGACGAAGGGTCGAGGACCAGAGAGAGAGTATTGTGCTACGCGCTGTACATAAGGGACCACGCTTAGGCGGAGGAGGAGAAGGAGAGGAAAGGAGGAGCTGGATTTGGAAATTTAGTACATAGACAGTAAATGGGGTATCATGTTCAGTCTAAGGCTTAAGGACTTTTGTTTGGCGTGGGAGGCTGCAGCGCGCTGCCCGATGTGTCTCCCCCTCTTCAATCGCTTCTCCTCGCTTCTTTCCCTCTACGCCACCCCTCTTCGCAATCCGGCCGAACTCTAGGCACCAACCTGCCCCATTCATTCGGCGGTTCTCGTTTTCATTGGAAACGGCTTGTTTCCACCGCGCGATATTCTTCGCGAACGCGCGCGAAACGTTACTTCTCGTTATTATTATCATCTCGTTATCTGAAAAAATGCGCCGCCTCGCGAAAAGTCGCGGTGAAACATTCGCGATAGGTACGCTGCACGCGAGTCGTTACAGAAATCGCGGAGGAACGCTTCCTTCGAGATGCGTAGAGATATCTGAGAAAGCTGAGCCGACACGAAAGATTACAGATACCCGACCATCGAGGCTTCGATAATTGCACGGCAGCGCGAGTAATGCAATCTTATTTTTCAATTAACTTTAAATGAGCTTTGCTACGCGATGATAATTTTATTCGTTTCCTTTCACTCCGGCCCGAGATGCGTGATAACGAAATTCGACGAGTCGTCGACGGATTCACGAGATAACGATTCCCTCCGCCGATCTTTCATTGAGAAGAGATTCGCCTCCCGATCTGTCGCGAGAAAATAAAGAATCCAGTAGCCGCGCGATTCGCGCCGACACCGTGTACCAGCGATATGCATCTTATCATATCGCATTATAATGAATAAGACGTCACGGTCGCCGATGCCTTCGCGCGCGCGCGCGAACTACGGTCTCCTCAATTAAATCCGATTACTGGGCGAATAGATACGCAGGATAAGAGCGCAATAATCGCGGCACACAACTCGATCCGGTTACTTCATTACGCGCTCGCAGCCGAACGCGACCTTGAGAAGAACTCACGAATTTCGATCGGCGTTAGATCTAAGCCGATGTTTTTGAGACGGACGGAGCCGGGAGCTCCGTTTCTTCGTCTTCTTCCGATTCCTACCCCGTCCCCCCACCTCCTACAGTTTCTGATCCATCCTGCTGTACTCTAGCCTGTGGAAGGGGACGCTGCCCACAAAGAGGCATAAAAAAATTGAGTGGAAAAAAATGACGGGCCTCTCGCTACCGTGGTGCGTGATCAGGTGAGGCCCCCTTTACCGATGTGCACGCACACTGGCGCCGCTCTCTCAATAATGTCCGCGCGCGAGCGCGTTCGTACACCTTCCCGATCCCATGCGTGTGCCTTGAAGAGAGAGAGAGAGAGAGAGAGAGAGAGAGAGGGGGGGAGAGAGAGAGAGAGAGAGAGAGAGAGAAAGACGGAGGGGAAGAAAGACAGAGAGAAAAGACGATAGAGCTCGCGGCTACCGCGAGAACGAAGAATGGACCTTGCCCGACTCTACGTACGCCTTGCGAAATCATCTCTCGGATGAGATGTGCCTCGTGCATCGCGCGATATCACCGGGGTTACTTTTTGAGGAAAGTTCGAGGGAGGATTGATATTTCCCCTCTCCTCTGTAAACGGCGTATGTGTTCCATATAAGAAACATTTGATTATAAAAGTCTTTTTAAATTTCTCCAACTTAACATAATTGTTTGATACCTGCACGTCCAGACTTCAGTTTCATAAGTCTACATCTATTATTATATAGTTCACTCAGTTTTTTTAGTAAACTCATGAATAACTCGGAGTGTTTTGTTTCTTCCCCTCTCAACCACTGCCACATATATCTGGATGAACTGCTCGTATTCCACCTAAGTCTATATTAAGTTCCTGTCTTTCATCATACAGTCTGCACTGAAATACTAAATAGTTAAATATATGTATCAGGTGTGTGTGTGTGTGTTATTAATGTGTACGCACTCTCGACTGTTATATAATATAGGAATTTATAGGACTGTTATTTAACTTATCGCCTTTAAGTGCGTTCGAAGATAAAAGTGAGAATACTAATTCAAGCAAATTAGCCAGATATCAATTTAGATCTTTCGAACCATATTTCATCCGCGAATTTTGAATGCTGAAATGTACGAACGAAAGCCCCAAGTGAAGCAATGCTACGGATACTGCGCAGCGACCAAGTTCCAAGATCGTCGAATCGATTCCTAGATCCACGGGTGATATTATTCCGCGAATAATTTCCGTAGCGCGGTTAACTAGATCCGTGTTGCGGTTTTCCGGCGTTCAAGATAGCGGACGGGGGATGAGGGAGGGAGGGAGACGGCGTCACGAAGCTCGGCCTCAGATATCGATCGAATGGCCGAAGTGGACGATGATGATGCCCGGCAGGAACCGAAGAGTACGAGGCAAATTGGAGGAAATATTGTGGACAAGGAGAGAGAGGAACTAGGATGAGGAGAACCTGTACAGAAGTTGCGTGAACGCGACCTGACCAACGCAGGCAGCGACGAAGAGAATGAACGAGGGGCGGGGAGGGGGGGCGGCAGGACGGGGAAGCGGAGGAAGGGAGCGGGAAGAGGGAAGAGGAAAGAAGTAGAAGGAAGATCGAGGAAGATCACGAGGACGGGTGTATCGGGGGAGACGCGGGAGGTGAGGAAAGAGAGCTACGTCGAGGCTGAGGCTCGAACCGCTGAGGTGAAACGAAATGATAATGGAAGGAAGAGCGGTGGGCATCGATGGATGAAGAAGCAGAAAGACATTGACGATGGAGGATGAAGCACGACGGAACAGTCATTCGTCGTGAGCGCGCGAATCGCCGCGCGCCACGACGCGAAGTTGTAACGTGTGAAAGGAAAAAGGAAAGACGGGAAAGACGAACGAAAACCGCTAATTTCGCCACCGTGATGGTTGTGAAATTGCTGACGGGAAGTCGATAAGCGGGAGATATACCTTAGAGAAGCTAACTGACAAGTCAAACGAGAAATCGACCGAGAGCGGCCGATAAGGGTGGCGAGCGTACGTCGGGCATACGTTGCGCAATGTCGGGGGAAAAAAAATGCGGAATTAAGAAGGCAACGAAAGATGAAACGGCCAAGATGAGACTCTCCGAGTAATCCGATTCGACTAGTGAGAGAGGAAGCGGAGCACACCGGCGGCGGCACGCACCTAGAGCGAAGAAAGATAGCGCCAGCCGGTGAGGCGGCTTAATGAAAGAAAGGAGGCAGACCGAGAGAAACGTGATGATAAAGGAAGAAGCTGCGGAGGACATTAGTGGCGGAGGAAGAGGGTTGCCGGAGAAGAACCGTCGCCGCCGCGGCAAGTCAACATCGGACGAAGAAGGACGAAGCGTGCGCGCGCGAACGCGGCCGAGATGGTGGAAAGAGGAGCAAAGCAAGGGGGTTACGAGGCGAGATGAGGAGGAGAAGGAGGAGGATTGAGGCAGGATGCTGTGCCGTCACGGTACACTAGCCTCCGGACTTGAATCCCGAGCCCTCCGGCCACGGAGGTGCATAGCTTCATTCAAGAGGCGGTCATCTTTTTCGTTTTCCTTCTCTCTCTCCCTCTCTCTCTCTCTCTCGTTCACTATATCGTTCTCTCTTCCTCTCTACCATCCTCATTTTCCTCTTATTTCCTCCCGTAGCCGCGTGTCAGTACGCCGCGAGATCGTGTATTCCCCCGGTGGTGGAATGTTCGATAAGGAGAAACGGTAGCGGCGTCCTGGCGCGGTGGCCAGGATCGACGTGAAACGTCGCGAAGGTAGACGCGTTGGATTAAAGGACAGGGATCGGCGAAGCGCGACAGGCGATCGCGATATCGCGTGAGCTTTGGTCCGTGACTCCGATTTCGAGTCGCAGAAACGAGAATAAGACTAAATCGTTAGAATTAAATCGCCTCGAAGTTTTCGCTTCAAAAAACGATTCTCTATCCCTGAATCGCCGAGATCTCCGAAAACAAAATGCGTCCCGAGGAATGTCGAAAGTTTGATCCGATAGGAAATCCGGCGAGGAGACCCTAACATCGCGCGCGGAACGACAACGAACTCGATTAATCGTAGAAGACATTAGTGAAACGAGCGTGACAGTACCGTTGCGCGAGATGAAGCATAATTCTACTTCCTGCCTTATTGGGGGCGTGGTGATTACGGCAATTTATGAATTCCTGAATTTTTAACCTCCCACCCCAAACTGGTTACAAGTCTGCGGTACTCCGATGCTCCTTTCGTCGAACTTCCCTCGCCTTTCGTCCTCGCGTCGCATTCAATCAGTGTTACAACTAATCAAGAATAAATTTACTGCCAACGCCTCCTCGCGTAGCGTGAACAATCGTGTGAAAAAAAAACTCCTGCTACGTGTCCACGGAGGTAGTAATTTACGAAATACCTACACTATAAATAAATTGATTTATGATGTAAAAAATTTACAAATCGTTCAACTATGTTTTATTAATTTTCGCTCTATCTTTACGAGTTCCTATCTTCCGGTTCATAATCCAATTACATTTATAAGAACTATCCATAATGAAAACTAAAGATAAGTCGTTTTATTTTCGACCCAACTGGCCAAAACTAAAGATGTTGCTACTCAAATTGCATAGCCCCATACAATTTTCTTTTGTATACTTCAGATTCCTCAATAATAATAATATTTTTTATTTTGTCATTATGTAATATCGTATTACTCTGATCTTACTTCGACGAATGTATCGTAAACGACATAAATAAAATATAATCGCTGTGCATGTCTCCAACAGCTTCATCATAAAAATCTTTCTTATCGTTTCTAAAATACCTCAATTTTTGCACTTGCCTGCACCGCTCTTCTTATCCTCCTATCTTACTCTCTTTTCGACGATCCTACTCCTCGAAAGGATGTCCGATAAAGAGAAACGATTATAACGAGAAACTACCACTTTGTAACGTGCCGCGGAGGCCGATTAATCGCGGAGAATCTGCCGGTACCGTTGCACGAAATCTGTGTAATTTGTAAACTTTTTTACTGTCCGCAAATGTATAATTTGATTCGGTTTAATCTCCGTCTGGAACGCGACGCGGCCGGGACCGTCAGCGAGTACTTATTACTGTGTAGGGGAAAGTGGAAATAAAACGTAACAATCTTTAGATCCGATCAGTTTTTGCTAAGCCAGGAATAAGGATCATTTCTTGCAAAATCGTGCAAATAAAGATCAATAATTAAAAAAATATCTATGTATCTGGGATTACTTTGTGCAGGAAACTCGACTAAAGATTAGTGAAATATTTATCGAAGCACTACTCGTTAAAAAAATTTATTAGTTACAGAGTACGATAATTGTATCAGAAAGACAAATACAATAAATAATTTTACAAATCACATTACGTAAAAATAAATATAAATGCTCTTGATAATATTTGAAAGTATTTTAAGAAAATCATTTCATATATTAGCAATAACAAACATTGCAAAATATAATATTAACGCCTTATATAAAATACTATTTTCTGCGGGATATTAATTTTCATTTAATTAAATAATCATTCGGGCTATTTTTCGTTACATTTAACTACATGACGACGACTGTAATAGAAATCATTTCGCGCGGCAACGAAAAATGATGTAATTACATACCGCATTATAATTACCCCCGTTTTAATATTGAACAGAACACAGTAACGGCCGAAAAAGACGAGCGAGTTATCATTTTCTTAACCGTCGTCGTCGTCGTCCAGCGATAAGACTGTCGGGCAATTAAGAGCCTGGTCTCGATTAGTTATTAAAACGACAGTGGAAACGGCTTTAACGAAGCAGCAATTTCTGCGTAGGGTTTAGATTTGTTCGTTTACTAATTTCGTGCTAATGAGCGGCGTGCCGCGCTGATCGGTCCGCACCTTAACGATTATCCCTCTGTCGCTCCTTCCGTTCCTTCTGGGAACGCCTAACGGAATAAATCACGCATGTACATACGTACACACGTACGGTCGGTCTGAAAGAAAAAAAAAAAGATGTTCCTCATTGAGATATTTCACGTAACGGACAGGCGGAGATTGCGGGATTTTCTTGACGAGCGATGTCATTCGATCCGCGACAAATTAACCCCCTCCGTGTGTCACATTGTACCTAACGTGGCAGATATACGTGCAATAACTGGTTTTTAATCGCCGGGTTTCGTGTTTTGCCCCCGTTTTTTTTTCTCTCTTCCCCGCGAAACGGGAGACGGAGAAGCGCCGGCCGATGCGCTCCGCCGGCCTCCGGTGTATGATAATCTGCCCTATTCTACACAGGCATTCGGTGAATATCGTTAAGTTTTAACGATCCGCCTTATGGAATGTCACGCGCCGCGTCCTTCGAGCCGCCGCCGAGCTCTTACTCTCTGTCTTTCTGTCATTCTCTCTCGGTTATCTCGCGCCGCGCTGTCTTTTTTCCACGCGCCGCCGTTCGACGGTAATTATCGTGGAAAGCGCGGAAAGCTGTAAACTTTAACGATTGTCTCTAAATGGCTCGTAAAACGGCGCGTTAACGAATTTGCGAAACTGAAATCCATCATCGGAGACATAAATCGTCAACCTGCGAACACGCGTACGGCCGGACGGGCTACGGAAAATGTCACGACTTGGCGGCAAGAAATTTTCTCGGAGGTCAGGTCACTCCGTCCTCGCGTAAACCCTTACGGTGCGCAATCCGAAATCTCAAAGCCGCAAAAGGCATGCTGCATCTTTGATAAGAGTTTCAAGATCTTTCTCAAGCCTTCCCTCGAACAGACATTAATAATAAGATGATGTGTCCCCCCGCATGCTGTAAGATAGAAGCATCTTTGCGTTGGAGAAATCCCGATCAAATATGGAGGCTAGGAAAATCTATGGGTATTACAAATGTGATATCAATTTATTACAATCTCTAATTATTTCAGTGTATTCTTTGATATCTTGGCTCCGAAATACTCTTCCGCTCTAAGTCTTACAAGAAGATGCTGCCGTATTATTAACATTTGTACTGAGTTCGTTGTGAATATTGCTTATCAGATTTTATGATATTCCAAGAATATTCTTCGTTGATAACTCAATGTGCAGCCATGTCCGAATTGTCAATAATGAATTAATAATTTTTTATACTTTTTAAGTTTGTAAAGTATTTATCGATAATCAAGATTAACGTATACTTTGTTATGTCAAGGTACATAAAACAATACGATATATGAAAAAATATTGCATTTTGCAGGCAAACGACTATCTTATAGGTTTTATTTTATCATTTTGTCGAAATAATAAAAAGATAATACCGTATTTTCTATTGTGTACTGCAGGATACAGTCTCTTTGTAAACGTAATTTTATTAGGCACGCTAAAGAAAGAGTAATGCCCAGAAAATTCCCTTTTTGAGCGGAAATAAAAAAAAATGAACCAAATCAGATTAAAGCTAATTTTTTACTGATTATAAATACATATAACTTATATACTTTTATCATGTTATCACGAACCGTTTTGGATGAATGAAATAGTAAAAGTTGATTATATTTCATAACTAAAATCCATTAAAGCCAATTTCGAACTTTGGATGCGCTCAACGTATTATAGTGTTCGAAAATCGAATTCAATTTCTCTCGCATTGCAGTGCAATGCGCAAACGTTCTCTTTAAGCAAAAACGTTTCTATTTTTATTTCTTTTTATTTCTCAAATAATTCTGTATTCTTTTGTGCTGTAAATCAAATTCCAGTTTTTGGCTGCAACTGCAACAGATATTGCGTCATAATCATTTTATGATTTCCTGCAAAAAATGCTCGATTTTACTCAAAGAAACACGCTTACTATTGACAAATTAGGCATTTAATTCGAACTTTGATTCATGATATCTCAAAAACTAGACATCGTCACGTAACAATTTATTTAATGATCTACTCGTGTGAAAACCTTTCCGATGGTACCTTACTCAATTCAAAATTTTTTTGCTTAAAAATGGGATTTTTAAGGATTATCTTGGGCACTCTTTCAACATTCTCTAATGGAAATTGCCTAAAGAAAAGAGTTAAAATTCTAAAGGTTTCTTATTGAAATCGCTCGTAAATTTACTGAAAAATGACAAATTTTCTAACCACTTCTCTCTTTTAAGGCTCCTGCTGACTCAATTGCCAAGTCCACGTTGACAGTACACACAGCATCACTCTTGGCAAAATCGTGAACTAATAAGGGTTCTCTCATTCATACAAAATGGCATAGCTGTACATGCGTAGCATAAGAGCGACTGGACCAATGAGCATCTAACTAAAAGTTTTGACCACACCTTGTGTTAGATGCTTATTAGTCCAAGCGGTCTCATGCTATGCAGCTATGCCATTTTTGCGTGAAAGGGTCCAAAAGCGTGAAAAATCACATTAAAAAGATAAGTTATTCTTGCAACGTACAACGTCATTTTTCGTTTTAGTTAGTAGTGTTTTTATATTTAAAATAATTGTCGTAGTGTTAAAATATACCGAAGACTCTCATTTTGTTATATAAGTTCGGGGAAACGTGTACATACGAGGTAAAACGATCCCCACCGATTTTAATAATAATGCCTTCTCGTGTGGAAACATTAAGAGACTTCTTCGCAGGAATCACTATGCCACTCAAATGTAATGATGAATAGCGTCGATGCGCCGTCAAGTTAATTTTTTAATATAGAATTCGCTGATCTGAGTAAGGTATAAGAGTAATTTTGATTACCGGGCAAAGTACATTCATGCATGATTACTATACTCTATTATTACCACTGTACTTCAGTACCTACTAACTAAGTTTGTTTTTGTAGTGGTTTGATTGCCGGCTTAATTGTATATAGGTTGAATTTTAATATCAAAATGATGAAATGTCATTTCGGAAAAAATAATCCCTCACCTATTTATTATTTTATAATTTTATACTTCTACAATTTTTTATTTTATTTATTTTATTCTTTTTATAATTTTTATTTACTCGACATTTATAGTTTTATCTAATGTTCAAATTTTAATTACGTTAATTATAATAATATATTTTTTATGATAATAAAAAATGTATTGACGTATTTTTGTATTCTTTATTCCATCCTTAATACATTAGAGGTAAAATGATCCCCAGAGACCGTTTTGTCTATACCTTAGGGATCATTTTGTACACCTCTGGTACCAAATAATCTCTTTACAGAATTTTGGTGAAAAAACAAAATATATATTTAGCATTAATTCAAAATTCTGTTTAATTAATTTTAGTTAAATAACCACTAAACCAAAAATCATTAAAGATTTAAATAGAAATACATTATTTCATACCATTAATTGATTTCTCCCTTAAAGGGATCATTTTGTACATGTTTTCCCTAATATGTGAAAGCAAATATTTATTTCAATTCGGCAGTTGTCAAACAGAGCTTGTTTACGTCTTTGATTAGGGCACAATTCAATTGGATACATATATGAGTTATTTATTGACCACCCAAACAAAAGGGAAAAGTTTTCGGTATATTTTAAAAGTTTATTCTATAGATTACAAACTCTATTTCATTAATTTTATTTTATTTTAGTGTATGTTACAAGAATTTTTATGATATATTTTTATGACATATCTTCTGGCTGCAGTGAGTGAACAGGAGCCTTAACCTTTCGTTGTTAACCGCAAATATCTGTTTCCGCGACGAAAGAAGTAAAAAATAATATATCATATAATAATATAACAAAATTATTATAACAAAAATAAGCATGCGTTAAAATTTAAAATATTTTTATATAATCGTAAATCGTAAAATTTTAACGTTGTTAATTACATCACAAAAGCATTATCTCAACATTAAATCGGCATAAAATTTCTAATATCCATGCATAAAATGCATTTATATTAGATCTTGAAGATGCAGGTCAAGTATTGTAAATGACTATAAAATAAACCATGAAGATCTAGACAGAAGGAGCGTGACAGGAAAGAAGAAAGGAAATGAACATACCGTTAATAACCCTTTAAAAATTCTTCAGAGGCATGGGCAGGTACTCCGTGTTTAGGGTAAACTCGAGTAAAATGGTCATACAGGAAAGATGGCCAACCCATGTTCGTTCAATGTTTCATGGCGAGCTAGATTGAAAGAACATAGGTTGGCTATCTTTCCTGTATGGCCATCTCTTACCCGAGTTTACCCTATTTAGCTAAAACGCCCACGCAACAAAGAATTCACAAAAAGACAATCAAACCTTTCTCTTCTTTTCTTTAAATAGAAAAAAACCCTAAATAGTGAAAGCCCTAATGCCACCGATCTTTAGGGCTATCGATAACGGTATCACCTTTTGGAAGAAGAAGAGTATTTTATAAAGACGTCACACGCAACAAAGTGTATTATAAAGACGTTGAATAAATCTTCTAAGTTTTGAAACATGTCTAAACGCCACTTACCTATGCTAAATAACAAATGCCATTTATTTCCGGATTAACGCGGAAATGCGAAAAGGTGTGGTAACGTGTTAATATTAACGCCATAAATCAGTTTGCTGTTTATCTGGGGACCCTTTAGAAAAGACTGAAAAGACCAAAGGAAATAAACGGAGTCAACCTTAAAAGAGGAAGACTCAGACAACGCCACTTTTTACAATAGACTTACAGAAATATCAACAAAGAACACGATACACGTGCCTTTCGTTCTACTGCGTATATAGATATGTAACGCTAATTACGTCAGACGTGTCGAAGAATTAGTAGACGAATTACAAACGTTGTGGTTCCATAAACCACGCGTATTAACACGGTATAGCAAGTAGAGATAGCACGCGAGATAGCAGATAGAGATTTATAGAATAGCACCTAAAGGCGTGCATATGCGCGCGCGAACTGGTCGAAACTTACCTGAGGACACATCTTGCATTGGTACTTCCTCGGCGGGTGCGAATGAGGTCCACCAAGATGGGAATTCAGATGCGACGGATGGGAAGGTTTTACGGTGAGTGGCTGAGGAACCACCAAAAGGCTGGCTGGCGGGCTTCCGCTGCTCGAGCCGCCGGCGCCCCGATACTGCTCATCGCCTGCAATCATTCACAGATTCGAGACTAGATCGGGATCGCCTTGGAACGACGATTGTCATCGAGGACAGAGGACATGGCGCGATATCGTAAACACCGGCCGCGTATACGTTTTAATTACTCTCGATTATTTCCTGTGACCTACTTCGATTATAAAGCGCGCACGCTCTCCGGCTGGAAAGTGACACAGTAACCATAGGCAATCATCAGTATTTCCCAAGCACTTAATTGAACGCTGATTATAGATCAAGCGCGCGATATATGTGTTATTGATGCGTCTTACGAGCAAGACTGTCTGATGAGATAGTTTTTTTTTTTTTGCGTCACGCAATTTGCCCCGAGTTTAAAATACGGCGCAAGGTGTCGATACGTCATTGTCCGTCACCCGTTAACATCTAGTTATTATTAGAATATATAATCGAGAGGACAACACGTATAATACGTCGAGTCCAATGAGCACCGTTTAGAGTCCTGCGCGCGCGACGAGAAGACTTTATCCATCGCGCAGAGCCATTTCGACGAGTTATTGTGACTCGCGATTTATCAGCAAATCCTGTATAAGGCTTCGGGCATTTCTCACTTACATTTTTTCTTACGTCTCTCTTGCTTACGCTTGTCGCGATAAATGTTACGCACGGAGATCTACGCACGCATACAATTATCTACATGTACACACAGGCGCGCGCGCGCGCGCGCGATACCGAGAAAGAGGCACACGGACGGCCGAGCGGTCGACCGATTGACGCAACGCTCGGCGGCGTGCAAGGGGCAAGGATCCTGCGGGTTGCAAGGACGAGAGCGATCCTGCGTTACGAGTGTTGCCTGTCATTAAGACGAGTTCTCAATATCGATCGGCGCGCATAAACGCGGAGTGGCGCTCGGCCCTCACAGCCAGCAGGTTGGAGCTGGCTATATCATCACGCGCCGCGCGGCTGTGTGTGCCCGTTCGCGGTATTCCGCTACTACTTTACGCTCTTACGCATCGACACTTAAACGCATCACGCTCCTTATGCATGCAAGCGCCTGCAAAAATATACCGTCATCCTTTCGGCGCGAGAACTGCATTCGCGATTACTTCTCTCGCTGTCTCTCGCGCGTTTGAATCTACTCGGGAGAGATAACTCGCCCGATAGAGAGAGAGAGAGAGACGAGCGATAAACATCTTAGACACGCGGGGCGATTTATTTGCTCTTCTCGAAATGCCGGCTTCTGGAAGGAGTTGTCAATTGCAGAAACGCCGGCAAGAAGAAAAAGAAACTATATCTACCGCATTTTATTCTATATTAATACACTTCCCGAGACACTTTTGCAATTACTTCTGCACTGTCGGGCTTTTCGAAAAATTAATTGTTCAAAGTTAAAATTCTTGCTTGGAAGTTTGTCGTTGTATTTTAGACTAACAAAGCCTACTTTAGATGTTCTATACTTCAACAATCAATATTGAATTACAAGATTAATACCGATACGAAATTCTTTCTTTTTACAAGAATAATCCTTTCCCGCCTTCAAGAAAGTCGACGTACCAGCGACAAAAACAAGAGAAAGTTATAATAAATTACGTACTTGATCCGTTTCCTGCCTGATAATAGAAAAGTTATCGCTCGACCTTGTACAACGAGCAAATGCCTCAAACGCGGAGTATCCCGCTCGCTCGGGCACTCGTTGTAAGTTTTACGGCTCGACTGTGCAACAAGAGACTCAAGAGAGACGTCCGTGTTATAATTTTCAAATTCCTGTTTCATGTCGCAATTGGGATAAAATATCATTTCCGTCTCACTTTTGCGAAGCGTTGCAAAATTCTAAAAAAAAAAGGGAAAGAAAGAAATAAAAAGAAGGAAACTAATGACCGCGCTGCCCTCCCCTCCCCCCTATTAATGACTTCATAATTTATTAATAGCTCCTTTACCTAGCCGCTCCGCGCGATTGCCGCTTGCGCGCATCCTCCGCTCGTTAAGTTTAGTTCAGAAAAGCGAGGACCCTTCTCTCGCAAGGACGGGAGCATCCCGTGACTTTTACGACAATGCACGTCGAGTGCGTTCGGGTAAAGTGTGCGCGTAGGCGGTGGAAGATGCGCCTCTCTGAAGCTGACGGCCCACGCGCGTAACCGTCGATTTCGCTATAGAATCGACGTTAAACATGCAAAGGATATACTCGCGAGAGTTCATGCATGCCGGACATTACGTCCCCGAGAGTGTTGATCCGCGCGTAATCCAAGTAGGCAAAGCGACAAATAGACGTCTCGTCGTCGCCGTATTAATCCGTTTATTTAAGTTACATGGATATGAAGATGCGCGTTATAATTTAAACTCGCGAGACAGCGAGTTATTTAAGCGTTCGATATTGATATTAATTAATGATAACTGCTAAATCGATGGCTATTTGCAATTTAGGGCGAATCTCTCCGGGACAGGTGTTTATTTTAGACTGTTAGAATGAATAGCATTGATCTATACAAAATAAACGTGATATATTATGTAACGTTAGACGTAACGTGTCTAATACAATATTAAATTTAATAAATTGCTATGTTTTATATATAATACATATATGTACATATATAAAATCTGCATTGTATTTAAATCCCCTAATTGGTTATAATACTTCTTCAGATCGGAGCGATTAAATGAATCAACAATTGCGCGGAATCGAAGGTAATCACTATGTGATGATGTTTGCGGGATAATGAGAAAATCGCGCGAGTATATAACAAGTATAATATCGAGCGCAGCATCAAAGTTCAAGGCGCGCACATATTTAATTGCGATGCAATTCCCAATAACTTTACCGCTGAAAACCGCGCCGCGTTTACGTAACATTTAAAACTTTATATATATCGCATTAAAATATATCGCGACACGCTTTATTGCCCGCTTTTAGTATCTGTCGTGCGAATTTATACCGACGACGTTACGCGGCCTTCTTTCTCGCCTAATTGCCCGGCGCATGGCGTTACGCAATCGATAAGCGCGTATAATACTACAAATCGAAATCATAATCAGGCAGGAGTTGAGACAGGTGTGAACGGTAGCTATTTCCGAAGCGATCGTTAGATAAGCCTCGTATACACGACGCTATTATTATAAATTTATTTATTTATTTCACACCGTGTAGCGTTTGCATGCTGCTGGTCAGCATGCACAACTCGCGGTCGCTCGCATTTCTCTCTCTCTCTCTAACAGACCGAATGCGCCGCGCTCGGAAGAATTTTTCTCTCCCCTCATCCCCACCCTCCGTCGCGACAATCCCACGAGTCATAAACTTTATCTAGCTCAGTTTCCGATCTCCTCCTGTGTACGGCGACGTTATTTAAATTTACAAATGTTAATTATATGCGCGTTATTTTAATTTTAAAGCGGCAACGGGGCGTTTCGTCACGGAGGGACGGAGGCACGTGGATTATATTTATCAACTTCGCGCCGCTGGTGGCTGAAAATTTGCACAATATCCTTGCAATCCTTGTTGCGTGCATTTCACCGCGGCCACGCGATAAACTTGAAACTTTGAGACGGACGCGGAGTCCGATTCGCCGTCGGATAATCGGCAATCGGCTCCGAACGCTGCGCGATTCGCTTCCAAGAACAGACGCGTCTTGCAAATCATCGTCCCCTCGATTCCCGCAACGCGATTCATTCGCGCCGCCGCGGCCGCGCTCTTTTCGCCTAATCGACCAATCTCGGAGCGCGCGCGCGCTCGCGCGCGAGACTATACGTAACGTTCTCCTCGCGGCATAACTAATTGATCTTTCCAGCGCGCTTGAACTCGATAATTATTATTTACATGCGTGATCTCGTGCGCGCGATCTCGCGCGCGGTACTCTTTGGCCGTAGCACCGACGGCGAGGAGATGAGGCCACCGCCGAGACTTCGCCGATGCTACACGCGGCACACATCGCCGGAGGAAAAAAAAAATACAAGAGACACGCGTACGCCTCGGAATAAGATGCGCTACACCTGTTTGCAGAAGTCAGAACAAGCGTATGAAAATATAAGGATAAAAGTGAAAACGTAAATGGAACTGGACACGAACGAAGGGAGGAGGGAGACTGGCGAGTTTACGCCGCTCGTTCGTGGAAATCTACCTCTCTTCGTATATAATCCACGTAATCTCTACACGATTTTTTACACATATAACATTTTGATCTGTACCATCCTTAAACATTCCGCATTCTTTTTTCGTTTTTCGACTCACGTTTTTGACGCCTCGTTTTGTGATACCGTGTCACGTGTGAAATTTTGAGACACTGTACCTAAAGTTACCGATGTTACAATTTCAAAAAAAAGATCAAGAACAAAATATATTATACAATTAAAATATCAACAAATTTTTATACAATCTTTGTATTAAAAGATAGCTACGTCATTCAAACAATAGTTACTGCAAATAAATGGGAAACATCTCGCGATAGAAACATTGCATCAACACGATCTCCTCCTCCTCGCATACCTGAAATAGACCCATCTTATTCCTCAAGTCTCGGCCTTTGCCACGGTAAAAATGACAGGGACGGACAGGTCAAAATATTTCTTTCTCCCGGCCAGCGTCGGGCGATAATGATATATTTTTCGTGGGACTCGCTCGCGTTGAATTTCATACGAGAGTATTTTCGCGCACGTGGTCCGACCACGCTGCTTGGCTGGTAAAATACAGCGGCGCTTAAAAATCATCTCCCATTTCCCATCCACGGACACGCGTATGCAGGCACGCGTGCATGCACGCACGCACTCATGCACGCGTTCGCGTCCGAGAGCGTTAATGACACGTATGACGCCACGCACCTCCCGGCGTTATTTGCGGTGCGTAATTTTAATGGAATTATCGCGCCTCTTTCGGCACCTACGCCGAATAAAAACTGTTTTCCTCGCGTGTTTGACCGTTTTTGAATTAACTTGACTAACGCAGTCGTAGCAGTCTGTCTCTCCCTTTTACCAGAATTATTTATTTCTTTTACAAATTGACATATAAATCAAATTCTACAAATTTCATTAACATACATTATAAACTGCATAATGCGCATGTATAAATAAATTTATGCCAATGTCATTATTATATGTTATCAATCACATATAATGGCGATATATAAATAAATTTCCATAAATTTCGTTGTTATATATTGTACGTACGAGTGAATTTATGTACACAGAAATTTATGCAAGAAAATAAGCATGTATAAACATTTCAGCCAATAAGACACTCAGCATAAGATGAGTAATACGATAGTTTTCTTAATGCATATCCATAATGCCTTCATATTTGTAAATTTATACGGGACAATCTAAATTAATTTGTGATTATTCATTGGAACTTTGTATTATATTTTTTTAATTGTTTTTTTCTTCGTTGAAAAAGTTGTTTTATACACATTTTTTGTGTTGCCGTTGATTAAGCGAAAATGAATCACTAACGAGGAATCCTTTATTTAAATGCCTTAATGAAGAAGTTTAGATGCAAAAAGCACAAATTATTCAAATCTTGTGATGACAATCGCGATTACGGCAAAGTTACAAGAGAGATTATAGAAGAAAGAAATTGGAAGTTTGTATTTCCAAAATTTAATATTACGAAGAGGAATATTTCGGTCGACTGATCGGTCCTCTTCTCTAGTCCGACTTGCGGGAAGCGCGAGTTAATAATAATCGTGGGAACGTGGCAATTATATCCATTGCAACACATTTAATTATTTGCCAGCTGCGTCATACCTCGTGTGACGCAGGAAGCCTCGACAAATCGGCGTGCCGATAGTCCAGTAAAGGAAAACGAGATCGTAATGTATGTAGATATCTGGATATGATAATACAATCGCGAAAATTAATTCATTATTTTTTTTAATTTAATTTGAAGCCTATGAGATAAAGTGTATGATAACAGAGAGTGAGTGCTCACAAGGAATGATGTGTGGCCATAAAACATACCTAAATTGACTTGAGTTACCCATTTGGTTTATATTTATAAAATTTTATAAAATAATTTTGATTTTCCATTAGTAAACTATTTAACGCAATAAAACAATAATATAATGAGACACGATAAAAAATAGTTTTCCGCTGTCCGACGAATGATTTATCATATACCATTATTTTTGCGTTGCGAAATTTTCCAAGAGGCATAAAGATGAAAGTTACGCACAAAAGAGATTTTGAGTGCCGCATAAAGAATGCTAATTTGAATGGATTAAATCCACGTGCTATTGTCGCTCGATTCATTCGGATTTCACGGCGAGTCGTAAGTGCAATCCGTCGCCGTGTCGTGGCCTGCACTTGTCTCCTTTATGAATATTCACCGTTCGCGCGATCGTCGCGGATCGATCCTGACGTCATGCCTAGAGTCGATAGGATCAAGGATCCTGCCTCCGCTCTCTACATCAATATTACACCACGAGGCGATCCGTGCGCCGCGATGCATCTCCTCCTCGTTCTTTCAGTTTACTTCGTGGGCTCGTCTCGCGGAATTTCGACTTTCGTGAGTTAGCAATATGTCAAGCCTCAGGGTCGCATTAGTATTAACAGGATAGAGATTTATAAAAAAAAAAAACGCGCGCGCGCGCGCGCGCGATATACCAGCAATCGTTTACGAGTGTGTACGAGTCGTAGATATATGTACCGAAAAATATGCACGCGTCCATTATACATTTACGTGCACCATTATTTATATTTACATGTATCGGTACGTTATTTGTGTACGCGACTTCATACAAGGTGGAAGCTAATGTTGAGGTCGATAGTAAATTATGCAAATAACTCTGCTGGGGAAATGTCAGTGGTTGCGGACGACGGTCGATCCATCGACTTGTAATCGGGGTCCGTTCGGCCGCTCGTCCAACTACGAGCGACGGGCCACGAACGGAACAGAGAGAGAGAGAGAGAGAGAAAGAGCGTGTAGAAAAAGAGAGCGGGACGGAAGGGCGGGGAAAAGGAAACGACAGATGAGATTATAAGAAGAAGGAAAAGAGATGTGAGACACGGCGCGTTGGATGTGACTAATGCGAAGCGGAGTGGCGATATAGGCGGACGGATGTAAATGGAAAACGCGCGCGAGAGCGCTATAATCACGGGAGAATGATACGTTTTCCGATAAAAACAAATTCGCGTCTTACGGGGGACGTAAGTGCATTACTTCGCATTACGTTCATTTGTTTCATGCAAATTACCGGTCTCGGGCAAATAGGCGTTACACAGTATCTTATATGTTCAGTAACACCGCAAATTTGTAAGAGGGGCGAAAAAAAACTTTATAAGCAACGGAGAACTGTGTACACTAATCTCTTTAGGATCGCCATTATCGACTCATATCGACGGATAAATAGCGTATAGAAAAAAATAATTAACAATTTAACAAGCGTTTAGAAAGCTTATACCTATACAGAACAGTAATTCACTTCTTCCCAAACGGGGAAACAAATTCGATGATCGAAGGAATCTTTTTGCATTCAAACAAACACGCTCATTCCGCCAACCTGGTTAACTGCATCCGGGATTATTGAATCTCTTGTTTGCGCAGTGCGGTTTACTTTTGCTTCTTTGTAAACTCCAATCGGCACTGTGAAATAGATATCATCGATAGCACGTAGAGCGGAACGATAATGACACGTTTGATTTACACGTGTGTTTCATTCAACGTACATATACGTATACTTCAATCCTTATGTGTGTCCGACGGGAAATATATGTCCCACTTGCAATTTTTCTTTCGTAAGTCCGTTGAGATCTGTTCCATCTTCTCTGCCAAAAAGAAAATTGCCGAAAAAGGAAAAATGTAGAAAAAAAACCCCCATTTAATTTGATCGCGAGGAAATCGATGCTGGAAGAAAGGTCCCCGATAGCGTATAATCGCGTTCGGTCAACTTTAAACGGACTCTAATCCAATTTGAATTCAAAGATTCTATCTATATTTAATGTTAGCACGCAATAAACTAATTATCACTTGTCACTTTGTGTCACGCGACAGCATAATCTCGTCTAAAATCGATCTAATTTCAATTTATCAGCGCGATTTATAGGAAAAAAGAACACAACACATAATCGACATGTAAAAAGATCGGCCGATAAATATTAATACGTAAGAAATATAATATTTCGTCGTGTCTCTTCCTCCTGGCATACGTCGACGGACATCAACGAGGAATGATTGCGCATCAGCAATGTGTCAACGTTTTCGCGCGAACGTACGAAAGAATCGACGACGTGCATTTTCGTCGATGAGTCGTCGCGCGCATATACGGAGCTATTTTTTTTACTTAAAAGATTCGGAGACGGAGTGACGGCCAGAATAGAAGTCGGATGCAGTTCTAGAGAGAGAGGGAGAGAGAGACGCGAGGTCACCGCGACGCTTCGTAACCATAAGTCCGCCCGCCAGCATTAAACTGCCATTGTGGTACGGTATATTTGTATACGTCAAACCGGTCTCGGGAACGATTTTTAAAGTCTACGGGAACAGATCGATCGACCCGCGTCTGGACGTTACACATATATATATATATGTACATATATATATTTCGAGAAGATATTTTCGAGTAATTTCATCATGCGTTAAACCGGTTGGAAGGAAGGAAAAAGACGGCGGCAGAATGCAAGTTCTCATCAGACGCAATTATTAAAACCAGTCCTATTATATGCGTCGTCCACAGGCAGACAAGACAATTCGAAAGTTCGATCTGTAATTGCCTGTTTTCGAACTAAATTTTTCTGTCTGCAGCGAATGAGATGCGCGTTGACGTTAATCTTAAGTCGATTAATTATAGTACCATATCTTGTTGCACATAACAGTCAATTATATTGCACAAGTTAGCAAGCGGGAAATTTAATATTATCCAGGATCAGACACAACAATAATATTTGTAAGTATCTCGTAATTTAATCCGCACGATCGAAAGATCCTGTCTTGGATGTAGATTTATTCACCCAATGAATTTTAAGCGAGCCATAAAAGTTCATTTCCAGAATATTAATGTTAATCGGCGAGAAAAGGTTTCCGTAAAAGAATGATTCTTAGTTTGTGTTTCGCGCACAAATCGAGGAACATTCCTATGTAACGCATTTTCATACAGTATACAGTCGTTACTTTGAAGATTAACGCGCATTGCATATCGGAGAAGACATCAGAATGAATCGTTTCCTGTCGCTTTTTGTCTTTTTTTCTCTTTTTTTCTTTTTTACTCTTTATCTGCGTTACATAGACACGACGATTTCATTGACGTCGAACAGACTGTTCTAAACGGCCGGATAATAAAAAATAAATCACCGGCGGAATTATTGACGAGCGTGACGATATCGATTATCCGGTGCGAAAGGACACGGAACGATTTCGGTGGGCGCGAAGGTTGAAAGCGCGATATATGAATTACGCGTGACGTTGATAATAATTCGCGACAATAATGGGGTGGCCGATGATTGGCGGGATTAATTTTCGGTTGCGACATAAAATCCATTTGCTAATCGCGCGGATACGAGCCGTCGTTTTATTTCCCCGTTCCCGTAGAACCGTCCGCGCGTCCGTCCGTCTCGCGCGTCGCAAAACCCTCAATTCGCGCAATTTATTTAAATTTACAGCTCCCTTTTTTTTCACCGTCGTAAAGTTTATTTATTGCCGCGTGTATATCGCCGACGTGTGACGGCCGATTTATTGACAGAAAATGAGCGTCATTAGCCTGTCCGTTTTGTACGTATTAAACGAATCAATTTGGCGTTACGACCGCGCGCGCGTTGCGTAATACCTGGATAATATTACGATCGACGCCTCGCACGCCGGCGAGCGGAGAGCAAGATCCGTTTTCGCGAGGGCGGTTTTGTAAAAGCGCGATTCGCCTCGTTTCCGATCGATATAGAACGCCGCGGCGCGGCGTCGCGATATAAAATCGCGAAACGACGTCGTAAAATGCGAGCACGAAGGGAGACCTTTACTCATAGTAAAATCTCTGGGAAAACCACGTCAAACCGACGTGGAGAAGGGCAGACGGGGAAAGCGAGAGTGGAGAAGAGTCGTAAAAAACACCTCAAGTACTGATCGCGGAAACTAGACGATCGCCAGACGGCGGCTATGACGCTCCAGAGATGACGTCGTTGCCGTCGATTTTTTGAAAAACATGCAGGATATCCCGGAACGGAGAAAACCAGATACATGATGTTGCCCCTCGTCGTCTTTAAAATCGATTTCGTGCAGCGATGCGTTTTTCTTAGCGAAATGTCATCAAGTCGCTAAGTTTTTGAACTACAAAGGTCGAAGGCTTTTGGGTGAAATAAGTTTTGGAAACGCATGCAGATAAGCGCATATGCCACTCGTTATTTAATCCAAATTTCGCGGTAAACAGTACTATCTGACTTCCACCAATTCTAGAAATTCCGTCAATTCTTTGACAGACTGAACAAATTGCTTGCAAGATCGCACTGACATATATGTTTGACAATCGACGTTTAGCATTTAAAACATCGGACAAAGAACGCTGCCGAAGTAAACTTTTTGTTTTTGATGAAAAAAATGTGGCGTATGGTAGTTAGACGAGATTACTCCTCGCTAGGAATTCCCGTTGCACCCTTGCCCTCGCGCGTCTACTCCCTTTCTTCTGGTTTCGCGTTGCACGGACATGGAAGACTCCAACTTTTAATTGACCCCGAACTCTTCGACACGTCGTAAACCTATGTCGAGAGCACGATGTAAGCGGAGTTCCACCCCGCGCGTTCCAACACGTTTCTCGCCCTGCATTTGCACAACGTGCTTTGATTCCGCGCCGAGAATAAATGACTCTAATTGAATCTGCGCCTATTCATGAATGCTGAAGTGTATACCCATCGTGTAATATGCATAGAGGGCCGTTCCAAAATTACTTTCTCGGACAACAATTGTTATAATTCTGACTAAAAGCGTGAATGTGTTTCGACTCTCTATTATTTTTAATTCTCCTTTTAATTCAACCTCAATTTAGCAAGAACAACCGACCTTTTTCTACATTAATAATACAATCGCGAGCTATTAATGCATCACTATTATTGTGGAGTACAAAGTGCAGGTGTCGCTTTAAGGAGGCTTAAGGAATAAGATGTCATGCAATCACATTACATATACGCATATATTTGATAGAACGTGGTGGGAGCTGATTTTCGTTGCATATCTGTTTACGTCGGAACAGTCGGATTTTTATCGACCTGTTTACGAGCCGATTCTACCCCTTCGAATACGAAGTGCAATCCGTTTCCTCGTATGTGCGCTCGTACAGAAAGGAATAAGAGCTGGAGAGAGGAAAGCAGGTAGCGTTCGTTATTAAAAAAAAAAAAAGAATAACGCTTTTTTTCCGCGTCCTCTTTACTCACGGGATATTTCATTTGTACATTATGAAGTAACACGAGATGGGACACGATCCTCCTGCCGCGACGTAGGAAGTTGTCGGTAAAATTATTACGAAGGTACCTTCGCCTATGTATTTCCCCCCCCCAAAAAAAAAACTCCATTAACCCGTCAGGAGACGGAAGTTCGAGTAATTTTTTACTAACTCGATTAAAATTAGTGTAATCCGATTCTCCGTTTTAACGATTCGGATGAAAATATCTCCTAATAATTAGGGAGAAGGAAAGAGGGTATAAATCATAAGATAAGTGAAAGCCGCGCGGGTCTCCTTCATCGTTACATCGGGTGAGATGTTCGGGACCGAGAATGTGAAGGAAGTGCCGTCTCGGATTTAGTTACGTACGAGAGGTACTCAATGATCATTAAAGTCATTCACTGGTGGCGTTAAGATTTCGAGAGGCAGAGGAAAGAGACGCGTCTCGGCGCGCAATCTTATCTTCTCTTAACGCTTCAATAATAATTCGCGATATTTTATGTTTAAAAAATTTACACGTGCGCCTGTATAGCTATACGTTCGAAAGTCGCAGTTCCAATAAATTATCGGTCATAAATTATCGACCTTTCCATATTTTTTTTAGATGAATAATGCGAAACTAAATAAAAACTAATAATTTTTAATAAATTGAGAGAATTATTAATTAATACAGGAAATCAAAATGCAGATTTTTTATGTAAAAATATTGCATAAAAATCTCAGAGAGTTGAATGAATTCGCGAAGTTTGCATTAGGGGTCAATAAGAATTCAGAGAAATATTCTCCCGACAAGATCGTCATATACGAGAGGCGCGCCAGCCACTTTTACGGTCTCTCGAATTCGACTCTCGTCAAAATACATACACGCCGGTCAAATAAATCATATATACGTGCACGTTGCGACACGTCCCGTCTGCGTTTGCTGCGAGGCTGGTGTATCGCGACAGATCTCCCGGAGGCTGCCGGGCGAGGAATTTCCAAACGAGCGACTCGCATTTACTTGACGAGCGAATACGATAATGAGACGGGTCGCGAGAGGGGGCCTTGAGGCACCGTCGTCCCACACACATATCCTTCGCCTCCTCCGCTGTTGCGCGCGGGGGCCCCGAAATTTCGGCGTCATGCGATCCGTACATTAACGAATAGTCGAGGGTCTTTGCGCAATTGCCAGGCCGGCGGCTAATTTCAGGGCCCCGTCTAACGTCGAAGCCCGATGGGCACGGAGCGCGAAAAATGTTCCGCCGATGAAAGAGAAATTTGAATTTTGAGACACGCGATGTAATAATGATCGTGCACGCGGGTAACGTTGAATCGACGTGAATTCGACCTCGCGGCTAAACGGCGAATTAATAGGCGATAAGAATAGAAAAAACGCGCGCGAGAAATTAGAGATGAGACAGACATGCATCAGAGAGAAATAAATGATCATTTAAAATCATCAGAAAATAGTAGCGATAGAGATAGAGGCCAAATATATCTTCTATTCTAGAAATTCTGTTAAATAGTGAGTGATAGAATCAAATAAGACTAATAAATAAAGTAATAATAAGGACTGATAAAAAAGGAAAAAATATCGCGGTAATAAATTTTGCTTTAATCGCTCAATAACAAAGTTTTCGCGCTAACCGGATAATGACATAACAGTGGATGACGACGACGTCGGATATCGTTGCAATAATATTTGTCGCGGAGGCAAACGCGTCAAATTACAGGGCAATATCGAGGGAAATGTTGCAGGTGGTCGTGCAACTTTTTTCCCTCTCCCCCTGACAGGTTTGCGTTTTTCTATGGCATGAATCACTGACGAGAAGTCCGTCGATCCTGACGAGAATGGAAGGGTGGCGGGCTGGCTTATCTCGTAAATGACCAATCTAGGCCGGTCAGGCGCGCGTGCCATTGGCAGTGAAAAACACGTATTGAAACATGCCTCTCCTTTTACGAACGAAACTACCGATTTAATCCTTTCCGATAAGGAGGAGGCAAGGAAGAAACAACGACGGATCAGATTTACCTGCAGGGTCGGATTATTATCAAAAAACCCACCTGATAAAAAAAACATTCATCTCATAAGTTTGATGTTACAATTCCTCCCACTAACAGTGGGAACAGTGTGGTATATACGGTTCATCTCGAGTTTGATATCCTTCGAAAATGGTTAAATGAGAATAGAATAGAATCTAAAATTTTACAAAAATTGTACGTGACTTGTATAATTTAAGACAGTCTGTTTACTCCGCCAATTTCTCCTTTGATCGATTTTCAGTTCTAAAAAATATAATATAAATTGAGGTAAACTGGATACATGACATTATTTATCATCTTTGTACTGAACATCAATATAAGTTTCTAACATTTTATATAACTTTTATATAAAATAAGTTGTATATTACATAAATATATGACACCCATGTATGTTATAAAAAGAATCTGTTTGTTTGTTCGTTTATACAAACCACGCCTCTCGTAGGTATAAACATATTTAAATTCAAAAATCGTATAAAAAAGAAAAAAATAATCGAGAAACTAAATTAAATAACGTCAACAAGCGAAAAATAAGGTTCTACATGTAAAAAAAAGGATGTTCACGGGTGCAGTTCTATAATACATATCGAGAGTACGGTCCGCCGATAAATTCAGGTTCGCGCGTATTTTTTGCTCGGTGCAGTGTCCCCACTCTTTTTCTCCGACTTTTTCTTCCGCTCCTAATCGGCGATCTTACGTCACGCATGCAGTCACAACCGGTTCCCGGCCCCGACGGTTAGGTCTTAGGAAGTGTTTGCATCTGATGCGAGGTCGCGACGCCAACATATACACCAAGACGAAGCGAGACGGCGAAGTCTCGACTGAAGCATCGCGTGATTTAACTGCCCACGATGATCCCAATTTTTCAGATAAACAACTCCTCGATCTCCGTCTCGATTCACGATTATATACGAAGTGTCCCGGATGTTAGTCATTTACATATATATGTCTGATTGCCATTTTTGACAAATTTGCAGTCGTTTTTTCTTCAACAAATTTTTTTATCGAACGCTATCCCTGCCATAGTTTTGTCGTTGTCAACATTAAATATTTTAATAGCTTAATATCTAATTGCAAGAGTCTATCAAAATTAAACTCCCGAAATCACACGAACAATTATTGATGTTAGGAGCTTTATAAACCTTTTCGCTTAAATAAAATATTGTCTTTTATCGTAACCTGCGTTAATATCATATTGTCGCATTTCTATGCCAGTAATCATACATATATGTAGTATAGCCTTGACAGACTAATGATTTAAATAATAAAGAACGGAAACGTCAATCCGCGGAAACTGCGTGAAAAAGTATACATGGGAAGGTAACGAGACATACACAAGCATTAGAGACTCACCTTTCTGCAGCTGACCATGGTCCGCGTTCATTTTCGCCTGCAACAGAAAGTGCTGCGCTTCACCAAGTAGAATTAGCACGACGGCCGTGTATATGAAATAGACCACTAAAATATTTCGAAGTGGGTTGTCTCACCTCGTAACCTTGTTTCGCGCCCCTGCCGCCACCCCAGTAGTCGCTTTCCTTGTCGTGCGGGGCGCATTGCTGCAACACAGAAGAAAGTGTTGCTAATTAGTTTCAGCAAGTGTCTCCATCAACTTCCAACTAACTTTAATCCTTCATTAATTTAGGAAGATGCATGAAATTTACGAAATGCATATACAGCAATAGGAATGGAGGAAGAGAGATTGTAACGATATTTTTTAATATTTTTACTTTTTAAAATAAATTTCATTAAATACAATATATAGGTATTATTTGCAATATATTTAAAAACTGCCTTTTTCTTGACGTCCAATTTACATTCGATTCTTCCGTTAAGCACGGCGTGTACTTAACACGTGATATCAGATAGCGGGAAATACGCATTCTTGGGAATAATGTTATACATATGCGCCCTCATTTCATTCGCCATAAATTATTCGACGTTTCGCTAATTACCAGAAGCGTGCTTCCGCGAGATTAATTGTCCGCGCCACCTTGCGATGCGATGGTCCAATAGTGGCACGCATAGGGCGACCACAAGAGCCGTCGAAAAGATGACCCCGTTTCCCTTCCCACGACCCTTCAAGCCACATCCATCCCCCCCCGGCATGACCTTCCGCATTTCGACGAAACTCGCGTCAGGTCGCGTACTACGCCTCCCCGAGAATTCGGAACCGACTGAGCCCTCGTAAACCTCGAAAGTTCGAACTACTTTCCTTCCAAGTTTCTAAAATATATAAGACATGCTGTGTACCTTTCTCAGAGTTATAATAAAAATATCTTCCCGTTATAAAATATCTTTACAAAATATCAATTCTCAATTATATAAAAGCATCCACTGTTTTGTATGATATAAAAGCAGCTGGTCTCCCGTGCATTGCGAAAAACATGTTGTTCGTATCCGGAGGATCAATAAATGAATAAGAAAATATATTTAAAGCGTCGAAAATGCCGCTGTGTAAGTATATTCTGTGTCATTCGCTAACGCATATAACGAAAAAAATACATGATGGCGAACCAATGATAGATTGTTGAATGTACCTCGTATGATTCATGACGTAATTTACATACTTTCTACTTTCTACTCTTTCTGCTCTTATTACATTTAAATTTAAAATATATCTGACGATAATAATAAAGATACTCGCGCTGTGAAGATCGAGAAGGAGTATTTCATATCAACGAAAAATCTTGTATTCATGACGCGCGATATCGAAAGGGATATTTATGCCAAACCGTTTTTACGGCGGCATCGTAAATATAGCCTTAAATATACAGGTCAAAGAAGTCGTGCTGGATACGGACGACGATATGGACCGAATCGTGGCCCCGAAAAGGGGACAAAGATCGGTGTGTGCCCGTCCTGAAGAAGGGTCGGTGGTGGCCCTTCGCGCTACAGGTGGCTCGTCAAACGATCCCGATTCCGCCGGAACCCGCGTAAGCTCGCCGGGATAGGGCGAAGATACGCGTCCATGGATCAAGAGTGGACCGTCGATGATGACCCGAAGATCTTCGCGATCCCCCACGAAGATCGTGCTGTGTAGGACGGACGACGAGGAAGGTGCTTACAAACACACGGAGACTTTCGATCTACGGCGGAAGTCTATGGGACGATATTCGTGTCTATTTTAAAGACGGGAAACCAGAGAGGAGAGGGGTGGATGGAAAGCGCATACGTTCGAAAGCAATCGACTTTGGGGGAATAAGGGGAAGCCGGTAGGGGTTGAGGTGCAAGGAGATCTCGTTCCTTAAACCCAACCATGTGTTACCGGATCGCCTGGAGACGGCCATTCTAAAATCAGGATCTCCACCGGATGATGTCAGGTCTTTATCTAACGCGTTTATCTAATGCGTAAAACGAAAGGAATTCTCGATATCTAACGAGTTTATTTTGCGGCTTAGCGACGCTGTTTATCTCAATAATTTATTTCAACTCTGGAAATCGATTGGATCGTTAGAATTATTTTTCATAATTACTTGTTGGTAATTATGAATAACGATTCCAACGATCTAATCGAAATAAACTATATTGGTTGTTCCTAATATAGTTTATATAATGTATACAACGAGAAGCTTTATTAAATCTTTCTTCGCAATTGTTCTTTCGCACGTAAATAAACTATATTAATTTAAAGTAATTCCTAAGTAAAAGAGAGATAAAGAAAAATAAATTATAATCATATATTAGATATTGCTACATATTAACCATATCTTTAAGACAAATATCAAGATGTGTATTTTTCCAGAAAAATATTCCAATACACACGAGAATATATAAAAATCAGATTTTCCTTTAGAAGTAATTTAGAAAATGTCTTGTCGTGCGAAAATGTGATTGTTCCTGCAGGTATTGGAAATATCAAGAGCGGTGGATACACCGTGATCAATCCAAATTGAATCCGGCACAGTTTCCCGTGTGTGGGTGCGCGCAACGCGGTTAAAATTCAGCTGGATAATTTCCATATCGGTATCAACGATACGTATTAAAGTGCTGTGTCCGGCAGCAGAACCAGCTCGCCGAGCCCTTACGTCCAGCGCCCTACGTGCCCGACAGAGAGAAGAACGTGCCGGAGGCAGCTCTGGATTGGTAATCCAACCTACCACGGCTCGCTCGAAGGGAAGATATAGAGAAAGAAGAAAAAAAAAGACAAAAAAATACATTTTAGCTCGCATCCAGGCACTGCAGCCAGTTTCACCCCCCCCCTCCTCCCGCCCCGTTCTACGCCACCCACTCTCACCCTCCCGCTTCTCGCGCACCCCTCGGTCCTCCTTTTCCTCCCACATCCACAAGCTCCCTCTTTACGCCCTTCTTTATCTCTGAGTCTCTCCCTCTCGCGCGCAGGCTGCGAGCGTACGTGTGTACGGCGAGTACGTGGTCGAGCCGATGGTCGAGAAGAGCGTCCCGATAGAAAAAGGACGCCGACGCGCGGCGTCGGTAGGTGGTCGGGTAGCTGTGAAAAAAAAATCAAAAAGATAGGAGCCGCAGGGGTGGAAGAGGGTCAGAAGAGAGAGAAAGACAGAGGCGAGGGGTGGGGAGGGGTAAAAGGCAGGGAAAAATGAAAGAGAGGTGGACGAATGAGAGGAGGAAAAGGGCGGAGGATAGACGGGACGAGAGGGAGAGAGAGACCATGTGCGTATGTGACGGCACGAGAGAGAGGGAGACGGAGCGGATGCTCGAGGCGATATTCCGATGGCGGGGAAGAGCGGCGCATGGGCAGCCGTCGGAGGAGGGGGAGGGGGAGAAAAAAGGTGTAAAAAATGTCGGAGCCGAGGAAACGGGAGGAAAAAATCGGGCCGTCTCTACGGAGGCGGCGGGGGGGGGGAGGGTATGTAGAGAGGGACGAAAGGGAGGAAGACAGAACGCGGCGCGGGGGGAAGGGGAGGGGTAAAAGAGAGGAGTCGGTGGTAGTAGACGAACGAAAGAAGGACAGTAGACAGGCATAAGGGAGAGGAAAAATCGGAGGGGACGGTGAAAAAAAGCGGGGGAGAAAAATCGAGAGCGCGAAAGACGAAGAGATAACAAGAGAAAAGGAACGCGCGGCGGCGGGCGAGAGAAGGACAGACGAAGACGGAGAGTCGGGAAAGACGAGCGTAACGGCGCGGTGGGAGGGAGGGAGGGAAGAAAAAGGGAACGTGGTCGAGAGAGACGAGGAAAGGGACAGTCGGATAAAAGAGAGGGATGGGTGAGCGGCGAAGGAGTGCGGAGGTGGGTGGCAAAGCAGTACCGAAACGGAAAAGGGGGAAAGAAAGAGAAAGAGAGCGGCCCACACCGTGCACATGCGTGACCGTCCGTCCGCGTACGAGGCGGCGGGTATTGATCAGCCAAAGAGCGCCACGACGCCGGGCGTCCTTTTGCGAGCCTTGCTTTTTTCGGCGCAGCGCGGCGCGGAGAGACGGGCGAGAGGGTGCACGGGAGTCGCGCGCCGTTCGTAGGAGGAGGACGGGTAGAGAAGTCGATGGTTGAGGCGGCAGGAGAACGAGAAGGCGGCGGAGGAGGAGGAGGCAGAGAAGGTGGCGGTGGAGAAGGCGGGATGCAAGGAGTGCCACGACCTAGCCCAACAGACTAGCCCGGCGTGACGTCACTCTTTTTCTTTGCTCGACGTCGCGACGCGGCGTCGCGCGGGACGACCGAGAGAGCAGAGGATCGTAAAAAATCTCAGAGTAGAGCCCTTATCCCGCGGTCGTCCCGCGGAATCCTCTGTTTTTGCCCCGGAGTCGCTCGGCTTTCGGACGCGCGAAGCATCGGAGGATGCATCGCGCAGTTTGTTTACCACGGTCGCGAATAGTGGATGCACGTGGCACGTGAGGCGGGTCGTGGCGCGACAACGAGAGAAAGAGAGAGAGAGAGAGAGAGAGAGAGAACAGTTCGAGATTACAATTCTTCGTCGTTCACGAATCATGCCCGTTTGTCCAGTCGTTCGTAGAAGAGATAATAAGAGAGGAAAAGTAGGACAATATATCTCCGTTCGTACTTCGCAAACGATTCGATTAAAACGAACGATTTATCATCGATTTCGTGATAGCGACAGCAATCGGTAGCCACAATTCTCGCCTATTATGCAGATAAGATAGCCTCGTTTACTTCATAATGTGTTAATGCAAATTGTAGAACGTTGTTACGTTCACCGGGAACTACGATGTAGCCGCGACTTCTTGCTATGTAGCGGGTAAAGCGGATGAAAATGCTTACTATCGATTTAATACAACCTTCCGCTTCGAACAAGATGTAGTAATCATCTAAATTACATAGCCCGTTTATCGGCCTAAAATGTCAAATGTTTAAACGACTGAGAATAAATTTTGCAGTCTAAATATAATAATGTCGCGAAGTAGGAGAGAAACTTAATAGATTATTATTTCTACTCGCGCTATACTTCTCTTTCTGGTCGTCTCCTCGTCGTTGCAATAATCTGTAGGCAGATTAAAAATTGGTATGATACCTTCTCGGCCGGAAGAACAAAATTCGCTTATGAGAACGCGCATGAATGGCGCACGACCTATAAAAAGTTGGATCCCAAGTTTCTCGTAAGCTACGTACGAGTGAGTACCTACCTACATTTATCGCGCGCCGTTTCTACGAACGATTATTGCGCAAGTTGCGCCATCGCGGTTTATAAGCTGAACCCCACGTTTAATTAACTGCAAATAGATACAACAAACAACGATATTTGAGAATATTTTTGCATACGTTGCATTGGTAACGATATCACGCGGACAAATTCAATCTTGGATGTTAAAGGCTGGCGGTCCAAGCCGAGTCCGGGGACCTGTCGTCCACAGAGTTCGATGACAGGGATATCTTGGGGGGGCTTACGACCCCGTGAGTCCCAACGGGACATCGAGAATCCAATGAGATACGCCGCGCCCGGGGGGTGAAGGAACGAACGTCCGTCGTTCCGCGGTAACCCAACCAGAAGCTCGGATTTCCACTCTGATAGAGCGGGACTGGAGATCGTCTCGTCGATGAACGGTCGACGGTTACTCGGTCCGATAGGACGCTGACAGCTGGTAAAACTCGGCCGTTCAAGGGTTACGCGGCACACGTGGCACACGTGGCCCTAAAGGAGAGAAAGAGAAACGACTATCTCGTACGTCAATAGCGCGGGCAATCCTCGAAATTACGAGATACAAACGAAAGGAGTGACCAGCTTAGTCCTCTCAAAGAAGGCGAGTGTTAATCGCGATGAGTATTTAAATACATAACATACAGCAATATCAGATGAGTTGAAAATCGATACTCCGAGAAGAAATTTAAACGAACAAAGTTTGAGCGATACACGTTCAAAAGAAAAATTAGAGGAATTGTGCAAGATGTATCATCGCAATGTATGCACCTTAAAATAAACACTCTTAAGAATATTTTTTGTACATAAACGTCTTAAGATGATCAGAATTGAAATCTATCATCTAATAAATGCAAAGTCATATATACTAAAGCGAAAATATAATAGATGGCTTAACGAGTTATTCAATATCAGAAATTAGGACGTTGAAGTTACTTATTTATATAAGAGAATGAATCGATGATACGTTCCATATGGACTTTCCAATAAGTATAAAATACAATGGATATCCAATTTTGTAAAATTATCTAATTAATCAGCTATTTAATTGTTAAGTTATGTAATTGCTTAAAATAACAAAAATTATCATTCTAAATGCTGCTTAACCGTTTTCAAAATTGCAAAAGTAATTTACATATAATCCCTAAAAATCATTTAATTCTTGTAAAAATATTACACATCTCTTTTTCTCTCGCAGAAGATGGGAAAGTTATTATAGAGGAATTTTCTCAGTTATGCTGAAAATATTTCTCCGTCCTAAGTAAAGTATCTTCCTCCGCGCGACTATCTCCGGTTAAAGACCCTCCGACGCCGCTATTCATTTAAGAATATGCAAGACACACGTGTCTTCCCACAGAGTGTCAGTGGGACCATATCGCTTTCGTGGCTTTTTTTGTCCTTTAGGCCCAGAGCGGAGGAGCGCAAGGGTGGCCAACGAGGCACATGTGGTCCATGACTCTCGTTTCCCTTCTGCCCTCCCCTCGCACCTCATCTCCTGGCTTGGACATGCGGGTGCTGAGAGAGAAAGGGGAGGGGGAAGGGACACCGAGAGTGATAAAATTCAACAGTTGGCCCCAGATTGTTGGCGTTTCTCGCTCTCCTCGCTCTTTACGCGCTCGCCTTTCTCCTCCGTCGCTCAGCGAGCTACCGGGATACGCTGATTTTGATAACCCCCGATCGTCTGGAATTTTCGTGACTTCATTTGCCAGCCGTCCTTAAACCCTTCTTTTAAATTCGTGAAAATAAAACCGATCATCTGACAGATATCAAAGATTTCTTTTCTAAGGTAATAATTACGAAAAAGTTAAGAGTTAAAATTGTTGAAATAATTATTTCTATAAAAGTAACTTTTCAACGAGTAATCTTCACTGCCTCGTGCAGAAATATAAGCAACGATAATAATTATAATAATAATTGTAACTGATATTACTTTCAAATTTTGTTCACGTGTTTTATCGTCGATCTAAAAATATGTTTCCACTCCACATGTCTCGGTGGCATCGGAATGTTAACACAACCGAGTGGCGCTTAAATAGACTGAAAGAGGATACGATATACAACACATCCTTAGTATCTTCAGAGTCCATAAAGTTTCAGAACGAGCCGAAATCCTCCGAAACGGAGGACGAGGCCAGTCGCGATATCATCGTCGGCTGATAAGATCACTGACCCAAATGGTGCGCGCGAGGACGCGGAGACGGGGGAAGGGGGAAGAGGGGGAGAGGCAGAACAGAGGCGGAGAGAAGAGATCTGACCCAGACGAGTTTTTCCGCCGGTTTCCCGGGGGTTTCCTATTTTTCCCGGTCGTAACGTCGAGCGGCGGGTCGGGTCTGCAGACAATTCGCAGTAAAATTTTTACAACCACCCCCGTCGATTCCGCCGCGACAGGGGTTGCGAGGAGCCGATAGGGGTGGGCAGACGAAGGGAGGAGTGGGGAAAGTAGCCGTGCTCCAGACGCGCGGAATGGCCGCGGCCTGGTCGCGGAAACCCATAAACCTATACGTCTGCCTGTCTACCTACCTAGAATCTCCAATCTCCTACACCCCCAACCACCACCTGCATCTACCTACTGTACCACCTCCATCCAGCCCAACCCCTTTCAACTTCTGCCACCGAATGCTGCCGCAGCGGAAAATATATATCTCTCGTCGCTTCGACGTTTATTCCGTCATTTACCGTTACTTTTATCGCTCCGTCTTATTACCCCCGTCCCCCGCGTATATTTTTCAGATTTCATCGCTTCAATCGTTTGAAAGTCATACGTTTAATGAAAAAGAAGTGGAAACCAATAGGTACAATAAAACTAACAAAGAGGTATATAAACTCGACATTAAGCAGCTAAAATCTTCATCTCGTATAATATAATATCGCACCCTTAGAAGAATACTGCTACAAAAAATTTCGATTTCGAGCTAAAGCTCATAAAAAGTATGTGCCTAAAATGTTACCTACGTGCTGTAATAATGTCACAAGTCTATATACGAAATCCGCTGCACGAAACAGAAGTGTAACTATTCTTTTAAAGAAGTGTAGTTATTCTTTTAAACCGGTTATGTTGCAGTCGTTGAATAGTGTCAGTGAATAAGTAAACTGACAAGTGACTCACACCAGTCCTCCTCAAAAAAACAGTATAAGTTTCATTATAACCAAATATCGTAATTGTAATTGCGTTAATTATCTCACAAGTCAACAAAATTAAATTAAATTTGTCTCTTTCATTTCTCCTAATTATGAGTTTTTTAGTTGTGACAGTATTCTTCTAGAAATGCAATATATATTTAAAAAAATTTTGCAAAAAAGAGTAAATTTTTGTGTGCTGTAAAACTTTGGAACACATACATATGTGTAATTACGTACTGTTAAAAATATTTAAGACCAATAAACAATCAGTGATTTTCGTCCATAATCACAGATTATATCGTTTCTAATAGTAACTTACAAATATTCGTAATGATTTTTCTTTCTCCGTGAGACTTAGGTATGATAGGGTAATTGCATACCTCGCGAACGACTTTAAACTCGCAGCCCTTAATCCTACTGACTTTTTCCCCTCTATAATGTTCATCATTACATGTCTCTCCTTTCGACTTGGTGCAATCTGAAGGCAACACGTGGCGACCGGCTTCGCCAGAATGTTACGTGCGTGCCTGAGAGAACACGGCGTTAAAATTTACACGCTCTCTCGTTTTACATACACACGGGTTTACACACAAGAGAAGGATAGAATTACGTTACAGACGCGCAGTACGACTCTGTCGTAGCGTTAATTATCATTAATGCTAACAGCGATAGCTCTTTCCTCTGTTAAAAATATCGTCGATTTTTCCTTATGTTTCTTGTATCAATATTCCGATTGCTAACACACGTTACTTTGTTTACAAACTGATGAAGGGTCCGCATGTATCGATGCGATGCAAATGTTGAAACAATCTCTTCGTATTCCGTTTCTAAGCCACAAAATAACACATTTGTTTCCAGCACGAAGACATCGATCGCGATAAAAAATTAATGCGAAGACTACACAGCGCTAAATAAACGGTGGGAAAAAAAGTATTTGCATAAGCGAATGATGACAACGAATGACGAAGCGAAAAGCCACGTGTAATCAATTTGGCTAAAAGAAAAAAAAGAATACAATTAAAAGTTAATGGACCTAAGACAATTTTTTATGTAGATGAAAATGTTATCCGGAAAAAAGATCAAAATTATCTTGTATTTTTATTAATATTATGTATATAGTTCAAAATTTGCAGATATGGCAAAAATTACGAATCGATTCGTGACTACTATATAGATTAAAAGGATCGTCGTTCTGAATTAGTTCTCGAAAACATCAAAAACACCGAAAGAATTTACCGCGTTCCCTACAAAAAGCTTCCGCGCGATGTAAAAAGCTCGTTTCGCGGAGAAGGGTCGACGAGTGCGCGAAGAGAATTATTTGAAAGAGCCTCGCGGCTGTTCTTTCCTTTTTTCGGCGCTAACCACCGGGTCGTATTCTGAGGACGGGGAGAGGCCAGCGGAAGCACTTCCGGATGCGGTGCAGAAGCGCGCGCGCACGAGGAAATTTAAGGGTACGAGCCGCGCTTTTCCGCGCTTGTAAAAACGATGCGAGTAGGGCGAGAGCTCCTCGCCAAGGGATATTTCCTCGCTGGCAGAGTCGTGTCGGCGCGATACAGCGATCGATGCGTTTCCCGCGCGAGCGGCCTGCAGCGGCGAAAAACTGCCATTTTTCCGACGTCGCTGAAAAAACGTCTGCCTACTTGATTAACAGTTCGCGACAATGCTCAATGGCGATTTTAACGGTTCTTTCACCTTATGCACCTTTATTCGACGCTCTACGTCAATTACAAACGTAGATTATTCGCGAAACTTGTACGAATGAATTATCATTAACGAATTTATGAAAAAAAAAATGGCTGGCTGCGCGCGTTTTACGCGCGAGACTTTTTTAACGTTTTAAGGAAAGTTTCTCTCGCTTGCACTAACAACGCAATTTCCGTTTGTGGGGAAATCAGAAAAAAAATTGCAATTAACGCTAAAAGGTCCCAGGATACTTGAACGCTCTCGGAAATTCTGCGAACCGTGGAAACACTCGGCGGTTTTCAAAAGGGCCACGTGACTCCCTTTAGGTCCAACTTTGCGTTTGACCGAGTTTTCCGGTTTGCATAAAGGGAACGTTCGCGCATGTCGACATTGCATCCCTTAAGCGCAATTTCAAAAACTTGATTTCAAAAAAGCGCCCGTGGCCATTTATTTATCAACGCTAATCTGGTTAATCTCTGAAAAGGCGGTTAACCCGTCCAGAGAACATATAAGTGATTCGTATTTACTATAATTTGCAATAAAAGATAAGCTACCTTTAATGATATATACGATATATTAGTAATTATGCTATTATTATTATTCGTTATTAGCTACCTTTAATGATATATACGATATATTAGCAATTATGCTATTATTATTATTCGTTATTCGTAAAATATACGCTTAATCGAATTTTATTATAGAGAGACGTCGATAACTGAATAAGAACGTATATTTATCGCCGAGAGAGAACCTCATCGACGAAAATATGTCCCGCGGAATTTGTTGCGCTAACCAAAATACCCCAGTTTCGATTGCGATAGCGATAAAAAATGCATTCGTGAGAGAATTCCAGGATAGAATGAAATTCCACTTCTCGGCGAAATATAGTCGATCGCTTTTCGACCGATCGTTCTTGACTGCGGCCACGGGGGTCTGATAGCATCTTGAATGAAAATACGTTGAGAAACGAGTCGCGTAGGTGAAGACGCGTCGAAATGAAATTCCTTGAAGGGTCGATCTCTCTTTCTCTCTCACTCACTCTCTCTCTCTTCCTTTCTTTACAGCCACCCCTATTCACGGTAACCCTTTGCCCCAGTTTCCTCATCTATTCACGCGGATTAAAGTCGCGAAAGGGGATGAGAGACGGTAATGGATGAAATGCAGCAATACGAGAGACACAAGAAAACAAAATTTGGTTTCTTATTTTTTTTCAGGATATATTGCAAAAATCAATTTTGATATATACACGTCTCAATATTTGTAAATACTATTAAGTAGATATATATTTCTGACTATTCAGTAGTACGCGCAGACAATTCACTATATTTTGTGTAATTTACTATTTATTGTATTCTAGATTAATAGCAATGGAGAACATGTAAAACCATATCTCAAATTATTTTCGAGATGTTTAGTTACAATTAGAATGCATTTTTGGTTTGAAGACGAATTCAATGGAAATTCTCTTCTCGATAAAGATACATCACCGTCGAAACGAAGTGTCTGGGGATGAAACAGTCAATCGGCATTACGACCCTCTTCTATTGGCACAGTAGGGCAAGGCAACCCTTCGTTTCTCGAAATCAATGGTGCGTAAGTTACGAAATCCTTGCGGTTTCATTGAGAAGCATTCTCAATGGAACGAGAATCGTTTGCAAGATTAAATCGATATCAAATTTTTGTTACGGAAGATTAGTTAAAAAAAAAGTAAATACATTAAATTAAGTAGTTTTAAATAAATGTGATATTTTTATATTGGCTTTAGACATTCAACCGTTATTTATTATTATAATTAAAATTTATAATTTTCAATAATATAATTTTTAATAATAATCTTAATAAAATAGATTATAATAAACGCGTATAATATTCATAAATAATTATTACATAATCAAAAGTGAGCTACGCTTGCAATTCGTAAAGTGACGAATTTATGTCGGAATTTTGGTCTCTCAAACAATCAATCAATGAGATATTGTCAGATGTTGCGAATGGTTTCTTTAGACTCGGGAGATTGAAAGAAAAGGGACCGCGAGCAACCCTATAAGGTTAGAAGTCTCTTTTACGAGAACCGGAGAACAACCCTTTGGCCTACTTCTCAAGGTCCATGGTACATGAGTTAAGGGACCGGCTGGTGTCTCTCGAGCTCTACGGGGCGAGAGCGACAAGGATCGACGAGAGAGCGACTGGGAAGGCGGCGAAGGAGGCAAAGGAGGCGAAAGCGGAGCGGGACGGGCCGGTCGGGGGTGAGTAGGTCAAACTTTACGGTCCTGGCGTCTAGACGTCGTTGCGCCCCGTGCGCGGCAGTAAAATCGTTTTAAGGGGCTGTTTTACCAGCGCACTCAGCGCGCGACCTGCTCGTTGGGGGGGGAGGAATAGCGGAGACGCTAAACCACCCCCTCGTCTGTCCCTCTCCCCTGGACCCCTCTCGCCTCGCGAGTTGCCTTTATCCGTCTACGCGTCTCTCCGCTTCTCGTATCCCTTCTTCCCGTCCCTGCCCGCCCGCTCGCCCGCGCTCGTCGGTGCATTCCCTGCAACCAGACGGGGGGAGAGGATGTGCAGCCAGCGGAGGGTAACGGAGAGGAAGTAAAATTGCGCGAGGGATCGTCTATGGAAATCTCGCTCTCGCATAGGGGCGGACGGGATGGAAAAAGTTGATTCTCAAATTTCTTGGCGTAATGTCGCGCTACGTAGCAACGCATACGTGACCGCATCGCGACCACATGCCGCCAAAAATCATGCACTGATACTTCGACAATGAAATGCTATATAAAATATAATTATCGTGCAAAAGATCTACTGGCAGTACCTATAAACGACTTGGCTATTTGGACATATTTTTAGGAGAGGACATCAGTAATAAAAAAAATATATTTAGCTCATATATCAATAATAATAAAATGCAACTGATATACGTATGTGCGAATATATTTAAAAAATTTGTAATCTTTTCAACCAATTGTGCACTTATATAAAATATATCTATAATCTTTTCTTTCAATCACTTCGGATATTTTGAAATTTACTGTAAATTTGAATCAGAAATATATGGATCGTATATTAGTATATTTAACAAAGATTCAATTTATGCGTTCAAAAAATAAAAATGTACACGATATTCTTTGCGATAGGAAAATCCGACCAACATAACGATCGTACGAAGCAACTAACTCCTTTTTAAGTGACTAACTCGGATGACTGTGTCTGTTGTCAAAAATGTACGGTATGCTTTGCTTGGCGGTCCTAAGACGCGCGAGGATGTCTCGAGAGGATCCTTCCTGTCCAGGAGGAAGCACTTGGCACTAGGCGACGCGGCGCTGCGCCTTGTTCACGAGACGAAGAGTAAGCGCGCGTAACAAAAACGACCTCGAACGAACGAGGGAGAAGAAGAAAAAGAAAGAGAAGGAAGACGAAGAAGACGAGGAAAAGGAGGAAGACTAGGAAGAGGAGGAAGAGAAACAGCATCGGAGCACAAACGGGCGTTTGTTTCGTGAATTTCTCACGGAGAGGAGCGGCGGCGTGGGCCGGCCGAACCGAGATACCCTTGAACAGACCCTCCAGGAGAACGGTGGCGGCTGGCGGAGCCCGTCGCGAACGAGATCGAAGACTTCTAATGGCCGCGATGACGTCCACACGTTACTCTACTCTATTCTCGACGACTACGGCACAAGTGGCTACTCGATTCCGGCGTCGAGGGTGTCCTCGAAACGCTAAATATTTCTCGTACCGATTGCGAGACTTCGAAATGACGCGTTTAACGCGAGCCGCGTTCGACGAACGTGTCTATAAGCGCGTGTCGCTTTTCCTGATACGTAAGAGCGCGTGTTTTGTGTACAAGTGCGAAATATACGATTTACAAGAGAAAAGCTAGAATGAAGAACGCTTTTCGCTTTTCTTACGCTTCAAGATTTCTAGCCTCAATGTGAAACCCCTTGAATTTTTCGTGCATCAAGAACACAGTGATGCGGGAATATATCTCCTTTCTAGGGATAGAATTCATTTAACGATCCCTACGTAGCTACGGTCTTTTTCGTATCGCTATATACAAATTCCATCCGCATCCGCCGTACACCGCGAGCAACGAACGAGCCCCGTTATTATATTTACAATTTTTTATTCATTCTCCCTTCGCGAGCACGCCGCCGTTACGAGAATTAATTGTAGGCCGAACGAGACGCGCGCGCTCATCAAAGTATACATACGCGCACCGCCGCCGACCTAACGAGAAATTATTTTCAGCATCGCGAAATTCAATAGGGGAATATGCTTCATTTCATTTATCAATGCGAAGATACCATAAGATCAAAAACTCTCCGAGAGTAATTCCGATACTTGTGTATAGTGGAGATTTTTCGCTCGTCGGGCCACGAACGATGCGCAATTATTTTATATATATTTTATAGCTACGCTACACGTAACGCCGCGCCGCGCCGCGCCGCCACCGCTGTATCTATTAATTGTTTCGATCTATTCTTCTTCTACAAATTCTACATGCCGTTTCTTCGCTTGGATAACGGGAGTCGGAATAAACGCGAGACCGTCGCTTCCGTAACTGAGACTCGAATCACCTATAATGACGGTACGGTAGCCAGACCGAATCCCGAGCTGCAAAAGACCGTACGTCGATTGATTCGCGCTTTTTTTATTTTTATTTTCGCGCGACGGCAGAAGACGGCCGATCTTATTCGCCGATCTTCGCGCTGCAGGCAGGTGTCGGCTCCGCGGAGACGAGGAGAATGTGCAGGCACCTGCTGCCACAAAGCGCGGCGTAAAATGATACGCGCGAACTCGCAGACGGGCTGTCGGATTTAGCAGATTCGCTCGGCGCTGATAATCGAACGGTTCGATCGTCGAAACGAGACGCGAGTGCTTTAATACGCTGCTGATTTATGCTAAGGCAACACCACCAGTAGTCCGTATAACCGCGTCGGTTTAATCCTCGATTCATGCAAAATCTCATTAGTTTTTGATACGATAACGTGATCATCGAGTGGCCTGTCCTCGGTGCTCGAAGCCTGAATTAACTCTGAAACGTTATCGAGGACGTTGATGCAGTTTTAATCGCCATTCAACGCGCCAAAGCTTCGTTTTCGGAATTATTTTAATGTGATTTATATAAAGGAATTGATGCGTCCTACTTTATCTATTTCTGCAAATCTTTATTTAAGTCTATAATAAAATATCGCGATACTAAATAACAAGATAAGAAAATGACAATATAGCAATATATGTATAAATCTTTAATTCTTTAGTACTATTGTAGACTATATTTCAATATTAGATAATCTGAATTAATAAATAATAACAATCTGATTTTTAATTTTCAATAAATGATCTTAATTTTTTAAGAAAACTTCATACATATTATAAACTTGTCAAATAATTCATTAAATCGAGTATAACATTGTAACATAAAATAATTTTTATGCTAAATTATTACTGGATTCTCGATTTAACAAATTACTTTGCAAATTTACGATATAATTGTATCTTATTAACGTCTCTTCAGAATATATTTACAATACAGTGTCATCTTATCGAACGTCATCTTATAGCATTTGCATGAACGTTTATATTTTATAATATACATTACGATAGCGTCAACACGGCCATCAAATGGTTCATCGATCTTGTAGGCATGGAAAAAGATGGCTTCGCAAATCGTCACCCGATTTTCACGGCAGAAAAACGGTCCTCGCCTCGTTACTCGCGCTGATTGATCGATGATCATTGAATCTGTATTAGAAACATCCGAGACGTCAGACGAAAGGATTATCTCGAAAGTCAGGTAGCCGGGATATTTCTTATTCGTGTCATCGGCCCAACTTAAAAACTTTTCATCCGTGTCATCGGGACAACTTTCGTATTACGAATTGAATTATAGAAGTTTGCTACACAAAAGGGTATGTAGCATATATATATATATATATATATATATATATATATATATATATATATATACATACACACTGTTAAATTCATAAGGTTAAATTAAACTCAATTTTGAGTAATTTTTAACTATTCCATAGGTCGCCACTGCTCCTACTCAATATGTAGTTAATTTAACTAAAACAATGTTAATTTGACTAAACCAATGAAGTTAAAATAATCCTATTTTGTTTCAAACTAATAAATTTTGACGCACATCGTAGTTAAAAATAACAAAATAAATCTAACTCATGGTATTGGTTTAAATTTCATCCTCTAACCTTTAACAGTATATATATAATATTAGGAATTTCTCTCTCCGGCGTGAAATACTTCTATAATCGACTGTATTAGTTCGACGCCATCATATATTAACACCGTATTCATCGAAAGATAGCGATCAATCACAAGTTTCCGAAATGTTACCCTCCCATTCCTCCCTATCGCTCTTCGGAACTATCGAGAGATCTATTTTCCTGTTTTTTCATTGTTCGAGAGCCACGGAAATGACCGTAATAGTTCGCGCAGTGCCATAAACTTTTAACGGAAGATAAGAGGAGCGCAGTCCTGTTTGTTATTATTCGGAGGAGACGTTTTTACGACTTACGCGAATGTCTTTCTGTAAATATTAGGAGGAAGCGTTTCGCTATTGTACGTTTCTTCAAAGTGCAGCCCCGGGTTCTGTGATGTGCGGCGCTTCCTTTTTCTCACTTTTCTTCCTGACCCCCCTCCCGCCCCCTTTCCCTCCCTCCACTCCGGTGCCGCTACCCCTTCGGTGGAGCGCCCCCTGGTCGCCTCCCCCCCTGCCCGCCTGCCCTTTCCCCATTCTGCCGCTGCTCCTTTTTCCGGGTCGAATATCGATCCTGATATTTCTCCTTGGTTTTTTTCTTCCTTCGTACGCTCGTCATTTCCAGGCGTTCGTTCTTCCCTTTTCACCATGTAGCCAGAAGAAGTTATATTCCACGATCTTTGGAATAAAATATTATCTTTTGTTCGAGTTGGCTCGCTCTCTCGCGCAATTTTTTTCCACCTTTACAATATTAATACGGCAAATGTTAAATAGAGCTTAAAAAATCGTTCATTAATAAACTAACGATCTATTAACTTTTATTTCACTCTTACATCATTTTATTCCCATAACATTTCCAATGTTTCTACTTTAAACATATAAATAAAATATTATTTCACTATTTCCGCGTTGTGATCATCGTTATTGTGGTTTCATAACGTACACGCCGTATTATAAGAGATTTATCAATGTTACAATATTATTTTTCTTCTTATATTGTTGCTCCGTTCCTTGGCAAACTAAAAATTGCTCCTTTTAGCCTAATTTTATTCATATCCTCTGATATCCTCTAATACAGACTGATGCAACGTTTTAAAAAATTTCATTTTTTAATGAATCTTTTTCAGACGCGGATTAAAAACACGAGATAGTGCGGTCGATTTTCATAGTCGTGCTCTAAAATGCATATAAATACATATTGTGGAAGATCTGAAATACGCGCGACGATTCTCCACGTGTAACTCGACGCGACGCGAAGAAAGATATTTAAGATCTCTTGCGACGCGAAAATTATACGGATCAAATGATTCGCGTATACGGTGACGGCGTTAGCCGATATAGCGTAATAATTTTGCAGCGATATTGCATATTCGATCTTACGCGGAATCGACTAATGCTTAATATTGATATAATCCGCGAAAATAATGGATTCATCCGTCTAGACGAACGGCGAATATCTCCATAATATTTTCCAGGCAAGTATTGAAAATCTCATTTTATCGTCAGCATACTGTCGTTCCTCAAAGCCCCCGGCTCGCCTTCCTCGATTTTCTTCCTTTTTCCACCTTCGTTCTTTCCCGCCCTTCTTTTTTCCGCAGTTCAATATCGATCCCGGACTGTTTTTCCTTTTTTTTCTATTTCTACGAGTGCCGCCCTTTTTCCCACCCTTTCCCGCTTTCATCGGACGAAGAACGAACCCGCGACTTCCTCCGCTCTCTCTGTGTGTGCGGTCGGTACTTTATAAAAATATTCTCGATTGCTCTGCAGTATCGGGAGGAATCGCTCGCCGCGCTCGCCGGTCCTCCGCAGGATAAAATGACGTTATTGAAGGCGATGATCTTAGGGCTAAGAGCCCGCACTTGAAGCTTGTATTCTCGAGGACAACACTCGACGGCAGAAATCCCGGATGCACAACTGAGAACCATTGCCTTTAATTCTGCCATGCCTCCGAGAGCTTTGACGCCAATAGAAACTTTGAAGAATAAACAGCTTCCGTGGGGAGACGCAACTTTACACGTCATAATGCGTATACATAACTTGATACAGAAATAATTTTCTCTCTGTCGCGCACGCTCCCCCCCTCCTCCTGTTTCTTGTTCTCTCTCTCTCTCTCTCTCTCTCTTCCCCTCTCTTTCTCTCTCTACATTTTACATATAATATATTTAGTTAATCTTATAAATATATATTTCGTTCTTTTTTACGCTAATCATCAATCAAAGATGCAAAAATAAAATCTGGTGACCCTAGTTGACCTGTTTACTACAGGAGCAAGCCAAATCGCATTGATTCTGTTAAATGCAGATTGAGGATAAATTTGATGAAATATTTATTTTAATCTTTTTTTAACGGCACTATCTATACGAATCGGTATTTTCGTATTCATTTAAAAGACTAATAATGTTTCGTATGCACTTGCAATTAGATACGAAATTGACTTGATTGCAACGTTCAATGAAAGACTGTTGATTTTATAGCTTGAATAGATAAAGAATGACAGTGATCAATATTTTACAAGATAACTCTTTCAACTAGATGTAATATTCATCTCATAAAAAATACTGCGATTTTTCATTCTCTCGTCTCTTTTTCCCACGGCTTAGATCTTTCGTCGGTGCAACAACTTCTTTTAAAATCCGTCAAATATAAAAAAAAAGATGGCGATAACATAGATGGCTGCAGCTCCTGAAGCTCGATATTTCTTCAAAATTTTTTCTTTCTTTGTGCTCTCTATCTTTCTTTCCTTTCTGTTACTCCGTTCTGCCGGGTCAAATATCGATTCCGATATTTCCACTCGATCTTTTATCCTCCACTTCCAAATCTCTGGACGACGACTTTTGCAACATTCTCCGCGCTCCTTTCTCTTCGCTAACCCTTTCGGAACGAACGTGGTGTATAAACTACGTGAAACCATGCGGTTTTATATCCGTCCTTAAAGGATTAACAGACAATCCATAAAGAATAAGAAGTGTAAAAACTCGAGTAACGTTTGATCCGCGAAGCGAACGTAGGCGCGATATTCGCAAAACTCATCCTTTGTGATCGAACTTTCTCAACACATCCGACACCTGATCGAAACTTTTTCCGAATCTCTCGCGGTAGCTGAAAGATTTCTTTTTTCTCGCAAAATTTAATCGCGATAAGAAGAAAGTGCTTGAAAGTTTAATTGAACAACTTCGAATTGCTTGCTTTTGATTATAATTTCTCTCAATATACATATATTCGCTCAAGCAATGGTAATTAATTAGCGTAAACATTTTCTCGGCATTTATTCGATCAAGCTTTTATCAAATTAAACAATGCTTTTATTTCAGATTTATACATAATCTTCCATAACTGTGAATATGTAATACGTATATGGAATGTGCTATAAGATCATCGCGTTATCTTTCAATAACAAATTTGTATTTTGTATGGTGCAAATCAAATCGATTTTTCATTAGCAAACATTTGACAACTCACTTAAATATTATATATTTAACGTTTGAAATTATGACGTTCGTGTCTCTTTCTTTTCTCTCTGACATATTAAACTTCAAAAATGCAAGTAGATAATAACATCATCTTTCTTGATTAATATCAGATTAAACTTTTATCTTAAACTTTTAACTTGAACTTTTTAACACATATTTAATTCAGAGTTTAATTGCCGAGATTATATTGATGATTAAGCCAACCCGACAGGACATTAAATATTTTCTAAGAAAAGTTTGCCTTAATTCTATATCAAAAGTTATAAATCCAATTTTTAAAAATTGGAAAAAATTCAACCTGGAGTTCGACTTGACAATTGAAAATTGTCGCGTGAACGATTTCCCGGGATGTAAATTTTTTTTCAACCATCACGATCGATATCACGTAAAACGCGACGTAAAACGCGATGGTGTCTGCTAGTCGTCATTAAAAAACACGTGGCCCTTCGAAAACACTGGCCCCTCTGTTTCTTCGCGGCGCCCTTTGCTCCGCGCGTTACTTTTGAAGAGACGACGATGCGCGACGTATTAATTGCCTCCTTTTAGTATCCCATGCTATCCATGTACGTATGGGCCATTCATCTCAGACGCGCAATACGGGATAAACCGATTTCTTAATCGCGCAAGGCGGATAATTCGTCACTTGTTGGCAACGTCAATCGTAGGCGACTATTAATAGCACATGAAATCCGCGAAAAAAACTAACTCAATAATTCTTCCTGCGAATAGATCGCGGTTAGCTTACCGAGTAAATAAATTCAATCCTGGAGATAATAAATATTTGACGAGTAAGTTAATTTTCATTGAAAACTAAAAATGTTACGTACAAAAATATATATTAGACTTTATATTATATATATATATATATATATATATATATATATTTAAAGTTGAATTATAAAATTGAATTATTTAATTGAATATATCATCTCATACGAAACGAGTGAGAGACACTTCTGTTTATATTACTATATAAATAAGTTTCAATACTTTCTAAATTTTCTTTAGTCTGGAAAATAACTATATTAAATTATTAACTCTTCTTTCATACATATATATATGTATAGAATAATTTTAAAAAATATGTGGGTGAGTTTTTACTAAAAGCTAAGTGTAAAAACTAAAGGAAATGAAGAAAATAAAAAATTTACTAGACGAGAGAGATTTAAACAGAGGCAACGCTTCAATTATTTCGTATGTGATCTATTCGATTAATTAAATTCGATTTTATAGTTCAACTTCAATGCAATTTTTAAGTTACTTTTAATCTGTAAAACAAAAATACGCGAACATGTTAAAATAAACGACGGCTATCTGCCGAACGCTTCGGCCCGGTGTGGTTCGTTTCGTGCCCGAAAGATGCAAGGAAAATCTCGAAAATCCTCACCTGTCGCTGCGGCGCGGATCAACGAGGTACGAAAGCGGATAATTATGATCGATGACGAGGACGAGGATCTCCCTTAAGCGCGGCTCCCAGGGCCACGGTCACGTACGCGACTTACGACGGTGCTCTCTCAGTACGTACGTCCGCTTCTCGTACCTGATGATCTCTCCCCCCCCCTCTCCCATCAAGAACGTCCCGCGCGCGGTTCCCATATCACCGATGCAGAAATTCAAATTCGCTGTCATTAATAAAAATTAAAGAGACATCAAGAGCTGGTCTACTAGACCGGGTCACCCGAACACGTCTCCTCGACCGTCTCCCGTACGTGTCGGTGCGTGTATATGTGCGTTTTTCGGGGTGCAGCCGCGCGTTGTTGTAGGGATCGACGGGGCCCACGGGCCGGCCACTTTTATCTTACCTGCCACGGCACAATAGCGTGAGACTATAGGCCCTTTGTTACACGGCATTCACGATGATCTGCATACGCGCCTCTACGGTACACAGCCTAGGGCGGCCACCCCGTGCTCCGCGTCGAAAAACTATATGTGGTTTTTTCATCCGGATCGGTTCCGGCAGAGCGCGGGCACCCGACGCCGATGCTCGCGTCTTCTTCGCCGGAAGCTGCACCCGACGCTGTTTTTTCTCCTGCCCTGATAGAACGGGTGCTAATTTTTTTTTTCCTTAACCCTTTAACGGTGCACCCTCGCGGAAAACGGTACATTCTCGCGATGGATTCATAGTCACGTCTCTCGGGGCACGGTCCTCTAAAAAAAAAAGTCGCCGCCGCGACTTTCGTGCTGCCGGTCGTTTACTGTTAGTTCAAGACGTAATCGTAACGTGTTGATGGAAATATCTCAACGAAAAGTTAATAAACGTTTTTACTTCTCGCCACTTTCTGATTATATACATTAACTCTTTCAGAAATATATGATCATAATATACTTCTACAATGATTGTTATAGACAACAATAATTATATTAATTATTTGTTGCAACGTACAAGAGATTTATGAATTTATATATACATATATGAAATATTAAAAAAATAAAAAAAGATGCGCACAAAGTATGTCATATACGTTAGAGTGAGATACAAATATAATTTTATAATAAAACAGTCATACGGACAATGCAAACTCATTGCGGGCTCCGACATAAAGCGCGATGAAGGGCTAAGAATCGCAGAAAACTGTTTCCACGTGGATGAGCAAGGATATAAACGGCGAACGGGAACGAGAAGAGGATCGGTACGCCGAAAACTACGGGAAAAGGACGGCCATAATTCTATCCTGGGCCCAAATGTTGTGACACCGCCGCCAAAAAGGACTCGGCGTTAGGCTGATACGTGACTACCGCTATCTTCGTTTCTATTATATAACCGAATGCAATATCCTCCGTGTCGTAAAGGGGTGGTTTTCAAGGAACTAGCGTTTGCCATCGATGACGCGGCAAATGCAAACTTAACTGACGGTAAGAAGTTTTCTGTGAGAACACGAAAAACTTTTGTGACACATGACACACTTGTTTTTAGACATGTACCATTCAGAACCGTTATGTGTGTAACATATTGTTTTTCGATCATTTTCACATAATAAGAAAATTACGCCTACAAGTAATAAAATAAAATTAAAAACGCATAACTTTAATCATGAACTAAATACAAGTTTTTTTTTAGTTAATAAATAAAATGTTGATAATAATATTAGATTACGATAATTCTCGATTATAAAAATAATAATCCTATTTAACAAAAAGACGATCAGAAAAAATTGCACAAGAATTATTTGAAAAAATATCTTCTTCTCTACACGCATAAAATCTATTGTACGCATATTCCACGTGAAAGGGTTGTTAAAATACAGATATAAAAAATTGCAACGGAATATCGTTATACGATGACGCGATATAAATTGCCTCATAGTGAAACTTTTACCGTTTTATTGCGTTCATTCAATGCGAGGTGAACGTTAGTCCCGTCGCGTTCTTTTTTTTTCTCGTCGCGGCACGTTGCCCCAGAAATTCATTAGCCAATCGGCGACACGGCTTCGTCATCCGGAGGCATTCTGCGCGCACGGAGATAGAAAAAAAAATCTTATTTCGACACCGGCCCCTTAACGAACGGTGGTCCCGGTATATCGAGACAATAAACCGTGCCTTACTTCTCCCCGCTCTTTTTTTTGTCTCTCGCCGAACGGAGACAAAAATCCCGTTGCGCGCACGATTTGCATGCCGGCTGTCGTTGCCGCGCCGAAGGTGCACATGCAGAAAAAGCTGATCGAAGAAGTAAAAAAAATGCCGGCAGGGGTTGCGGGAACCATTATTTTAATTTTCGTACTGCTACCGTGTCGAGGGGACGAAAATGACGAGAGAGAGAGCAAGAGAGAAGGAGCGAGGGAGACGGAGAAAGAGGACGACCGGGGGACTTTCGTCGGGCGGGGTGAGAGGGGGGCAAAGGTGAAGGATAGTTACGAAGGAGGGAAAAGAAAGGGATGGATGAGTCCTTCTTTGCATAATCTTCGTCAGGGGTGGTGTTCCGCGCGCGAGGCCGAGGACTCTCTCGCGCAAAGAACGATTCCAGTTGCTGTTCTCCGAAGGCGGGCGAGAGGGGCACCGTGAGCGCGCGGCCAAAGGTGTTTTGCATTTCGCCGAATAAAACGATGCGGGACCCGCCGGATGAGACGACGCGCCCCTTCTTCGCCGTGAAGAAATTACCCTAAAGAACGCCTCTAAGCGTTTTAAGGGATTATGGTCGGGCAGGCGTAAAAAAGCCCGGAAAAAGGGTTGACCACCCGCTGGGCAAAACCGACGACAGATTACAACCTCCGAAAACGTGTTACCGATTTCGCACATGACAAGCAGGCATCGCGCTAACATATATTGCGCTAGCGTTTTTCTTCTCACTCTTTTCCAACCTCGGCCGACGGTTGTCGGTGGCGTGGACACTTCTTCAAAGAGCTACGATCTTTTTGCAATGATTCCAATAATATTAGCTCATTTCTATTATGAATATTGAGAATTCTCGACATTTTCATTAGAATCTAACGGTTAGACTACGACCGATCCATCCGTTGATGGTCACGAGTCGTTCACCGAGATAACGCGATCATCCCCTCGTGGAACGCCAAAGGGTTGCGGCTCTTCCTCGCCCGTATGCATCGTATATGCAGATTGGCCGATTGTCTTGTACGCTCATTCTTTTTCTTCTCTCCCAAACTATCGCCCCCTCCCCTTTCGAGAACTTTCACGAGAACGGCGTTCCGTGAGAATGCCAGAGACATTAGCATGCCGCGGATTATTTAAATCGTCCCCCCGTTGTCGTAGTTCCTTGTTTTTTCCCGGGGCCTCCGCGATAGGCCCACGGCGTGGGTCTCTCGGTGGGCACCCATAACCATAGACAAAAACCGGGTGGGCTCTCTCAATGGAAGGAGAGACAGAGAGAGAAGGAGGGACAAAGAAAGAGAGAGGATAAACGAGGCCTCGGGATAACTCTTCCGCGTGCTGCAGGTTCTACGACCGATAAAGAGCGTCCTCGAGATGTCTGCCGCTTCTATTCACATTCAAATCCGGTCCTTTTCGCACCGTACGAAGATAGAAGGCGCACCCTAATTTCTTGTCTTAGAAAAACAAACGAGTCCTCTGTGATCGAGGCTTCTCTATGATCTCGCTTCGGTAATGGGAGCGCAATTATAATAATGCTGCGAATGCAGACTGTGCATAGAGTGACATAATTGCAGACGACGATCTCACCGAATGATCAAAGCGCGGGAAAAATGGGGTACAACATTTTAGAGATTATGTGTAAGCTTGAAAGATATTAAAATTTAAAAATCTCTTTTTCTTTTTTACTATTTAAAAATCATACTCTGATATTACGACTCGTTAATCCTCCCTCATAAATCGCGCCACAAATGAACTGCCACCTGATTAACGCAAGAAAAACGCCGCGTAACCACCACTATCGATTCAAATGAGCAACTACTTTTTTCCGTTATTCTCTCGTTCTCCTCTCTCTCATTCATTCCCTTTCGCGCGAATGCGCATACACGGTTTTTTTCCCTCTTCCCCGAAAGTCTTTTTTCGCGCTTCCGTCTATTTGTTTTCTTTCCTTTCTCTCTCTCTCTCTTTTTTTTATCTCGAGATGGAACCCGACGAAAGAACACCGCTATGTAAAGCGATCTTCAACCCTTTTTGGCGCCCTTTTTCGCCGTCGTTTTTCGAGTCGTTTGTATCCCATCCTGCACTTCTCACCCCCGTCGTTTCCATTTCGATTTTACTACTTCATCCCTTCCCGACTCTTTCACACTCATTGTCTCTTCCTCTCTTGACGGTCTCCTCTAATCCAGTCTCGTCTAAATTATGCAGGATTCTCGTCGCAGGAGATAGCACGCGGAAGGGTGAGGGAAAAAAAACAAAATCAAAACAGGGGTAGCGTATTCTATTCCGCTGACACCGCGCATTTAAAAAAAGAAAAAAAAACGAAATGTCGTACGGGGAATTTTTTTCTACTATTTCCGAAGCTTTGGTGCCGTTGGACCGCTGCGCATTTAACGGTGTCTTTCTTCCAACCATATTTAATTCAAGCAACGTTCCTTCTACTCTTCCTTATTTCCTTTTAGGTCTCAGTAACCGTCTCTTTCTATTGAATTTTTTTTCCTGTCGATCTTTTTTGTCACGACTGCAGCTTTCGTCGAATCCGCGAGAAATACAGAGGTTACAGAAAAATAAATTCAAAACTTTGTAGTACTTGTCAGATGTTAATACGATTTTTTAAGAGAAAGTCAAAGTGGAAAAAAGTGGAAAAATTTTTCTCCCTTTTCCTCATTATAGCTCTATCCCTGTTCTTAGTCAATTATATTTATAATTATATTTTTAAATGCGATCTTTTTGCGGTACATTTTCTAACATAAAAAAAATTTGCTATATATTTAAAATTGATCGACATTGTTCGCAATAAATAAAAATGTTTGCTTTTATATTTTACTGAAACTACTATTTTTGTAAGAATTATACTGAGATTGTTCTATTCGATTATCAGCCGAGCAACGTCATCATAAATGGAAATGCCTCTTATCATTGATAATAATTTAAAAAATATCTAATATTAAATGGAATATAAGTTTGAAATCGTTAGTGGCATTCCGACGTGGGTTTCCAGCATGAGAAATCTAGTGGGTGCAACAAGAGCGTACTCACGTCACTGGAAAGGCCATTGTTCCACGGGTAAGGCGGTTGAGGTGGGGATTGTTGTTGATGGTGAACACTGACGCCAGTGGCTGAGTGCGGATTGTGAATGTGCTCCGCCATAACACTGACCCAATGGGCCAGTCCACCGCCACCGGTGGTCGCAGGACCCGTACCACCTGTTCCGGTCCCACCCGTTCCTCCGCCACCTCCACCGCCGCCGCCGCCTTCTTCGCCACCCTCCGACCATGCAAATGAGTTTTTCTGTAAAAAAAAAATAAAAACAGAAACATTAATTGGTGAAAAATCTACATGAATTCGACATTATTCGAATAGCGCGATTAATTTTGGTTCTCTTGTTCTTTTGTAACAATAATATTTATCAAAAGATCAAGTCTATTTCTCACAAAATGTGAGCCAGTAAACTGAACGTATGTAAAACGTTTCAATTTTTTTATTTTGACGTTTTTCTACGTCTCGAATTATTTATATCAATAAATGATTTATTTCTGTGCTACACACATGAATATTCGAAATTGTAAAAATAATTAACTTTGAAAGGAAATTTTGCGTGTCACATTTCCAGAAATGTGAAACTGCTCCAAAGTATAATTAATTAGGCAAGTCGGCTGCTTCGATTTGATAGAAGATCCTAGACCGGAGAAATCTTCCATGCATATTATATATCCACAGTGATTATTAAACTCGTTCATTCTTGTCTGTGACCGGCGAGGCAATATTAGGTATTCATGATTGAGTGCGCGAGAAGAGTCAGCCCATTAATAAATTGATCGATGAATCGGCTAGCATTAAGTCGGAAAATATACTTGACGTCAAAATATCTAAACTCTCTCTCCCTCTTTATATGGAAACACATTTCTAACTTAAATTATAATTTCCACGATACTAAATTAAGCGCCGCAAAGTACGCGATTATAAATACAAAAATTTATGTATATTATTAAATTCAATCGTCTACTTCGTTGTAATTATAGGTCTTCATTATATACATACGTATTTTCTTCCTTCATCTATTAATTCTTTAATATCAAGCTAATATTTGTCAAGAGAATTGGAAGAAATGTTCATAATTTAGAATTTAAGCTCTTACGAACACATTAACAGGGCACACAGCGTATATAGATTATTCTACACGTGTATAACAGCCAACAGGCACACATTTGTAAATTCGAGGGTAATTATACCGATCTCTTGCGGCGCTATCGACCGCAAGAGACGTCGTAAGAAATTCATAGCCCCAGACAAAGAAGAGAAAACATACGTCAGGCGATAGCCAATCGATACGTCGTCGAATGCAGGAGCGATGAGCAGCACGGCGGTTATAAAAGTAGATGCAACTGGAATCATCTTTTGCTACTGCTCTCGCGATTTTACTCCGCGATATCGGCTCCGAATTATCCGTTTCCGTTCGAACGGAAAATTTCGTATCATCGAATAAAATATTGCGTTGAAATCCAGTAATATTCATTAGCACCCGTTTTCCCATATTAAATATGTGTAATCTCTCTTACAAGAGTACGAATGCCGTCCCGCTTGTCCTCGACGGATTAAAAGCGAGAATTTCTTTTAAAATATTTTTAAAATTCAATTACAATCGACTTTAAAGCAGCATTCGAGTTTTCGAGTAAGCAAAATACCCTCGGATATAAGCATACCTTCAGTCTTTTTTAATATTTATTACGACGTTCTACATTACATCTCCGTGTTCTGCTTAACGTTCTCCGTCTCTTTCCCACCTTTTAAATCTCCAATAAAATATACATATTCATACTTTTTAAATGACCTCGGAATAATCGGGTTTTAATCCTACCGTCTCTCTTTTCTCGCGAAGTGAAATCTCGGCTCTCCGTGGCATAGCAAACTAATCGGGGTAAATCATTAATTAAGGGGGACTTTGGGATTGAAGTCGTTAATTGTTCGCGCAGCGGGTGCATCGTGAGAAAAACGTGTTACGAATCGCAAGCGTGATTATTAGTTTCTCGAATAGCCATCCCCCCCAGAGCTTACCAGGGGTGTTATTTCTTAAGAGAGTCTCAAAGGGGGATGATGCGTTTCATTATTGTGACTAACTTAATTACACGTTTTCGGGCACGCAATACGAGGCCCGTGAAATTTTTCTCTCCAGGCCGAATATAAGCCCTCCAAATATCGTAAAATCCAGTTTGAGAGCCGGTTAATTTATGATTGGTTGACTGACAAAAAGTTTAGTGATCGATAGTATAAACGCGATAAAAACGATAATAAATGCGTTCGTTATCATTTTATCGTTGTGCCGTAAACCGAAAAAGTTTGGCTTTAGTTCACTTTTCCATACTGTTACAACAGTCAATTAAATCAACGCAATTTCTTTTCGTAATAATGAAAAGAATTTATGCATTATGAGATTAGCCATCACAATAAAAAGCTACAATCCATAATGGAAATTCGTTGTCGTAAATAAATTGATCGATTAAATAAAGAATTGATTCTCATGAAGGGTATTGCGAAACCGATAAACTCTGTACAATTGAAACGAAACAAGCACGCAGGTGCATGTTTATGGATTTAGGTCAGGAATCGCCGTAGCTTCGATTCTAAAGCGAGCCAAAACCATAATCGTGCCAAGAAAAGTTCCTCCACAGTTGCAACTCGGACAAAAGCAAAAGGAAGCAACAGGAAATAGCCGATGGCGCGCTACTATTGCAGCAAATTAATAAATTATAACATAAATTATAACAGAAAGAAGTTCAAGTATTAATCAAGATACACCTTTAAAAAAATAATTAAATTTATATCTTTAAATTAACGAAGATATAAACAACCATTTGCAAATTATGTATTAGCCCTTAAACGCGAAGAAATAATAAATAGCAATTACTGTTAATGATATTAAATGCTTAGTTAGTCGTTAAATAAAAAATTCACTTAACTAAGTCGCTTTAATCTCACATAGCCAATCTAACTTATTTCACTGGGTCGCCAAAAATTAAACGCTTCAATTAAACGTTTTTCTCTCTTGCGCACCGATCTCTTTTCCGGTCTTATCGCGTAAACAATCCGAACAAAATTAGCGATTATAAAACCATCGTAATCGGAAATCAAGGTAAACAATTCAGATGGAACACATCATCAAACCAATCGAGGCAAAACATATATCGGGGGAACTATCAAGAACACGGAGCCTTATATGAACACACGAAATCTCGACTCGGCCTCGTGTTTTATGACCTCGTTACGCGAAAACTCGCCGCCGCTAACTATGCTCTAACTTTTTAACTGACAACTTATACCGGCGACAAGCGCCAGCCACGTTAGAACGCACTTATCTCGCAAACAGTTTCGCCGACCTGTCAACCGGCCTTTAACTCTTCACTAACTATCCTCACGATCCTTAGCGACATAGCGTCTACGTCTCCTCTCACTTGATACTTGGCGCTCCTCCACTTCCGCTTATATGCTCCTAATATACCGTGAGTACTATGCCCACGTGACGTTCGTTAAACCGCGCGTTGCAGTAACCTTTCAAGGAAAGCTCCAACGCTATTTTCCGTTCTAACGAATGACATTTTATCACTCAAGCCATATTTAGAAATAAAAGCAAGCACAAATATATCAACAAAGAATTATTGAATTATATCTGAATTCATCACTTCGCTTTACCCTCCCCCACTTGATATAACGTCTTAATTTTTTACTTTTTATCAGTATACTGATAAATCTAAATATGTATAAAATGGGGAAATTAATAATTTATATAGCACAACGCCAGCTGTCGTAAAAAGAAAAAAAAACTTTATGCTGCCAATGCAGCAGTAACAGAAATTTAACAACAGACAATACAACAACAATATAAAAAGATATTTTTCAGCGAATCGAGTCTAACCTCATCGTGATCTTCCCGATGAAGCGCTAAGTTTCTCGGAAAGGCGGGTACGCTGCTGACGGTCAAGCCCTTCAAGTCCTTTAACTCCTTCAGTGCACCGAGCGCGTTTAAGTTGTCCTTCAGGGATGCTAGATTGAAGTTAATCCCCTGCTCTTTGAAATTGAGATGCCTATTGAGCACGGTTTTGCCTAGCGCGCTCGCCAGCAGGCTGCTGTACAGCTCGTTGCGTAGGATAAACTTTCTTTCAGCAGTGCTATCGTCCTTGATCGACACGTCGTTAGAGGAATCCGAGTCCACCTCGACGGAAGAGTTCGAGACGACACTCATCGTGGACATTTTAGCCGTTCTCGTTACACTGTGTTTCGACGCAGTGAAAAATATCTTTCTGGCCTCTCGAGAAATGCACGAAAAGTAGCCCGTTTTCTTTGGTCTCCTGCGAATCTCGCTTTTCGCTTCCCTTTATCTCAACGAAGGTAAGTTTCAAAATCGTAAGGACCTAGTAAAATACCTGTACATGTGTTCCTTGTATATGTATATAGGAATATATAATTAAATAGGTTCTTAAATTGTGTATATATATATATATTTATTTATTTGTTTGTTTGTTTATATATATATTCCGTAATCCTTCTATTAATTTTATTTAGTTACTTCGTACTCGATTAAGAGGATAAAAACACCGCGCGGCGCGCGCGGTCTGTGAAATTGCTTCAAGAGCCCACGTGGCACATTAATGTACGATTAAAAACTGCTTAAAGAGCTGCAAGGTCGGCTTCCGAAGTCGAGCGTGTCCATCCGCAAGTTCCATGCTGTCTTCAAAAAAAAAAAGAAGGATAGATTTCCTTCCGCGCACCGTGGCTCTGTGCGCGCGGGGCAGGATACAGGGGTAAACGTGTCTCGTCTTCGTACGCGCCTCGAGCCTCCTGCTTTTTTTTGCTTTTTTATTGCCTGTTGGCGTAATCGGACGCCATAAGACACAAGTACGTTGCTTATTTATTCCACCTTCTCCCTCTCTCGTCTTGGCAGAGAAGGCGCTCTTCGCTGTTGTACAATTAACCCCTAGCGGTTATTTATTATACTATCACTATGATTGTTAGCGGACTAGTATCGAGGACTAAAGCGCGCTCCTTATCCTCCACCTGCTCTCTCCACCCGCCTTCGATCACACTCTCGTAATCTCTCGTCGTAATCCCGGTCGTAATCAATACGGCCGAGGAGGAGGTTTTCGTTTCCTTAGTGTATCTAAATTTATATTATTAGTGCGCGCCGTGTGCTTCATGACCGGCGCGAATTCGAAGGAAAAAGGACCGCGTTGCATTTAGGAACTTTTGCGCGCGCAGCTCATTACGCATGGCCGCGAGCTTTCTAATTGGCTGGTTAATTAGCGCGGGAGGCTCCATTCTCGTCGCAGACACGAGGTTTCGACGTGCGTCATCTCGGTGTCTTCTCTCTTCCGCTCTCTCTTTTTTTTCCTTCTCTCCCTCTTTCCGGCCTCCCTTACTCCCCTCTATAAATTCTCGCTCCCTTAATTTTCTAATCTTTGGGCTAAAACACGTGAAAAATAGGAACTTTGGTTGATCGTCTGGGATCTCTCCCGTTTTCGTGACATTAACATCGATGCTGCTTCCTCTTCGTTAAGACTTGTCCCTCAATGAGAACATGCAGCACCCTCCCCGAACTCGCCTTCCTCCACCTGGTCGGATCTCTCCGTCGCCAGGAAGAAGAGGAGGAAGAGGAAGCACTGAAAGGAGCAGAAACATCTTCCTCGGTGGCGCGAAGTGGCATCGAGTAACATCCCCTTAAGCCTCCGTTATTTCCGGCGGCGTCATCCTCGTGGCGGCGTATTCGTGGAACTCGTTCAGGAGGCCGCGCGGCCCCCCTCTCTTCATCATTGGCGTGAATGACGCGACTGTGTCGTCGAGCCGAGTGTGGCCGGTGGGCGCCGACGGGCCCTCGGTGCCCTCGCTCAAGCTCGGGCCCGATTCGACGGGCCCTACGGGGCCCCTCGTGAATCGCGAACGACGTTCAACTCGCTCGCATCGCTCGCTAGCCCGGTGGTGGGGGTAAACGCTCGGTCAGTTGTGCCCGAGCCTCGGTAGAGCGCGGATAATTTTTTCCTCCACGTTGCACGTACGTGTTTTCTTGTTGCTTTGTTAGACGTATACACGACGAGTGGCCTCGCGACGGCGGCCGCGCGACGTACACTCGCCGGTATAACCGTTCGCTTCCTTCCGCTTTCGCGGAACCGCGCGCTGCCTCGAGAAGGGGGTCGGCCTCTCGAATCCCAGTTTCTTATGTGAGCGCGACCGCGCGACTGGTTGATGCAGTCCGCGGCGGAGCATAAGGAAGCGGAAGCTCGGCGCTCTCTTTCTCCGTCCTTCTCTCCCTTTCTATCCTTCCTACTCCTACCGCCGTCTCCTTCCTCCTCGGTCTCTCTTTCTTGCACTTGAAGCCAAGGAAAGGCGCGCACGCTTCGCCGTAGCCGCCGGCGTCGTCGTCGACGTCGTCGTCGTCGTCGTCATCGTCGTCGTCGTCGTCGTCGTCGTCGTCGTCGTCGTCGTAGTAGCCTCCGTCTTTTACTTCCTTTTCTTCCCTCTACCCCTCTGCCTTCACACTCCCACTTGCCCTCTCCGTCTGTCTTATCCTCTTCTGTCCTCTCGCACTCCGTCGGTCTCGCGGACGCGCGGCGCCGCGGCGCGGTAAGAAGTGGTAGATGAACGTAAGAAGGAGAAAGAAACAGAAGGAATAAGAAAAAGAAAGAAAGTACGCGAGACAGAGAGAATCTCCAAGGTGGAGGCGGAGAGCGGAGTCGCGGAGAGGAGGGAGCACGGGGGTAGGAGTGAGAAGGGGGTAGGGAGACGTAGCCCGCGAAGAAACAGATAAATATAGATATTTTTCCTTCGGCCGGCCACCTGAGAAGGGGGTGCAAGTAAGAGGGTGATGGAGACGGCCCGAAGGGTGGGAGTGAAGGTAGTAAGGAAGTAGAAGGGGGCGGGGGAGTGTGTTGCACGCTCGCTCCCCGCCCCCCAACCGAATTGGAAAAATGGAAATAATAAGAGTCGCCTCCTAGGGGGTTGCATGGCGCGCTGCACGAGAGTTTGGGGTCGGCGGCGAGGAGGGCGTCGGGGTGGCGAGGGAGGCACGGCGGTGGAAGTGGGTGGATGGGGTGGTAGGAATTGTGCGCAGTGCAGCATGCGCTCTGACGGCCAGAAAGCACACATCCAGGAATCGATGTGTGCGAGTGTCACGTGTGCTCAAAGCGGGGGGGGGGGGACAGAAGTAGGGGCGGTTTGGAAGATCGCGGCAATCCTGTGTGTACACGCGCCCCGTATATCCGTGTGCGTGTACATTCGGCGAGGAATATTTTGACGACTGTGTCAAAAGCAACATGGCTACCATTAAGTGCAAACTTTCTGACGTTCCAATGCATATAAATTAAACATCCTCGAGGGATGTAGAAGTAATAAACAGCACTTAATTGTACGGTCTCTAAGTGACTAACTCGTACAGTCACTTTTTTATAGAGATTATTTACCTCTGGAAGGAACGCGACAAAACTATCTTTGCAACGAACTATCTTTGAAAAGAATTTTTACAACAATATAATCCTTACTAATTTCCACAATAACGATTCGTATAACTACTTTCTCTCGTTCGAAACGCGATCATGGGGCATTTCATGTACTATTTATACGATTTGGAAGAAGAGGGGAAAAAGAACGATAATTCAATTCGATTAATAACCTCGAGCGTATTGGAGAGAGGTCTGCCAGAAAGAGATGTCGTAACGAAGAAAAGTTCAGTGAAACATCAGATAATAGTTTGATCACTTTCAGTGGGTCTCTCGAGTTATACACGCTCGTTACGATCGATCGACGTAAAAGATTCAAACCGGCCAGCCCAGAGCACGGAATAATAGGCGCCGCAAATATACCTTAGCCCCGTTTTACGAGAACGCTCGCAAAATAACCGACGACGGGTGGGCCACAGGCGCAGGTAGTGGCGCGATGCGCTTCTTCTCAAGTGGCATGAGCTTTTCGGGTTAGCTTAGTACACACGCGGAAGAACGGAAGAGTTCGGAAGAGAGCGAGAGAGAACGTGACTCCCCGGCGCTCTCGGAGATTCTCATTCTCTTCTTTAACAGAGAATATAATCGGGAGGACGAAAGCACCAGCAGCAAGAGCAGGCAGAAAAGAGAGCTCGGCGTACTTCCTAATGCCTCTAACGGTGCATCCCTAATTACCATTATACCATTGGTATGCAGATAGCCTCGCACTATTGGAGAACCCTTTCTTCCTTCCGCCCTAAATAGCCCGATGAGGGCGCCGAGCGCCACCCTTTCCCTATTGCGGTGTGCCATTCCGCGTACAATATTATTTGTGTTTTGGTTTTTCGGGGCGGAGCGGACCGAGAGAGAGAAGAAGATTTCACCGGTGCCGCACAATCGCCCGTGCAGCTCGAAAAGCTCGCCTCTGTCTTCGATTTCTCATGCTTCCTTGGCACCTTATCCTTCCGGAAAACGGCCGTTCTTCCTATTCAGAGTGGAGAGTATTATTCGTTATTACGCTCGTCACGCATGCGAATGTATGTTTGCCATTCGCGTGAGAAGTCACCCTTTGAAGCGTTCGAAGTGGCGCAACCCCTGCTTTCGCTATATCTTCCTGTCCCGATTCTATTATTGCTCACGAGACAAAGTATGCTATTACTTCAATATCATCGCAGTTAAAGTAGAATTTCAGAAGAACTTTGTCGACTTACTTATCGAAATACATCACGAATGACAAGCCAGCGATATAAGTCGGATTTATAGCGCTGAAAAGATTCAGTACATTCCTAAAAAGAAATATACACGCAAATGCAGCACGTTTTTTGTTACAAAATACGCGTATAATTGAGAGTTCGACGAAAAGAAAGGATATATTAAATCCGTAGCGGTGTTACCGCGTTCACATTGCTCGGAGGACAACGTGCTTCGCGATAGACGCGAGGGAACGGAGTTACGAGAAGACCCGCGAAGAAGGGGGCAACGAAAATTAAAGAAGCGCTAAGCCGAGCGCTAAACCGAAGAACCACTTGTTGAGCAGCTTGCGGTGGCAGCACGCCGGTTAGAGGAAGATCGGAGCGACTCGGAAGCGAGAGTAGAGAAGGGAAAGGGGCCGTAGATGCGACGGGGTCGGCGGGGGGGATAGGGTGTACGGATATGCAGATGAGGGGCGGCCGCCCCCGTGTAACTAACTTCTAACTTTCGCGTAACGGCCGGCGGCGGTGGCGGCCTTCCGCCAGTTTTACACCGACAGCTCTCGCGCAGCGACGAGTTTTCTCGCGTCCCTCCTTCCCGCGCTTCCCTCGCCCTTATAAAATTAAATCCCCCGAGCAACGAGCGCTGCCCACCAATCTGAATCTCCTCAACCCTTGACTCCGCAGCGGCGTGACTGACGCTTCGTTTCGATTTTGAAAACTTCCAAAAGAGCATCGGACGAATATTTAATTATTAGAAAACGTTATTCATTTTCTACAAACGATTATTACCTCGCAGATATAAAAATATGAATAAACATATAGAAACGGGAAGTAATAACTTCACTTGTTATTTCTATGTTACTTAATAGAATACTTAATTTGTAACGTACATGATAATCTACAATCTACCTGATAAATTGAAATAACAAGTTTTAATACGGTAGTATTCTTTTAAATTAGTAATGATAAAAAAACTGTATTTTAATTCCAATTAAGATAATACTTGATGAATAAAACAAAGGTGCAGAAAGAACGTTAATTTGTATTATTCAATAAATAAAAGAATATCGTAAATGTAGATATTAATAAAAGGTTTTAAAAAGCAAGATAATATATACTTTTAACTATAAGATCAGTAAATACTCTTATCTATACAATATTTTAGTTAAATTAATAAATTAACATATCTATATACAGATCTGGTTATAGTTTTTTCTCTTCTGCTATTTATATATAGGTATATGAAAAAAGACAGTGGTGTGGGAAAAATTGCAGAAACAATATTTTAAAAAATTATCAATTAACGTTACTTTACGATGTAACGCAGCCAAAATACGCCTTCCTCATTCCCGGCTATAGAGCGAAGAAAACCGCAGGACAACGGAGCGCCGCAGTACTTTTCCATTTCTGGACGTTTTTCCGTTCGCCGGCCCGTCGAAAAAAGTCAAAGAGAAGGATGCCTGGCGCCGGGACGCCGGCGACGACGAGTCTCGACCCAGATATCGCGTCGTCGTCGTCGTTGCCGTTGCCGTCGTCGTCGTCCACGAGGGTGGAAAGACGACGTCGTCTCCTCCGCGGCTCCCGCTTTCTTTTCTTATTTTTCTCTTTTGCTCTCCCATCGCGAACGAACCCTCCCTCCAGCACATCCCGGTTGAGGTAGGTTTTTCCACCCTTCCCGTCTAACGTTGCCCTCCGAGCATCGGTTTCGCGCACACATCGAACACCGCTCCTCTATCCGGCGCGCGACGTCTATGCTTGGAACGATCCTCCTCGTAAGGAAGGATCTCCGCGCGACTCCCGTGACGAACGAGTACGCTCATTTTATGAGTCACTCGTGAATCGCTCTTATTTTTAAGTTAGCGCGAACGAAAAGCGACATGAGTGCAATCGAGAATTTTATTCATTGTTATATGTTTCGATATTATACGTTTGCACGCCAATTTTTATTATAACTTCTTCGGATGTAGAAAGACGTCTCTTAGCAATTTCGCTTATCGTTGTAATACTTTTTACTAGAAAACATGATTGTCACAATCTTTATCTAACATAATTTTTTAATAAGGTTAAAGTATAAGATTATATTGATTGTTCTGGTTATAAGCTGATAACTTATAGAATACTATACAGCATCCTAATAAAAATTTACTTACAGTCGACACAGAGTTATATATTTTCCAAAAAATGCTCGCTATTTTTTGCAATGTATTTAGAAATGTCTGGCGATTAATACAATCACATACCGAAATAATGCGTTGCTATTCATTATGAACGTTGCCTTAAGACGCTACTTTTGCACACTCTTTATCATTATTGCTGGTGCGTATGCTGCACACGCATAAAATAATAAATTAAGTCGACTGATATGATCGGGGAGCAGCGCGATTGGTCGCTGCTGCCGGGACCCTCCTTTATTTTTTTTTATCGCACCACAGGAATCTCCGTGTGGCCGGCCATAGGAGCTCCTACGGTACGGCCATTTTGAATTATTAATGACTATATACGATGTTATGCATCGTACTGTAAGTAAAAGTCAAGTTGGCAGTCAAGTAGATATCATTCAAAAATAATCGCATCTGCTTTCGTATTAATCCTAGTAACATTTCAAATCCATATTTATCACATGTTTAACGCCGTTACGTGTGAAAATTGCATAACTGCAATCTTGCAATCAAGTCTCAATAACGTGACAATTATTAACGATACAATTTTCCGTAATATTAAAAATGAATGTTATTACGAGATTGTGTAAAGTAAAATTGCTTATATTAAAAGCATGCAATAAAAAAAAAAAAGCATTTATGTAACGCAAGGCATATCACATAAGTAAAATCTGAATAAAGATTGAACGATCGTATTTGGTTTTGAATAAACACTCAATGAAAATTAATACAAATTTCATGATTCTGAAAAAATGCGGGCATATTAACGAATAAGACACATCCGAAAAATTCTCGAAACTCGGGAAAGGATTCAAGTCGGGTCAAATGGAAGAGAAAAGCATTTAATGACAGATCGCAAGTTGTACTTGCTGAAACTGTATCGCTCCGACATACATACCTCTAAGAGCGTTTGGTGATACCGCGCCGGCACGCGACTACGCGAAGAAATCAGCGAAGAACTATCGACATCCGAATCGTTATAAGTGGATATAAGCCGAGACAGAGTGCTTGGATCCCCGAGATTTGGGACGCTGAGACAGGATCCTGAGTAAACGCCGAGGATCGGGATGCGTATCAGTTTATGTGGGCTAAATTGTTTAAGGGTCGGTGTGTCCTTAAGCTAAGGCAAAAGGTTGTCTGGGGCGGCGTCTAGCCGTGTCTATCGATTATCCCCCGTCCTTGTCTGTCCCTTTCCGATCTTACCGTCCCTCTTCCGCCGCCCCACCTTGTCAACCGTCTATAGCTATATACATTTTTATCCTTTCTCCTCTGCTTCTCCAACATGTCTCTCTCTCTCTCTTTTTCCCTCTCCATATCTCTCTCTTTCTCTCGCTCGCGCGCACTCTCTCTGTCTTTCTGGTTCCCTACTTCGTCGCATCACCATCCACGAGTTCTCCTCGATGCTCCTGACCTGTCGCAAACCACCTACGCGCTTACGCACGGCACTTGGACCCTTCTTATGACGGTAACACACTCGATCAGAAGTCTCAGCTGTGACCCAAAACTGTCAGAGATTATCGTTTCTGTAGTTGCTAATCAACTCTTCATCAAAAAGATACGAGCTCGCTATGTAATCGCGATATATCGTCAGCTTCTACCGCTAGATTTATGTTATTAGATTTATTATTTCTATATAGATATACAGAATAAAAAGGGGACATCAAAATTTATAAGACAGAATATTTTATCGATTAGTTTTCAAAATATATCGATATAAGAGCTTCCCTTCTTTTAAAATTTATGATGCCTTCATTTTACGCTGATTTATGAGATATAGTAAATCTCCAGCAATAATATGACAGTATATCGTAATTGCGGTATAATAAATATAAAAATATATAATATTATATATATCTCGCGAGACGTGCACACATTTCAAGAGTTCAACATTATATAGTCTGAGAATATTGACAGATTGTCAATATGGAGAATATTGATGAGGCCCGTCAGCCCGCTGGCCACGCTACATATCGCGATCTCAATAAATAAGGCTAGATTTCGATTCGGATACCAATGTTAGAGAGTCGTCAAGTCTCAGAAAGTTGTCAGCCCGTGAGAATAAAACCGCGTTAAATGTATCGTTCGCGTCCAACTGTCACACGCTAACGCAAAAAGTGAATATTATATAGAAAAATTATGGTAAGATAAAGAGATATTTGTAGCGCGTAATAAAAATGCATCGCACGCATCCAAATGTTGGTGTATCTTGAAAACGGTTAAAGCAACGCTTCGCTGCTGACTACTTGGGATTTTATTCATCGCATAATGTGTCACGAGTCGTTTGCAATGTATCGCAAAGGGCATCGTGAAACGCAAAACGCAGCGTAAGAATGAGATGGCACGCAGGACATAAAGCGGAGCATATTTCATATGTCGCTATGTAAGAAGTACAAAGGAGTAGCGAATCTTTTTAACGAAACTTGAAGCACGATTGAAAATCGTGAAAGTCGCGAAAACATGGCGCAATATTTCTCTTCCTTCATTTTTTATATCGCATCGTCTATCCTGTAACACGTCGTGTTATTCTAATCGGATCTAATGTCATTAAAGATTACGGTGTTACATCCTTGCGACGACAATAGAAACAACGTATACTCAATAAGCGTGATAAACAAACAAAAATGAAAAAAAAAACTCATTATTATTGCAATCATATGTCATATCAAAAGTTTTACATAAACGTTATTGTGAATATATGCTTTCAATATTTTTCCAAAAATTGAATAAATTATATGATAGCGCAAGTGTATGAAACGAAATTTTAGAACTCTTTCTCCCCTCTCCCTCAAAAATTCTGTCAAGCCATTGCCACCTGATTAAATTATCGAAATCAAACGATCGATAACATAAACGTGTCAGACCTATTGTTCCAACTGTTATATCAAAAATTAATCGGACCTCCCAAGCAGATCTATTACCATATTATGCCGCAATAAAATTTCTACTTGAGTACAAAATTGCGTGACTAAAACAGAAACGAGAGAGAGATCAGCCGTAATAATTCTTAGGGGCAAACGTGCGTATTAGGGACGTATCAGTGGGTGTTCCAAGTGGCAATTGGCGATACACGCGCGCGCGTGTGACGGACAGGTCGTGACCTAGGCCGTCTTGAAGGGCAGACATTTTTTAATCGATAACCAGCCCCTCTCCTCCTCCCCTTCCCCGCGACGACCGACACCCCCGAAGGCAGCGAAGGGTGATGAGGTCGCTGACTAAAGGGGAGGTTGAAGGGGGTGAAGAGGAAAGAGAGAGAGAGAAAGAGAGAGAGAGACCGCGACGATCGTGGAGGCGTACAGACGCCGCCGCGCTGTACTTCGGTGCTCTCATGCCACCAGCCTAAATAAAGGCCCATCCCTTAAAGCGGATCGGCTCGAAAACATTGTTAAAGGGGATGGCGCGCCGAAAATGGTCTCGGTCGGAGTGAAACGGGCGAGATTGGCAAAATACGCCGGTCGCGTCGATTAGTCACGATAATGGGGCACCGTTAATAATAGCGCCGAGACGGAGAAAGTTCTTCGCGATTCGCGGAGACACAGTTTTAGCGGAGTTAAACACGGGCGAAATCGCGAAAATACGCAAATGGGTTGCATCAAGTATTCAGTATCGCGATTAATCTTTCGCGAATTGCGGTGGAAAATAAGAATTTCCGTACGAAATACCTACTTTCACGTGAGAAAGCATTAAGAAATTAAATATCGATGCAATAGGGCGATAAGTTATACGTACAATAATATCGCAGCTGTTGCCAAAGTTGCGGAAAGTAGTTTTAAAAAATTCAAGTTAAGACAATTATAGCGTCTCACGACGCTAAGTCTGTAGCAATTTAATAAAACTTCGTCCTGCCTTGAAAATTTCGCGCTAAGAGTTTCCAACGTTTCAATATGCGCGGCGCAAACGATCACATTTCATTCTAACGATACTTGAAGCTCATCGAGGCTTCCTTCCGAAGAAATCATCGGCATTGATTTTCCCACATAATTCCGCCCTTCGACGCGTCTCGAATTTCGTTCAGTTACGTCGAACTACGTGATAACAAAATGAAAGGGAAAAAAAGAGGAAAAATAAAAAAAGCAATAAAGAAGCGAGCACACGGAGAACTCGGGACGAAACGGCAAAATATTGTTTTTCCATTCTTCTCGCGGGCGACGATGGCGAGACGAGGTGCGAGCAGTGTTTTCAGAAAAAATACACCACCCTCCCCCCCGGTCGCCACCCCCGCCCGCGGCATGTCGATCTGTATTTTTTCCACCCCTGTACTCCGCCCCCGCCCCTCCTCCCCGCCCGCCGTCATATCTTGCTCTCCCTATGGCAAACGCAGGGCTTGCAAATTTCGAAACGAAAACATTCGGCCGAAAGTAAAACCAAACTTGTTTTGCGCCTTTTTGCAATCGCAAAACAAGGCAGGTGTAAAACTACAATAAAAACTCTAGTGTGGGGATGGAAAATAACGTTTCATCAATCACATCGCTATTTTTCTGTTTGTTATATTGCATCCTGAAAATTGATCACTGAGAATCCGAACCGAAATCAATGCTGATTATATTTGCCGCTACTAAATGTTCCATCCTCATTCAAAACAATTACAATTGTTTTTAATTAAAATTTCACGATCTATATCATTAAAGTAGAAATACCATTAATATAGTTACTACGTATAAATAAAATATATCATGCATACTTTTTCAGAGGCATCAAAATATAATTAAATTTTTCAGAATTTTTAGAATCACTTTTCAGAAAAATAATTCGAAAGAGAAGTTTTTGTAATAAACTTTTTTGATGTGGAAAATTTCGGATCACTACACTTTACGCGAAACAATTTGCAAATAATTCTCGTGAAATGTAACGGACAGGTACGTTTTAATCGATAACTTCTTTCTCTGGCATTCGCCTTCACTATGTCGAAGAACTAAGGGAGAATAGTCGGTAAATTCCGCGAATGGATTTCGAATGCATTGATCGTCTTCAGAATACATTCTTTCAACAAGCGGGCGATAAACGCGTTTTAGGAAAAGAAGCGGAACACATTGCAACGATTAATGACTGTAATTTCACTGTTTCTGACCCGGCGACGGTAACGCCGCGTTGCGTTGCGACATTGTCGATTTACAGCCTCGATACTAATTGCATCTCCCTCAGTAATTAATACCTCCTTAATGACGAACCATGAAAGGAGCGAGCGGACGAGCGTAGCGCGATGCGTACACGGCCAATTCACCTGCGGTGCTTTATTTTACGATCGTCGGAATAATTCCTGAAACTTTACGCGGAGCATCCTGTGCGCCGCACGTTGGCTCGAGAGGACAATTGGCAGCCGGCAGATCGAAGTCGCTTGAAAAGCGCGCCGCCGCCGCCGCCGCTAATTACGATGGAACGGCGGGGAGCGTCAACGTCTCGTTAGCGCAGATTTTGTTAATAGCGGCGTGCACGGCGCGAGGTTCACCTGTTGCGTAAACATGGTAACACTAGGTGCCCCGCAATTCGAAACGAGTAACCTCAGGGGCGTCCGACAAAATGCGTCATCGAACGCATTTCTTCCTCCCGTTTTGATCGCTGCAGCGAGAATTTTAAACTAACGAACGAATAAGCGGACAGTAAATGTAACCGACGCTCAGTAATAAATTGTATTGAAATAATGTGAAACAGGGAAAAGAAAAGGGTTAATATCTCGAGAAGCCTGCGTGCTGCGTTTACGGGTGAGAATTTTGCAAAATAATCAATATCGTAACGCGTCAGGCCGAAATCGTCGACCGAGAATATCAGACTTGCAATTCGAGGCACGCACCCGCGCATTAATCCCGATAACGCGAACGGCCGCGCTTTGGCAACGCCAGCGGAGACGCAACAACGTTTAAAACACGATCATATATCACACCTGGATATTATTTTTATTTTCGGGCGGAAAAAAAATTATCTCTGTCATCCTTTGCAACCTGTTGCAGCGCAAACGCTACAAGGGGGAAAACAAGCGTTCGGATTGTCAAATAAAAGTAATTGAGAGAGTGCGTCGAAACGGTCCGCGGATCGCGCAGCCAGTCGTTGTTTTTCTGGATAAAAAAAAGCGGAGGGGCGAAAAAAAAACGAGAGAGAGAATATTAAACGGTTACCTGTTGCGATCTGTTGACTGTACGAGCGAACGATCGGGTTTTAATCATGAAAAAGGTAAACAATCGCTTTTTTACGTTACATTACAATCGCGAGCAACCGATCACAGCCGTTCCGGGTTGCGATAAAATTGAAATTTTCTCGGAGGAACCGCGTTGCGAAACTGCCTCAACATGGTGTTCAACCATTTCGTGCTAAATCTTTCTTGTAACGTTCCTAAAATTTATAAAACCATCAATATCCCTTCCCCCTCATCGTGTTTTTCAACCAAAATCGTTTCTTGTCAATCTCTCTTTTTGTCTCTTTCACATATCCATTAAATCAGTTTATTTATCGCACCTGTGTTTGATCATCGTTGAATATATTCGAATGTACGTTGATATACATTTGATAAACTCTATAAAACAAAAAGCAGAGAAAATTGAAGTTCCGAATTAATCATACACGCTCTGACTAATATTAAAAAATTTATAGAAAATGGAGACGATCAATTTTGGCTTCTGAGAAACTCATACGTTACGGATTGATTGTTCGCACGTTTCTCGAGCTACAGGGATGACAGAAAAATTCAGCGCGGACGCGTCGAGAGATCCCGTAAGATTTCGGCAAACCCTCTCAATAGTAAAACAGGTCTCGCCCGCTTTCGGCCGCGCGCGTTTTCCATGATAATCGAGCGTCCTAACCGACGCGGTAACGCGTTCCCTCGGATGGTTCGGCCGAGTTCGGGGTCGCGCACCCCTTCGCGTTAGGGGTTGGTAATTCCAGGCCGGGGTAATTCCCTCCTTCGTACGCGCGCCAGGACCTCCCGAAGTTCCCTGTTTTATCCACCGCGGATAAGGGTTGGTTAACCGCCCAAAATCTCGGGGGTAAACTGGAACCTTCCGCATCGCGCGGCGGTAAAATTCGCTTCAAGGATCGACACGAGGGAAGGACACCGTGCGGCATGACATTCCCGATTGCTGCACCGATAACCATGCACAATAACCTTTTATAAACTTTTTGCATTCTAATTATTGTAACAATTTCATCGATTTATAAAACGAATGCGCTTTATTCTTAAAACCTTCGATCTTAATATACACTAAAAGAAATGAGTATATATGCATTTTTTTCATATTCAATAAAAATTTGTCAATACATGTAAATATTTTCACGCGTACTCTTTACGAATCAGGTCTAATGGAAATTTCAAGATATATTATATTATCACCATTCTTTGCAAAGGTTGAGCGAATTGATAAAATAATCAAATTTTGCAATCAGTCGTAAATTAAGAGCTTTTTAAATTATTTACATATTGTATTATTCACGTTGCAGGACTTAAAAACTAATCAGGATATTAAATAGCAAGCGCAAATCATTGTAATAAATTATCAAGCTAGACGTTCTTTTTTTCTTTTTCCAAAACTTACGTTTATGCGGCAACTTTTTCTTAGATTTTTTTCTGAAAAATACACCAGCCACATTTTAGAAGAATATTTTATTTGAAGCAGAGCTCACATGAAAGGTGAAGGCAACCGCAAAAATATTTTACAAGTAGTAATTTAAATAATGTTAAATATTTATAATGCTACACATGCAATGTTTTACATCTGCATAAATATTAAGTAACATTTGCATCTGTATTATATCGTTGAAACACATCTTAGCACTTTCATCAAGAAAATTAATTGGGATTATTAGTAATCATTACAAAATTACCATCACCTCTCTTTCATCGAAAGTTTATCCTCGCGATGGTATGCTAAAATTCCAGGATGCACAAAGTCATGTAAAATTTAATTAGCGTTTCCCATAGAAAGGCCGTGCTTATTAGAGCGATCAATTTTTTCACATAAGCGTATACCGAGCGAAAAATCGGCAAAGCCTAAAACGACTCCAAACAACAATGTCCGGCTACATGCCGCGAAAATTGTATCGCCGATATTATATAAATTTAAAAAGAATCAAAAAGAAGAATGGGATGTTTAATATGCCGATGTTCTTTTTGCAACGTACACTTTATAGCGCAACACATCCCTGAATTGCAAAGCATTTTGTATAATAAAACGATTACGACAGCTATATTTCGAAAAAATGCTCGGAAAAAATTTGCTCAATTTTAATAGAGCCTGTTGATATCAATTCGCACATTCCTGATATCATCCTTGAAACTTAAATGGACAGACGTATGTTTCTTTTTGTTCAAAAAATCGTAAAAAATCTTTCTTTTTTCGCGACAGTCTTAAATGATGAGATTAGTCTTATCATTTCATAGTAACATAAAACTACATAATTAATTTCTCCTGGTAGATTAAAGTTTCCGATCAGTGTTATGTAAAACTTTGATTACTATTTACTGCAAAAAACGTTCGCATTCGATAATTTTGCATGTAAATAGAGGCTGCGTTAATTAATTGTCGTTATGCAATTATACCGAATCATGCAGAAAGTTATGTATGCTCTAACTACTACGTGTAAGAAATATGCACGATTAGCAACCGGCTGTTCTCTATGCGGCAGATAAAGATTTGAATTGCAAGAATATGGAGAATGAAAGGAAGCAAAAAAGAAATTTCTTAATAAAAAAATCTTGTCGCGCTTGCCATGGTCAGGCCAGAGGGCACAGTTACAAATCGAATTAACATCTAAGTAAAGATAAATTATCATGTATATCTCGCGTCTATCATAACCCCGCGCTTTTTTTCGCGAGCTCCGTAACCAAGAAAATCAATAAAAAATAGTTACAAGTAATAATAAAAACACGAAGACTTAGTGGGAGAAATCGCAATCGCGTTTGCAGTCATAAGATCGCGTCGATAGTTACGCTAACCGATAATTATCACTTCATTAAAAAAAAAACACAAAAAGATATGTATGAATTGATTAAAGATTATCGATCAACCGTTGATTGGCGGTTATTTATCTTTTCGTTCTTTGCATATATGTCAAAAATGACTATAACACCACGAAAAGTGATGCTGTCGATGAAAGAACGAAAGGAAATTCCCCTATTGTTCCGAAATACATCGCCAATACATCGTATATGTATGTATATCATTATCATTATATTTGAAAATACACGCATTCACAGATAAGCATCTCTTGCACGAGATTAAATCGGGCCCAGTCAAACTTATTCTTACAAGAAATCTCGGCCTACGCACGATCTCAGTACATGCACGCGTCTTTAAGTCGCGCCGACTTCCGGCTTCCGGTTTCCGGAAGAAGTGTTCTCCATTCGCTTCTCTCCCTCTTTCCCTCCCTTTCTCTCACTCTCTCTCTCTCTCTCTCTCTGTCTCTCCCTCGTTTCTATCCAAGAATCTTTCCGGATGGAGACGCGCTCGCTGTCTCTCGGAGGCACGCGGTGGGAGATTTAGGGGAGAATCGTACGATTAATGGCATCCCCCGCGGCATAAACGACTGTGGCGCGGCCTTTCCCGCTAAATTCAGAATCGAAGATCGAACGGTTGATAGGATCTATCGCGTCGTTGCCACTTGGACCCTCCCGAGGGAGGACTTTCCGACTTTTCTGGACGAACGCGAGCAAGCAACGGTAGCAAGCTTCATCGACTGACAATTGCGTGTATATGTAACGTAAACGCTGCGTGGAATTTTCCTCGAAGTGGCTATATCAGGAAAATATACAAGTGTCCAATGTAAAGTTTTGCTCTTTTAAAGTGCTGTATTCGCTTTAAAAAAAAAAGTGCGCCGAGGTAACAAGATTTAAATAAGACTCACTGTACGTAATAAACCTGAGATAACATGCATCGCACCGCGTCGATTTTATAATTCGTTTCATCTTGTTATAAAGCTGCGAAGAGAATTGAAGTTCTCGTTAGATCTCGTTATATCATGCAGCTTGCATGAGACTGAACATCGCGAGACTCAAGAGCGTCAAAGTGACAGAGACTCGTGGCGGCAACCCCCCGTAGGAGGGCAAAAATATTTTTCGGTTTTTACAAGAGATCGTCAGACTCTCCGCGCCGATCTGGTCTCGGGGTCCCCTCCGCCCCGCGCGCGAGAATCGCCCCGTTAAAAGGAGACCGAACGAGCCGACGAGAGCTCAAAATTCCGCGGCGGTGCCTTTTGTCCCCGCGATGTGCTTCACCTTCTCTCTTTTTGCCAGCGGTCGTCCTTTCTTCTTCGTCCTTTCTCCTCTCTTCTCCCTTTCCCTCCATTCCTTCATCCTCTCGCTACCAGGATTGTCGACGAGAGGACGGAGGAAAACGCATAATTCCGATTCTCCTTCCCTCGTGTCCCTCTTTCTCTCTCTCACTCCGTCTCTCCCACTTCGTCTTTCACGCTCATCTCGATCTACGTCGGAGCCAGCGATCCGGAGTCTCGTCCTTCTCTCTCTCGTCTTCTCGCGAGATAACGGATCGTTGTTCTTCGTCGGTAGCTCGCGCTGATTCGTCTCACAGAGCGAGCCGCTGCGAGCATCAATCTCTCGTCAAAGCTCGGCAGCTAGTCGTAGACATACCGATGCGAGAAGGAGGAAGGAGCCCACAATGCGTCTGCTCGTCCAACCGCGACGAGAAACCTCCTTCCGTCGCGTCGCGTCACGTCACGGTCGCATCGCCTAGCATATAACGTCACACTATTCTCTTCTCTCCCTTCATGACTGCTTGCGGCAATCGGAAACTGCAAGACTGACAGCGACCGCTGGTCTTTCCGGTTAAACTAAATCGATGACTGTAGATAAGTATTATCAGTTCAATCCCGTATAATCGCATAATTATATATCAAAGAAAATAAGAGAGTGAAATGGATTTCTCGCAGATATGTAAAATCAAAGAAAAAGATACATAATCATAAAATTAAAATAATATCAAAGTCCTGAATATTAATTTTGTACAAAATATTCGAAAATACACGATTTCAAAATATTTCTAATTTTTAATGAAAGTATGAAATATCATAACAAGTAAAAACGTGAAAAAGGTTACGCACAAATGCAAGGTAATAATATTCTATATTTTCTCACTGTACGCTGCATCTAAAACTTTCGCCATGATGGCCATGATACATAAATAAAGCTAAAGAATGTATTCTTTTTATCATATTTTTAAGTAATTCGTATATTCATACATTCGTATATATTCATTCATTCCACTCTTTTAGTTTTAGTCATGTTTACCTATTGAAATAAACGATTACAGAACAATTACATCCTTGTGATGTTTAATTTTAGCTGCAATATCAAAATGTTAAAGTTTAAATTTTCAACAAAAAAATAAGTAACGTCGGTCGAATACGATATCGGAGATAATTCAATAATTTATCTCACGAATGATGCAACAACGGAACGTTGAGCTCCAAAGTGCAAAAGTAATATCCGTGCTTGAGACGCCTCGAGACGGATGCTAAATGCAGTTTAATTCTGTACTTTGAAACTCGTTCCGATATGCTGCAATCGCACAGGTACGATGACATATCGCGGAGCATTGCCACATTCTGTGCCAATAACGCAAATAGATTTCTGATTTCCGACAAAGTTGCAAGAACCGCAATAAATTACAAATTACTGTTCGTGCGAGACTGAATTACTGACTGTCCTTCATTTCCGCCTCAGGAAAACATTCTAAAATAAGAATCGACTTGAATAATTGCGACAATTTTAGAGTACAATTTTATAGACCCATGTAAAAATAATATCAATCTCTTTTTCTGATGTGACGGGAAGTCGATAACATAAAGATATTTTTTTTCCGAAGACCAAATTAAATGAAATTAAACAGCCCGAGGCTCCGATTTAAAATAATTTAGGTAATCTTGAAAAAAAAAAAGGGATTTTTTCGGCATACCTCCTGGCGGATTACTCTGTATGAAAATCCTGATCGTGATTCCGAGAGCAGAGGCCTCGTGCCCATTGTCACGGATGCACACGCACAAGTGTGTACGTGCGCGCGCGCGCATTACGAGCGCTTCGTGTGCGTAAGGTCCGTCGTGTAACTCGGCGGGCTAATGATGATGACACTCTTATTTCTCCGGGAGGACGCGGGTCATTTTTCAAAGGGCAGCGAGGGGGAAAGAGCGACCCGGGAGAGCTCCTGAACGAGGAGGGAGACGAAACGAGAAGCTGGAGAATGAAGGGAAGGAAGAGCTGCAGAAGAAGAAGAAGAAGAGAAGAAGACGATGACGACGACGACGACGACGAGGTTCCCTCCGCGCGCTAGCGCAGAAGCTAATGTCCGGAACGACTCCTAAACCATTAGACGAGGAGAAAGGAAAGAAAGAGAGAGAGAGAAAGAGAAAAAGATGATGCTGACCGGTGTGCGGATGAAGCGTCTCTCTCTCTCTCTCTCCGCTCTACTCTCCTCCCTCTCCTCTTTCCTCCACTTCATCCGGCCGAGCCACTTTTCTCCAGCAGCTTTCGCTCTCGGAGGGAGACAGAAAGCGGACAAAGAGACGGCTTAATCGCGGAGAAGATAACGATATCGTTACGCCTCTGGCGTGTCAAAGCCTTGTGAATTATTGGGGTAACAAAATTTCGGAGGTCAACGATGGCGTGGCTACATTTTTACTTCTTCGACGTTTTCTAACTTGCCTGATCGTTCAGATTCCGGCCGACAAGCTGAAGCTACCATAAATTTTAGTGTTTCACAGATATGGAATGTTCGCGTTTCATTATATGAATGAAAATAAAGATAAAAATATCTAGAGAGAAAGAGTTTTTCATGTAATAATAATGTTTGTAAATGGCCCAATATGCTACACAATTTACAGAGGAAATTGTGAAGCAATTAGCGAGAAGCACGAAAATTTTTATTCTTCTACGAAATTACTCGTAATTAAAATATCAGGTAATTTTATGTAACGTTTCGAAATAATAAGTATTTATATTTTCAGGAATATCTTAATCATAAAGTGCAAAGATTTATTTTATACATTCTTCGACGTAAATTCTATTCCATTTCATATGCATGTTTTGATTGAACGATAAAGGCAAAGAGAATATGTAGCACGTATCGGAAAAGACTTGTAATTCAACGATCAATAGCATCGTTGATAACGGGAAGGGACCTCTTTTCACCGTCGAGAGTTTAAGTAAGCGTCCACCGATTAATTATTCACCATACGTCCGCGTTTAATTCGATTCCCCTTTACGAAGAGGGCCGGATCACGTGCGGTTCGTAAACATTGTCAATTATTTAAATAACTACCGTACTACCTCTTTCCGCCTAATTCGTCACGTCTCTCCGCGCGCCTTACGTTAGCAATGTAACTTTACAATGGAACGAGAGATCATCGAATAAACAACGGAATTTATCAGAATCGAATCAACCTCACGCGATACACGTATAAGCTAGTCCGTTGCATTTAACGTCGAATTGTATAAATAATAAAAATATTGTTTCAGCGGAAAATGAATATAATCGTAACAAAACGCGGCAATAGTAAACGCGTTCCATGTCGAGTGATGGACACTTTATCTCGGCGAGACATAAAAAAAGGAATATCGAAGTACCTCGCGATAAGTATCGCAGCACCTGTCCCATTGTAGGCCAATTCCACACGAGAGACAATGTGCCGCAACGGTTACGCGAGCAACTATGCGACGGACGCTGCTCCTAAGCGGCACGAAAGTCACGTCGCGTCACCGCTGCAGCTGCAGCATCGGTCTGCTACGCTTATAGGTGCAATAAATCTCCATTAGCCGCCGAAATTCGCCGTACATATACATTTTGCCCAATTACTATGCCCGTCCCGCGCCCTTTTTCTGTAAACTGGACACGGTTTCACCGACGGACGCGGCCCGATAAATTGAATCGTCCGGCGTGCAAGAGCGAGGGGCGAACCGCGAGGTCCGAGTTAATTCATTCAGCGCGTCCCAGTTTCTCCGACAATTAACAGAAAAATGTGCCAGAGATTTGGGATACTGAGATTTTCTTTACGTAGAATGTTCTGATACTGCTCACTCGTTCTACGTACGAATTTGAAATTACAGCTGCCCTATCTTATATTTTCTCAACAGCTTAGTTATTAATTTTTATTCAGTGTTAATAATTCGAGAATTTGGTATACATCACTTTAAAAAGTTAAGTGGTCAAAAATGGGATTATTAAGCAATACAAATTTTTATATCAAACAAATTAAAAGGTACGACAATGTATTTTGTCAAATAATTGCAAACAGATTCCTATTTCTTTTAAAGATGTAATAATGATAGCCTATCACATATATTTCTGTATATTTCTGTGTAAAGCGCAACTCACCTTTAATTTCTTAATTTTTTCTAACGAAACAATAAGCCAAAGAAGATGATGCCCCCTTCGCTTCGCCCGCTTCGCTCTAAGACGGAAGCGCGCGATTGAAACGCAGAGACAAGATAGATGTGCGTCACTTCCGGCCGCGACAGAGGGTGGCGTCTGCACGACGGTCGCCTCTGACAGCCACCCTTTTGCGGCTACCATTGGAGGGGTCGCGTCGCTTTTGCAGAATATAATTACTGCCTATGTCGGTGGTATATCTTTGGTCGCGTAGACACGCACAAATGCGCGGCTCGACACGAAATTTACTGCGAGTGCTGATAAACTGCACCGCGAGGAATGATATCAAAGAAAAGTGATTAGCGAAAGCGAATAAGGCTTGTCTCGTAATTTTTCTTCGTAATTGTAGCCACAAATGCTTTCGCCAGACAATCGCTACCTAATTATTAGTAACGACATTATTATAAAAAAATTGTATTAACAGCAACTTAATGGCTGAATCAAAGTTTCTGCTGTTGAACAGCATAGCTCGCTAAATATGAAAATTTCTTAAAATATGGTTAAGTAATTGCATTCTTTTTGCAGCCTACATATTAAAAGAGATTTTTTATTCTCTATCTGGCTACTATTGTTTAAGGTTCTCTTTTAATCTGCTGTAAAATATATGAGTAAATGTAATAACGTGTCGGTGCTATCGTTTTTCCGACGATTAGAATTCGTCGTTGCTTTTTTTGTCACGTTCAGTACGCATAAAAATGCATGTATGATAACGCACGGGAGCGTTTCGCACGAGATTTGCATATGACCCCTCGGCTTATAAAGTCGGGTTTAAGCCTGCCCGAGACGTTGATACATTAAATCGAGGTAACAACTGACGATCTAACCGGCGGGGGTGTGGTTCTCGTAATTGCGCTCCGTATTCCTAATTAAACCGCAAAAAAAGGACGAGGGCGTGGTACACGTGGGCGTAGCCCCGCATTATTCGACGGGGTAAAGTCTGTCGTGCCGCCGCGAGAGGCAATGGCCACCAAGAACAGTCTCGATCGAGATCGCGATCGCGATTTCGATCGGGATCTGCGTTTCACATAAGTCATTCACCTGCCAGCGGCATGATTAAAAGCGCCTTTTATACACGGATAATTTGTTGAAGGTGTTATTTCGAAAGATAACAGAGAGCCCCAATAAAGCACACATAGAAATAATTAATTTAAAAAAAATAACGTAATTCACGGCGCGTAAAAATCCTACGAGATAAGAAGATATTTATCAAAGAGAGAGAGGGGGAACGCTATGTGCAGACTATATTTAACAAGATTTATCGTGTATCAATTTTTACAGTTCATTCTGCGTATAAATTCTTCATTATACTTTTCTTTTCTTGCCTCTTGTTACTTGATTTCTCTTATGGTTGTCAACATTGCTGATGATACCTCGCCTTTTGCACGTATCTCTTTCTTATGCCTGAGTAAATAAAATATCAAACTTGTACGTTTATAATAAAGCGATTATTATCCATTCTAATTCCCAGGTCCGAGGCGAATCAAGCGGACGCGATATCGCGAGTCAACGTCGCTGCAGGGTCGCGGCTACTCCGATTATCCGGAGCGGATTACGCTGCTCCACTGGCACCGCGGCGAAAGATTTTCTCGGTAACGGCAGAGTCCGCGGGCCTCGTGGCGATCGGCGTGGGGTTGGGAACCCGCCCAGAGCGTGCACGCGATATCCACTACCGGTCGTTTCAGCGACGCTCGTCGCCAGAATGCCGCCACGGGGGATTCTGGACGAACGGTGAAAGTATTAAGCGTCCTTTGTGCGAGGAATGACATGGTCGGTGTCACGGTGCGTAGCGCGCCGCGGTGCAATTGCGGGAGCAATTTGTACCCGGTTTGCAGGAGCGTTTTTCTCTTTCATCTACACATTTTTAAAAACGTGCCGACGAATACCGAAGGAGATTCAGTTATATAATAATAATAATAATAGATGCCACTTGTATAATGAGCTTTGTTTCATATAATCCCACGCGCATTTAGATAGAGATCCAAAGTGCAGTTGGAAGTTGGACGTCGGATTCATCTCTGTACGCATTAAAATCATATTGATAAAGTGGGGAGATAAATTATCGTGCTTGCCCATGAATTCTCGATAGTCGTCCACGATTCATCGCGGGAGAACGCGCGCGGTTTATCCTTCGGAGATGCACCGTCACCTGTTGCACACGCGATGTACACGTCTTATACGTCTTTTTAAAGCGTGATCGATAGCGAAACGGACGCGTTTTAACATAAATTAATTATGCATCGCGACCAATGCTGCGCCTAATTGCACGGTGCAAGTCTCGGCGTGCGTCGCTCGGTAAACACGATCACAAAATCGTACATTATCGGAATGATATATACGCGTTCACACACACACACAGTGTTCACTCGTTGCATAATACGACCGATCTTTAAATAGCGCATATGTTACAAATCTGAATCTCGTTAAGCTGGATGAAACACAAGTAACACGCTGCTAAGCTCGGTAAATCAACTTAATCGTCGCGCTCCTATCCGTGCAAACATCGCGAGCGTGACTCGGCCGAAGGTGGCAAAGTCGTGATTCCCCTGATTTGCATAATCACATAGCGCAGGTGTTACATGCACATGATATTACGTGCCGAGACGATTTTCTAAATCCTCGCCGATACGCACTTACATTGTGAAATAAAAACAAGAAATTCATCTAAACTTGAACAAATTAACCGCCCGTACAAAAATTCTAATTTTCTTCATCAAAATTGTGGTTTTTTTTTCACAATATTTGGATTTTCTAATTTTTATATATTTTTACTGACCATCTAACAACTTCCTTTCTTCGTAATGTCTCTTTGTTTATTGGTCAATTTTTTATTGCTGTTAAAAAGTACTATTCTGAGCAATTAAATGCGATTATAGTGCTCGATTATAGTAGTAAAAAAATTAGAGGAAGAAGAAGACGATTAGCTTCCATGTCGAATCGGTGAAACGGCAAAATATACTTCCATTCAAAATTAATCGCGCTTCCGTTGCCTGCAGCTATGAAATTAAGAAAGGCAATAAAGACCCTGACACGCTAGTAACATTAAAAGCGTTATCGAGATTACCTTCGGAAGAATTAACGTTCGTCCCTTTGACTTCTTTACACCATTTTTCTAACTCATGCCACGTATAGATAAAACAAAGATGCAAATCAAATGTAATTCGATCGCATTGCATTTAGTTTTAATATCAGGTGCATGTCTTTGTTAATTTTATATATTAATCTACTTAATATATTGCAGACTAACAAGATCTTATGCTTCATGTACTGTGTAATGTACCTTTTCTCAGCAGTATATAATCGAATCCATAATTAGCAGCTTATGCGTGTATGTGTGTCTGTGTAATGTTAAAAATATTAAATTGGTACAAAAGACTTATCATCTTTTGAGCAAGCTATTAAATAAAGTTAAAAAAATTCTTTAAAAAAGAAATTAAGTTTATTTCACAATTAAAAAAAAAGAGTAGGTTAAACATCATCGTGGCGACAATTTTGCTTCAATTTTTCTAATATTTGAGTTTCAATTTTATTTTAAAAATATAACAAATTTTCAATTTTATCAATTTAATGCGACGTTTTCTCCTTCTCGATTGTACTTCTACTTCATAAACCGGAAGCAGACAATGAAACTGATTGATTTTATCGATGGACCTAGGATCGGATGCAAATTTTCGGAAGGCGCTTAATGATCCTCGCTGAAACGAGGCTTTGATTACAATTTCCAGTTTTAACGGCGCATTACTTTTCGGAGAACGGAGGTGTTTCTCCTTGGCTTTCTTTTTTGCGCGTTGCATGAAATGCATTTTACTGCTTTACCGTTGCACAAAAAGGAGAGTCCGAAGGGGGGTCGGTAGATGATGGAGATGATGAAGAAGCGAACGAAGAAGACGTACTGGCGATGTCCGAGTAAGACATAAACGGTCTTCGTTCCTCGTCCGTTTTAAACGAACGCGCCTTATTCTGGACACAGGCATTAGAATACGCATGTAAAAGAATATAAAAAATCCGACCTAGTTGTGTAATACTTTTCGAGTTTTCTCGTATTTTTGGAAGTTTTGTTCCGTAAACATACTTCAGTTTAATTAAAATTGCAAAAAATAGTATATTATTCCGTAAAAAAATTTAGATAAAATATAATATAATAACTATAGTAAGTCTTTTTTCAAAAATAACCGAAAACTAATGTTTAGACTTAAAGGGGGTCTTACTTTTACATAACTAATCTTCAGATCTCATATCCTAAATCGATTTTGCAAGATAAAAACATAGTAACTTCCTTGAAAAAAATGTTTACCAACATAATTTCGAATATTACAAAAGAAAGAATGTTTGACATTTAAAATGATAAGCTCTATTGCAAGTTTTAATCTCGTGTTACACCTCAACATTTTTTCAAGAAGCGGATGTTATAACGCCACCGATACTGTAAGATAAATCGTCACGATAATTTTCTTCAAGGGCTGGCTGCTGAGGTTAAAGCCCAAAGGTTACCAGCGATAACGTCTCTCTCATACCGTGTTGCGTGTATGTGTGCATACGAAAAGGTCATTTTAAGAATATCACGTAGCTCATGCTCATGGTTCAAACAAACTCCCTTTCCATGTACCTAAACGTACAACATAATACGTTCAAGATACAGAGCTGAACATAGAAAACACGTCGTTTCTCCTCTTATTATTACTGCAATTATCTATTATTACAATTTTCTTTGAAAGATATAAAAATAAATATGACGGAGGTACTTAATCTTAACTCCTTAGGCTATAGATCCGACAGATCTCAGTGTACGATAAAGTTAATTTATTCCTCAAGTTAATTTGTTAAATAACGAAAAAGGAGTAAGCGCGGTAAGCGGCTGATGAAACATTATAGTCATATGTACAAAACTCGAGTGTCTCCTCTTACATCGAGTTGTATTTGTTTATCGTTTTTATGATCCGGTTACGCAAACGATTACGACGACCTCTCCGCGTAGATATGTATATCGCTTATCTCGACAGATAGCCATGCGTGTAACCGTGGCCTTCTTTTACAAGCGTGCCAAAGACAATTTTTTTCCATCCAGGAGCAAAGGTCACAAACTACTTAATTTCCTGCAATAAAAATTGTTCCGCTGTTACCGCAACCATCGATTAGCGTCTCTTTCGCAACTCGTCTAAAAAGATGTTTTTACAAAGATTTATATTTCCGATAGGTGCTGCCGTTCGTTTACCCGTTCATTCTTTATTATGTCAGATATCAAGCTTTCTACTTGCGCCAAAAACAATAAAAAAGATTATTTTGGATAATATCTTGAGTATTAAACTGTGTCAAGTGGTCACCAAGAATTCAAATGCAACTACATGCGCCACTTTGCGAGTTTGTCGTTGTGAAAAGAAAACTCGGATGATTTATCCGAAAAAATTCTCAAACTCGAAAGTGTCGCCGACCGACGTTTCTGTTGACGACATATATATTTTTTCCTTAAAAATAGATAAGTAGGTTGTACTACACTTTTAGTATTTAGAAGTTACTACTTTACCAGTTTAGCCGATCGGAAAGCGAGCAAGAAGTGTAATAACGCGACGACAACGTTGACAAAGTCATCGGACCAAATCAGGGCGAGCGACGAGAAAGAAAGCCTGGGAGGAGAAATGCCTGGGCAAAGGAGGTGCGAGAGGAAAGGGGTCTCAGATCGTTGCACGCGCCTGTGGCGAACGTGATGATTGGCTCCCGAAAACAGAACAGGTAGACATTAGGCTGCGGCCTCCAGGTGTGCGGAACGCGCCAGATAAAGCTCGGGTCTCGATTAACCTTTCGCGCGAGAAGAAAAATGCGACTGCCAAAATTGCACCTCCTGCGCCGGATGCAAAAAAGAAAAAACGTCGATACACAGATTATTGCCGCCGTACCGTGACAATATTAGGGAGGAAAAGATTAAACCGTCACGTGTGAATATTCGCTTGCTCGAAAGCATACAGGACGTTTGCGAATCCGATAATTATTTTGATCAGTCAATTTTCTCTTAACGACATAATATTTATCACAGCTTCTAAGTTGCGAACAACTAGAAAGAGAGTTTGTCAAGCTGATCTTTAGAGTTACAAATATAACGTTACGAAATCTACGGATCATCGGTTAAAAAAACACTTCCAAAAAAGATAAATTATACATACACGTGACATAGTCGTGCATACGTTCAATCGTAAGACATTACTTTCGAGCAGTGCCTCTTTTAGCTCTCTCTCCGAGGCGTGTTTCGTGAAAAGATTCTTTAAAAAAGGGAGCAGGTGATCGAAGTAAAAGAATAAGAAAGGGAGCAGTATCGAGAAGCGTCAAGCAACGAGAATTTCAAGCAGCGGCGCGAACCTTCGGCACGGGGAGAACGGGAAGGATCCATTCACCGTGGGTAATGAGGTCCTCGCCACCAGGAGGCATGAATGAACTCTGGGAAGAGGCAACCGCGAAGGAGAGCCGGGAGCATGGATAGACGGATAGATAGATGAAAAGGGAAAGAGAGAGAGAGAGAGAGAGAGAGAGAGAGAGAGAGAGAGAGAGAGAGAACGCGGTGGAGGATGAGAGGGAAGAGAGTGAAAGGAAGAACAGGAGAGCGGTGAGAGCGGAATGAGGAAAGAAGACAAGAAGACGAATCTCACTCCCCTGCAGGATATTGGAAATACTTGAGAGCTGTTGAACACGGGGGCCATTTAAGGGCCACGCCGCTATTATAACCGCCTCTGACCAGAAGCGTTTCAAATAAGAGCATTAACCGGAGCTTAGGTAGCCGATGCGCTTCTCCGAGGATGGCAGGTCGTTGTTGTTTACTGTTCGATGCGCTACACATTTTTGCGACCGACAAGCAACGGCAGCGTTGATGGCCGCGTTGTAATTAAAACTTCTCTCTGCACCGCGCGTACGCGGCAGCAATACATATTTCTCATAAACATATAACCATGTATATTTTTACGACGACCCACATCTCATTATTGCATATGAAATTACCGATTTCGCTCGAAATATTCTTAAGCGATATAATCGGTAATAAGCGGTATAACCCAAAGTATTTTCGCGATTAGCGGTTACACTAGACACGCGCGACAAAGGAGAAGTATAACTCCCTCGGTGCCAGATAGTCTGGCCGTTATTTTTTTGCGTCATTTCTCGACGTCATCGGCAGATCCGCCCTAGCAAACCGTGGCCAGAACTCGTGTCTCTCTCGCAGCTTGCCAGCTCCGGTTGCGCTTCCTTCTCCGTTCTGTCATTCTTCTTCCTCGAACCACGGAGAGCTGCCACCCCTCGGCACCCACCTTCCGCGAGTCGCGGAGAAGAATCACGCTCTGACAGTCTCTGATTAATACAATCCTTAATGTCATCGTCCTGTCCCGCGAAAGAAAGGGAACGACTTCGGAGTGGGAAAAGACTGCGAGAGAGTTCACGGCAAAGTTTCTCAGAGCAAATCAAAATACGTTTCAAACGCGAATGTTAATTCAATCCCTTATATATTTCAATTTATATTCCAAACCTCGCCTTCTTAATCGCCTTCTGCCCGTCAATAAACTTTATTCGATGCTTATATTCACGATGTAACTCGATTTCGTCGTTAAACTTTACTTTCATATTATTGTTGATTGCTTGTAACATTTTTTGCATCATAAAGAGACTCGTATTACATGCATTGCCAGTGTTTTCCTGCAAATATCCTCGATTCATTATCCAACGTAGCGAATTTATTTCAACGTACGCTTTTTCATTTATGCATTGAGGACATCGAGGACGTCAATGCGCGAGAAGAAAGGATCTTGGCTCTACACTTCCTACCTCAGTTGAAATACTTGGGGTCAGCGACTGGATCAGCGACTCGAGACAGTCCGTCGTGTTATCGCACTTGTTTCGACCTTCATATTGATAATTGTCTGGCCTCCTCGAGACGAATGGTTCACGCATGACTCTCTACACGCATTTTATTATGATGGACGGTTTTTTCTTAACGGTAGAATCTTTCTCGAAAAAGATCTTGAAAACAATCGCGTCTGCAAGTATCGTATCTGCTGAGAATGCAGCCTCATTAACGAAATGTGTTTAAGGAAGAGCATATATATAATTTACAAATTACAATGTTGTTGGCGCCATCAATCGAGAATGCGTAAATAAAGTTAATCAAAGAACACATCAGTGTTTCATAAATACTCAAAGTTGTATATCAATTACTTTTCTGCTGGGAAACAATGATTCGGTACATTTCGAAGTTATAAATATAGATATTATATTTATATATACACACACAACAATTTTAGAAAATAAAATTTAAATTTTAGATAAAGCCAAATTGTTATATGTGCACCAAACAAAATTGTTGAACTGTCAAGTCAGCTGTCAAGTATGACATCTTATGATTTAGGATAATTCGGTCTAAGTGATTTCACGCCATCGTGGACACAACGTTGAAGATCGGGAAGCTTTCATCGCGCGAAGAAATCGCCGTCGGCATCGCTGGCGAACGGCCGGTGAAGTCGGGGGGCCCTATCGCATTATGAGGACAGGAGAGAGAAAGAAAGGGGTGGTTAGTCGAGGGGGTCCATGGCATTAGTATAGCACGCCGGAATAATTGGGTACAGTCTGGCCGGCTACCGTACGTAACGTCGGCTCCTTTCAAGCGAGAGAGCGCCTCCGCCTCATCCTCATCCTCGCTCATCCTCGTCCCTCGTTCTCCGTCCTTCCATTCTCCCCATTCTCGAGCAGCCCCGGACTTGCCTCCGCGCCGGCAAAAAGACCAGCTCGACGCGAGAAAAAAGAGACCAGAAGAAGGCGACTACCGGGCGAAGTGTACGAGGACGCGGGAAGGACGGGTGCGGGAGAGGGAGAGAGAAGGAGGAGGAGGAGAAAAGGCAGGAAGAGGAGGAGGCAGAAAGGGACGGAGAGAAGCGGGGCGAGAGAGGGCGAGGGAGACATGGATCCTGGAAGAAAAGAGGAGCACGCGCACACTGTGGAAACAGGGGCAGGAGATCAGGGGCGATGTTGGTATCAAAGCCCGCTGTCGGTGACCGAGGAGGAAGAAGGAAGAAACCGTGGAAGAAGAACGCCGAAGAACGATCTCGCGGTAGAAAAGGGGCGACGGGCAACACTGAACAAGAACAACGCGACGGGCAACACGGAACAAAAGCAACGAGAGGGCCGCGCAAAACAACCGGCGCGGGGTCCGAGAAGGGGCGAGGAGTCATAACTGTCTCGGTGCCCAGTGGCGCGGATGTCCTGTAAATAGGAGGCGACCCCAACCACTCCGCCCCCGCCTCATCCTGGCCCCCCCTCTCTCTCTCTCTCTCTCTTCGTCTCTTTCCCATCTCTTCGCCACTCTCGCTTCATTCTCGCGACGGGGCTGCTCGTCGGGCAAAAGTATTTTAGTAATGGCCATCTAGCCCTTTCCTCATCAATCTAAGAGGAACGTGCTTTTCCTCATTGTCATTTCTCTACGTCTCCCACGTAACTCGAGATCTGACATTCTGATATTTTCTTATACGACGGTATTGATATTCATTACGTCCTGACATCTAAAGGTCGAGATCTGATACTCTCTTCGATCGCTCTACTGCTAATTTCATTTCCATGCTGAGAGGCAACGAGTTCTCCTCGATCTTTTAATCAACGCTATAATAAAGCTAACTTTCTTTTTTTCTTCTTTTTGAACGTGAAAGATTCTTCTCTCGACATGTGCAGCACGTGGGTCATCGTGGAAAGGTCGGGCTAGAGTTAACGTCATCGACAACGGCGCCGCTTACCATCACACGTTGCATTCCCGTGACTTCGCACTGACACCCGACGTCTACTATTTTCCACTATCGTAAACGTCGAATAAACATTAAGTAACAAACGAGGTAACAAACAAGCATTTAACCGAATAATCAAAACAGATCGGAGAAAGGTCTGTGAAAGGTCGCGCGCAGTGATACTAATCATTTACAGGGCGTCAGACCGCAATTCCGGATGCTTCCAACGATTAACTATACGTGGTAACTTATAAACTGAAGAAACCTAGTGACTATCATCAAGCTAACAGCCAACTCAAAATCAGTCATTTAAAATTAATTTTTTGTATCAAGTAAAATAGTTCATATAAAATTAAACTATATCATTTCCTTTTATCAAGAGACACGGTAGTTGTCTCGCGCCAATATAATAATTACATTTAATAAACAAAGAGATGTCAGATGTGTAATTAAATATGTGATATTACATAACTGACTTCAAATTATTAATATTTATATATAGGCAAATGATCGATTCATTTGGAAACAAAGATTGTAATTTTTTATGGTCAATTTTTTGATACAACGAAGCCAATCACGATAATGGAATATGACGTATTGGTCTCTGAGTTGTCTCTAGAGCTCGTGTTCCATCAGCATCTCTTCCCCGCCGAAGCTCGTTCGCGGGCCGCATTGCATTCCTACGCCCGTGCATTTTAAACAGCTTGTTTTATGCGGCCCGAAATGAACTCGAAAAAATCGGCGGACCCCCTCCCCCCTTTCTTAATGGAGTCGTAACTTCTGGAGATGTGCCCTCCTCTCCCCGGCTACGCTAGAGAGGCACCGTCGCCCAGACATAACCACCGCACCGTGCAGCGCGATGCAAGACGTCTCGTCGTCCCGCGTTTCTTCAGTGACGTGCGTCCCGAAGAAAGAGCCCTACTCTTCGACCGTCACACCGCCCGGCCCGGAACAATGCCGCTCACTGTCTCGCGCGCGGACCGGCCCGCATCCTCTTCATCGTGGCTGGACCCGATCCGCCAAAAATTCATTTACACAGCAGCCGCGCGACTATCACTTCGCGACGTCAGAGTTACGTGAGCTGCTCTCAAGCCACGGACTATTGGTTTAACATTTAACTTATAATTGTAAATTACGAAAAATATAGATAAGAAAGAAATAGCTAAGAAATAAGTATAGATAGATAAGAAATTACTTTATACTTATTCAGTACTATAAAAGAGCTAATTAATACACGAGCGTTTAAACAAATCAGTTGTGTCAAATGGCCTCTTAAATATTCTTTCTTCAATTCTATGTCGAGTCGTCACTATTAAAGATATAAAATATACTAATACAATGCTGATCAATAGTAGCAGTAATTATTTCTATATTTTTTAGCGAAATATGATGATTCGAGTTAACAACTATTCCCTGATATTATTAGGCTAAATTTGGGGAGCGCTATTGCATCATTCTATCTTTATCGCTCATTAGGTGTAAACCAAGGCTAGAATAAGCAAATAGCGCTAATAGCACGCTCCCCGAATGCAGCCTTAGCGTATAAATTATTACTTAAATTAATGATGAAAAATAAGTGCGAGAATATAAGAGATTCGAGAATGCTAAACGTAAGAAAATGAGGTGGTTCATTTCGTTATTGCTATATGTAAGAAAAATTCGGCACATCACGGATGCGAAAACGACGCCCAAAAATAGAGATTACTGCATCCGAAAAATCTCCTGCATCATTAAGCACGCATTGGGAGTCCGTGCCTCGAACAGACATTCCAAACTGGTTTCCTGGAAGCTTGACCTTTAACCATCCGCGCCTCTCTCTCTCTCTCTCTCTCTCTCTCTCTCTCTCCAAAAATCCCTCCGCGATTACTAATTGAATCCTTCGTTATTTTGTCTATCAATCGTCAATGTCGCGACAACGGTGTCGAACAAAGTGCGCGATCTCTGTCAAAACATCTGTTCTTATAACGTTTGTTATATTTCCGTCAAGCGAAGTGACGAAGCTAAAAGTTAACCAAATCATCTTCACCTATCTCTTGGAATAAGGGAGCATCAGAAGTTTTTCGTCAAAAAACTGAACCAACCAGTTGGAGACGCGGCGACCGGCCAAGCCTCCCATTAAATGGGATACATTAAAAAGCAAAAAAATATATTTCTGAAGAAATACAAAATTGTTCGTTTTTATATACGCTTGAAAAAAGACGTCGACCCGAACAGCATAAAACTTACATTCATTTAAATAATAAATATATAAAAAACTTAAGTGTCAATCATTTTTTTCAAAAAATGAATATTTTTTATGTTTTAATTATATGATATCACATCGCGATAATTTTATGGCAAATTTATGTAACATTTTACGGCAAAAGTCGTGAGATTCCAGATCTGCCAAGTTTACAATACCGGTTGCATCTACCTTTAACACGACGTAATTGACAATTACCACAAAAACAAAAGATTTGTCTAAGCTGTTAATTTTTCCGAGACCAAGTAGAGATTAAATAATCTCGCCGTGCACGTCGAAATGCCCGTCGCCATTAACGGCTTTAATAAAAAAAAAAAAAGAAGAAGGAAGAACGTGTGCACGTTGTAACGCGCGCGCGGCTCTCGCTTATACGGCTCTAAAATTATAACATCGCGCAGCAGCGGCAGCGCGAGCTATCGGCGATCGATTTTCCGCATAGTTGCATCGACACGGTAAGAAAAAAAGAGAATTTAAAATAAGGGCTGGGTAATACAAAACAAAAGGCGGGGGACAAAGTGTGCCAAGAAGTGTCTCCGGTGCGCGCGTGCAACGACACTAATCCGACCTTTGGCGCGAGGAAGGACGAGCAGTCGCATGTAAAAAATGCAACCGAGGCGACCTATTCCAGCGTGAAACTAATGCAACCTCGACGAGGCAGAAACGCCTCGCGTTCTAGCTGGAAAAAGTCAGCGTGACGAGCGTCGTCGCTGTGGTGTGTATCAATTTTCAGATTACAACGAAACAACCTTCCGCTCGTGCTTTTTTCCCCTCTCTCTCTCTCTCTCTCTCGCTCTTCCTCACTCGCTTTCTTCCCGGAAAAAAACTCGCGTATCGATCGTGATACTTTTTAATGCGTTTTTTTAATGCATTTATTTCTCTTGGATCCCTCGTTTTGCACTTTTTACGCGCCCACACCTGTTTTTCCCGCATTTTACTCGCCGTTCCAAGCGAGCAAGAGAAGAGCTACCCTCCCCCCGCGAGTCTCCAACGTAAATTACGGTATATGCTTCACTTTCGCTAGGAGCCGTTATTGTGTGTGTATGCATGTTAAAACGATGGGCAATAACTATCTTCTTCCGGATAGCTAGACGCTCATTTCGTATAGCATAACATTTTAAAAAAATGCTGAATGATGTATCAAACGCTGTGGGAAACGTGAAAAACGTGCGAAAGTTGATTGTCCCGAATCGATCATCGAACCGATCCATACTTCTTCAACTCCAATAGCTTCGTACGTGAACGTGCGGCTTTGCACGTGTTCTTCGATCCGAGGTCGCAGCACGCTATAGACACGCTTTTGTATTGGCATGCCTACTAGCGCCACGCTACGACGGAACTCAGAACCGTTTTGACGTTTTCCCAAGCACAGAGAAGCTTGGATGGTACAGACAATCTTCCGCGATGCGAAAGGCGCTTGGCCGTCCCGTGAAATCCACGCAGAATTCAATGAAACACGCGTATTTCAAGCTGCACGGAGCAGAGAATATTTTCATAAAAAATTCCGTTACTAGTTTGATGAAGAAAGTCTTATAAGATAATGCCAAACTAAACAGAGAACCGTCAAAGGATCACGTCCGGACACAGGACCTCGTCCGACCACCGCATGCTTTTTCTATTTCAGCGAAAAATGGAAGAAAAAAATTGCAAGAGCGTAAATAATATAGCAAATGAAAATTTTGACATATTTAGTCTTTAAATTCAAGTTTAATTGATTATAAAAAATTATAGCATCCATAAAAATAATATCTAACTGTACAATTAAGAAATCAAAGCACCATTACCAAGAATCTTGTCCGACCACTGCGTGCTTCTTCTACTTCGGCGAAAAGTTCGGTAAAAAGTTGCAAGCACGTAAATAATATTATATAGCGAATATAAATACCGTGACATATTTATTCTCGTAATGAGTCCAACTTTAATTTGGATTGAATGAAAAGCTACAGTATCCTCTCCCATTCATTTATATAGTAGAATATACAGACTGCTGAAAAACTATCTAGACAAACTCAGGGAGGGAGAGGAGAGAAGGTCCAGAGGAACAAGATGAACAACTTTTCCTCGGGAGACGGTCAGAAATGTCTCCTTCAGATTCTAAGGGTAGGATAGGATAATGAGTTTAGACATGTAATTTAAAAAACGTGTTTTATTGGTGATTGCAGTATGATAGCGCGTATGATAGGGAGTGCCATTATGGCAACTCACAGCAATTGTTGTTATACAAGCTTCCATCCTTTCCGTTCCAGAAACACTGTGAACTTTGCTATGAGGTCAGCAATCGAAACTTCGAACAATTGCTGTGAGTTGTCATAATGGCACTCCCTGTCACTCGCTATCATATTGCAATCACCAATAAAACACGTTTTATGGATTACATGTCTCTTCACTTTTGCACATCCTTCACCATCCCTTAGAATCTGAAGGAGGCATTTCGCTCTTTCGCGGGAAAAAGTTTGTCTACAATAGCGTTTTCTACTAGGAAAACTAGTGCAATACTTGTGCACACTTAGTGCAATTTTATTGTTCCAATGTGAAAATCAGGTCACATATTTTCAGTGTTTAATGTTCTACTGACAAAAATTTGTCAAATTAATTACAGCGCAACATTAAATGCTGAAAATATGTGAACTGATTTTCACATTGGAACAATAAAATTTTACTTAGTGTGCACCAGTAGTTTTCTTAGTAGAAAACGCTAATAATTTCTCAGGACACTGTATATACGCTTCAATCAGACATCTTTGAATGCCTTGTTCGATCAAATTTCGAGCGGTTGAAGCTCGAAGCGCTGGTCCGGAATTATATGCTTTTATAATTTACAAATACGAAATGATAATGAAGCAATAGCGATAATGGAATAATTTTCAAATGTTTCCAACGATTTTCTATCCAAAGTTAACATGCACCGCGTCTCTTTCTCTCTCGATCCTTTTTACTTTCGTTTCCGTCGCGCATGTGGCAACCATTAACGCTAATCAACCGCGTAGAATGTTGTGAACGTTTTGGCGCGAGTTACGGCGATTACGAGCCAAGAAAGTTACGATCGAAATGCAGTCACAATCACGAAGAATTATATACGTCCGTCCGTGCTCTGTAATTATATCCCGAACGAGATTCCACCAGCCCTGAATAAGCCGCTTGACTCGCGCACGTGGAACTCGGAAACGCGAGAAAGAAACATGATTAGTATAATATCTCCGAAGAAAATTCACGGTATACGCAAATACACCGAAAAAACTGCTACATAAATAAGAGAAAAAAAATTCAGCAATGTTTCAATTATTACTTGCATTTATATATTTTAATTTCTAGTTTACACGAGACATTTCCAAAGAAAATAGTTTCCGCACTGTTATTTTACGTTATGCTATTTTACGTTACGCTATTATTTTGCCGTACGTTCAGCAAAAGATTGATGCAAAACTAAATCATTTTTTAAATCAATTATATTAACAAATGGATAGATATAAATACTTCTGCATGTTAGCCAAATATTCAAATGCGTTCGAGATGACATAAATCTATATACATTTATATAATTCTTTATTGCAGTAAATTTCTTATCGAGACAAATATTCCGACGACAAGCTTAGGCTAGTTAAAGCCGGAAGGAAAATCTATCTACCAAGAAAGAAACCAGGAAGCCGAATATCATTTTGTCGCGTCGCGCGGCATCGAAGCGGCGAACGAAGCGGACGACGGAATCTGCCGCCGCTTTTACAAGCGGTGTAATGCCATGGTTATCAAGCGATATCGGATATCTCACTAAATCTCACATACTTATCTATGATCTCAACAACCGCACGGGGGTCTCCGGTCCGCGTTTCAGTACATGTGGCCGTCGGTCGGCTTCTGGACCGTACACGGCGAAGTGTGTATGTAGATAAGGCAGATGCTACGGCAAAGATTATGCCCGGCAGACACCGCTGACACTTAACAGGGTCCAATTAAAGCCATTACACGATTAATTGTCTGATTAATTTATACCTAGCCGCGCTCGGAAGTATACCCTCGCCGAATCGATCCGAATCGGCCGGTGGAGCTTGTTACTTTCTATCGCGCGTCCGAGCAAACGGAACGTAAAAGCGAATACTTGGAGGCGTCGTTCTTTCTCGCAGATCTCATTTATCATAAAAATTCAAATTCAAAATATTTTTAGAAAAATATCAAGGAAACAGCGAATTCTCTCTCATGGTTGCCACACGAAATGATCGTCATTTGTTAAGATCCTGGGGTTTGATATCTAATTTCAATGTTTTATACCGGAATTCACTTTCCTCACATTAGCACAGTACTTTGAAAAGTACTAGACAAACCGTGCGAAAAGTTTTACCGCTCAATAGTAATTCGCGACAGTCCGTAATCGCATTTCACGGTGGATTTCGCGATGAGAGATGGCACGTACGATCGTTATACAAACATTCTGATCTTTATTCATGAGGATTCCCGTGGCCGCTATTCGCCATTGTTTAAACGTTCGCGGATCGCACGATATGTCCGCCGTGTAACGCGCCGCGCGTACGTGTCTTTTCGTTTCTTGCGAAATGAACGGCCGTGAGAGAGACCGGGATCACGGAAATCGCTCGCTATTACACGCCGTCGGCGTAGCGTCGGATAGAGGCCGCAATTATCAAACCATCCGTGGACGCGCGATGGATACTGATAATTCGAAAATTACACCTTCCGGAGCGGCCTGAAATTAAAACACTACCCGCGATCTTCGCACGGGCGCGCATCTTACACCATCTCGACTTTTCGCACGTGATTAGTATCGAGAAGGCATAACGCAGTATTAATTTAATTATTTAAGGCAAAAATTATCGCGATAATTAAAAGAGCCTCATCGTGATGTGCAATTAAAATTCGCACACGGGTCCACTGTTGACGACGACTCTTGAAGCACTCCTAATTTATGTCCGCATTCAAATTAAATGCTTTTATAAACTACATCTTTCAATATGCATTAAGCTGTCGATCTTCCTTAATTACATAAACTAATATAGAAATTAAACTGTAAAAAGGAGAGCCAAGCATAAAAAATATTTTTATTTTATATATGATGGCTTATATCGAATATAATTATATAGTATAGAGCGATATAAAAAATGTTAAGCGTACTTTGCGTATGTCAAACATGTTCAATCATTTGCAATCGGTGGTCCAATAAAAAAGTATTCTATTATTCATCGTGTTTTAAATCATAATATTCCAAATAAATTTAATCAAATCAAGATGCTTCTGTCAGAGGACATTTTTCGTTACATATAATTGCATATACCCAGAAAAGAGATTTGCTGGCGCATCATACTTTATGTCTTTTTATGTCGTCATAGCAAATAATCGTTACTGCAAAAAGATTTGTCAAGAATTTTCATTTTTGCTGAATTTGCAAATGATTTTGCTGTGGTAATAAAAAATTCTTTCCTTACAACAGCAAATTGTATTAGCTATGAATATAGACTATCTACTTCGCTTCGAGCAAATTCATATTTCTACGATCATTCGATGAGATTTTTCAACGAAGCAAATTTCGCTGTCAAATCAAATAATTGGTTCCGATATTATGGTTTCGCAGCAACAGCAAAATTCTTTTCCTCCGTGTATCGTTATCTCTAAGCTGACATATCGAGGGATTCGCAATAAATGAGCAATCGTCTCCAACTAGCCAATGCTTAATCTCTATCTACTCGCGCGATGCACGATCTTCACGTTCGTTTTGATGTACACTTTATCGCTTTTATCTCAATGCTTTCTTTTGTGTTGCTAAAACATTCACATTCGATTCGCCCTCTCCCCTTACACTCCCTTCCCCTGTGTCTTCCATTTATTTCCTGAATCTAAATTATACCAACCTGTCAAAAATTGTCCTAATGGATGGCTATACGTTATTATTCGTGAAGATTTATGTGCTAACTAAAAGCCTCGAAAGCATCGTGCCGGTATTACACTCATTTGGCTCGCATGAACAGGTAGACGTTAACTTTGTGCGTTTTATGCAACAAGATGAATAAATAAAGATCCAAGATTAGTTTGTATCTATCATAATTTTAAATTATATAGTATAATGATTCCACATATAAACATGGAATATCAGATTACACTTATATCTTATATAATGTACATGAAACATATGCGAGAGTTATATAAAACGTTCATGGACTTTGTACTCCCACTTATGCATCGTTTGCATATTTGCGTATATCTCTAATTTTGACGTAACGTTCATTTAGATATTTGAGGCGGATATCATTACGAAAAATTAAATTTTAAGACATGCAATTAAACCACCTTACAATTGGCATTGTGCAACACCTTCCTGCTTAACATTCACAAAAGTAACGAACTTTCTTCTCGATTACCTTTAAAATAAATGGTACGCAATATGTTTCGGCTTTCTTCCATTTCGGCGCCAACAATTGCCAAAAAATTAAATTTAAGATAAATTGCCTTTCTTTTTTTTATACGCATCTAGTAATTTTTTCTAAACTTTTCTTACTTCAAGAAATAATGTTCTTTAAAATAATTATCTTTAAAACAATTTAAATCTCATTAGGATACTAGACATTATCCTTAACTAATTGTAGTTATAACGAGTTTTCTCTTGGCATTAATTCTAATTGGAATAAGAAAACAAATGGTCAGTACTGTTGTGTTTAAATGTAATGAACATAAAATAGTATTAATGATTTAATCATTATCACTAAAAATGTATTCAAAAATTAAAACAGAAAACATTTTAAATCTACAATTCATACAATTAACGCTATAATAAGAAGTTATATATATTTAGGTACCAATATGAAAAAACTCTTAAACTTAGCAAAATTTAAGAATATATTGAATTTGACAAATTAAAAGATTTAACAAAATAATAAAAAGATCAAAATTTTTCTTCATAAAAATCTGATTGCCATAGAAAAATTATTCCTTTTTAAATATATCTTAAATATCTCAATAGTATAGCCGAACTTTATCATAAATTATCTCGAAAGTTCAACCAAAATGTAGAAACTTTAGTATATTGACGAATTACCCTATTAAATCATAATCGGGGGAAGAGTATAAAACTTTCATTCGAATTTGATCCTCTTGGCCGAGAAGTCAAGGGGGTGCGAGAGAGCATCCCCTCGCCGATACTTGGTAGCATGGCGGCGACGCGGGTTTCGCAGGGTATACAGGTACAGGTATAACATATAGGTGCACGTAGACGCGCGTATACATGCATGTGTGTACGTGTTCGCGTGCAAGAGGCAGTAACCCTCAAGGTAAGGCGAAATGCCACCTGGCAGGTTTTTGTAGCGTTGCGCGCGAGATGCGATATTGTTTTTGCCCCCTCGGCCTGAGCCCGAGCGGAGGAGCTGCCTTTAGCTTCTGCCCCCCCTTTCGTTTCTACCCTCTTTCCTCCAGCGTCGCCCCACTTCCGGTGTGGGTAGGACCCGGTAGCCAATAGGAGGTGGGTACCACGCCTCCCCCACCCACGCGCACCTGCGTTCACGCCCGCCAATCGGAGGACGAACTACCTGGAGAACCAAGTCAGCGCGATAGAAAGAGAAAGAGAGAAAGAGAGAGCGAGAAAAGGGAGAGGGTCAGAGAGGGACGGAATGGCGGACGTGCGAGCGAGAAGAGGGCAAGAACGGAGAAAGGAGAGAGAGGAAGATGCATCGCGAACGTCCTCCGCAGTACTTGGACGCGCACGCTCCGATCGCACCTCTCTTCCTCTCTTCTTTTCTTCCTTCCCTCCCTCCCTCCCGCCCGCCCGCCCGCCCGCCCGTCCGTCCGTCCGTCGGCCGGCCGCTATTGCTCGACGCATTCTCCTTCTTGTTGTTCTTCTTAGCCTTCCGCAGCCGCCCTCCGTCACTCCTCGTTTCCCTTCTTTCGCCTCTTTGTGCCGAGGGCCGGAGACTTCTTCTCCTCGATAGGCCACGTAGGTGCGCGCGCGTTTCATTTCTTCCCTTTTGCCGTTAATTTTCTTTGCGCGCGACCGCGTTTTTGCCCGGCCGCTCCATTACCACTGAATTCTTCTTTCGGCGATATTTCGAGCTGTTTATCGGCCGTAATGGCCGCGACCTCGAGTGCTTCTCTCTTTCGGCGCAACCGAACCCTTTCATCCTCCACCACGGTCGCGAGCTTTCCCGTCGCGCTCTTTATCGTCGCTTCGATTCGGGCCTTTAACCGTAACAAATCGGCACCAAATATGCCGAAGGGTACATTCCGCGTGATTTGACGTTTGATCGAGCTGACGAATTCGTTCCGACTAAAGAAACGACTCTCCGAAGTATCGGAGAAGTGTTCAGAATTCGTTTGCTGAAGCATTATCTCTCGGCGAATGCACGTGACAGATTTGTTAAGCTATCGATTTCAGCACTGTTATCCGCATTGTCGCATCGCGCGCGTATTGTCAACTTAATATCTCATTCCGAATCGTTCGAGCAAGTGTCATTTGCCTTGAACTTAGACGGGGGCTACCGTGGTAGGGAGAAGCGCGAGTCATGCATCGCCCGAGCCATTTTTGCAACGGATCGCGCAAAAGGGTCCTTGGGCCCGCCAAATTTGGAAAGCCGCCCGGATCCAGGAGCAACCTTTTACGGGTGCCTAGCCCTGACGGCCGATGGCCGCCTTCAACTTGAAAATCTTGCGCGAACGAGTCTACCGCTAGATCCGCGAACACCTGCTTCGTCGCACCAATCATTTTAATGCTGACAACTAATTTGGTTACATTAAGCGAAGTCTACAGTAAGAATTTAAGCTTTAAACCTTAAGTAATCAAATGTGAGAAGAATATTCGACTGTGATTGGTCAATTTCTTACGGCTTAAGGCTTAAAACTTAAATTTTACGCCTTAAATTCTCACTGTAGACTCTCATTATAGCTTAAGATTGGTGTAAAAAAGTCTATCATATCTGTCAAATAAAGTTGTGAGTAATTACAGCCAAAATGACGAAAAATTGCAGTCGCTGACTTCAATACATGATCTTTTTACTTAAAAAAGAGTTTTAAGTCATTTAAAAAAAATATTTAGCTAATAACGTACAGATGAAAAATAAAAATGAGAAAAAGAGAATGAGATATCTTCAGAGATAAGTTTCAAAATACTTTTACGAAACGGGCGCGCAAATTGTTAACAATGCCAGTAAACTTGACGATCAAAGCATCTATAAAAAAAAGATGTTTCATGAAATATTCGAGAATATCATAGTCAACAAGAGCACACATCAATAATGATCAGCTAAATTATATTTATACCGCGATACTTTTTTCTACGTAGAATTAATAGTCATTATAGAATCGCTAACAAATAATAATGAATTACAGTTATCTATTTGATAAATAATAGCTGCTAATTTTTTCGTTGGGTCGCTCATGGCTATCTCATGTGTCTGTCACGATCATCTCGCTCGATATCACGGCGGTGTCAGGAAAATCTACCAGCGACATCTGCGATATTTCCGTCTATCTTTATAAATTCGCGTAAAACAAATTTTTACAACCCGCACGCAAGAGAGCTCCTTGCGTGCGTTTTCGACTCACCAGGAGCACAATGTTTTTCTTAGCTGAACGAGCCGCCCCCTCGTAACGGTCGTTAGGTTTCCCAAGCGGAAAAATCAACACGGCCAGTTAATTTCATTCCGAATTATGAGAATCGCGTCAGCGATCCTGATTATTTCCTTTCGCGGCATGCATCGCCGCACGAGCTTCGCGAGACTTTTGGAAAGAGAGACATTGCACTCTTACGAGATGCGGTAGAAAAGTCTCGCAATCACAGATAGTAGAGCAAGTAGTAATAATAGTCTAGTTTCAATATACAAACTTGAAGGTGGAAGAAAACGTAGTTTTTTTTAAATTTCATCAAAGCAGAATATCAAACTATATTTGTCGACATGTGACAAATCGGCAACCGAGGGATATTATTACAAAAGATTAATTAGCTCCACAAATAAATTAATATTTCCAAATACACTATAAATTTAATAATAATATTATAAATAATAATTGACACGAGATTAATCTAATTCTAATCCAGAATTCCTTTAGGTATATGAAATACTTAAAGATTCAAGAACCAAATAAATAAAATAAATAATAATTGATACGAGATTAACCTAATTCAAAAGTATTTAACTTATATTGTTATAGAATTCCAATCTAGAATGTTTTCCTTTAGGTGTATGAAATATTTAGAAGAACCAAATAAGTAAAATAAAACGGACGTTAATAACAACACCGGCGACTTGGCATATTTAAGCGCGTACGATTACGCGCGAAACAGCATCATCGTTCCACTCGATCTGCAAAGAACGGACCGCGGTACTTATGGTCGCTACGTGGAAAAGTGGTGAGACAGGACGAAGGGGAAATCGGTTGCACGTTACACTTTCAGAGCGTTTTTGCGAATGGTCGAGAGGAGCCAATGAAGTTCTCTTTCGTTCGGTCTTTATGGAACCATCTCCGTTTCCACGTTCAAGCGGACAAGAAGTATAAACCGCCGTCGCCGCTGCTACTCACGCCGAACACACCGAGCGACAATTTTTTTTTCTATCCCATCCCGTTTATACCTAGCGAATTCATAAGACAATCCCGTTGAACAGCCAATTGAGGCACGTAACGTTACAGCGCAGTTTTCGAACAAAATCTTGTATATTGAAAGAAGCGCCGTAAAAAGTCCAAAATAATCGCATCATTCCCCTAATGGTCGACGGGACCATAAAACAATAGAGAAAGACTCGTGAAATATATATAATGAAAAGAGAAATTTTAGAGGTATAGTATTATTATTTATTAACGACTAAGTAAAACTTTAATTAATCATATTTTAGTCTTTTTAATGTCCAGAAACAATTTCTAAATAGAAAAATCTAACGTACGCAGCTTTCTACACTTACACTTGGCGTAATACTTGACGTCGTTTTGTTTCTTTATATAGTATCACAAAATATTTTTTATTATATTATTATACAATTTATATATGAAAAATCTTTCTTGTATGGGAAATTCTTTAATGTTAATATAGTAATATAAGCTGGCATGAGACACAGTAGGGAAGACAGATTAATTTGGCTCCACCACGGGGGCGTAGGACACGTAAATCCACGTCACCGACATGCAAAGTATAAGGATTGCCGGGTTTCTTGCCCCGCATTTCCCAACAGGGAAAAAAAGAGTCATGTTGAAGCCAAGGTGAAAGGGCCAAGCTACCATAGCATTTCTAGAAAGAAGAGAGAGAGAGGGGGGGAGGGGCAATGTGCGCATCGATGCATTCCCAAAAAGGGAACGCTTAGATATCGATGGAGAGTATATATTATCATTATCATAAACACACGTGAGAAACCCGAATTGACTTCCAGATCGCGGCGGTGATTTCCCCCGACGCCGCGACGGGGAGGCAATTAGTCACGGCCCCGTGGGCTCCCGCATATACGCCGCAATTATTTTTATAATCAGCTGTCGTCGCGCTTTCCCGGTAATCTATTCGAATGCGCATCATTCGCGGCTCGCACGCGCTCGGGAATAATTATTGCGGGAAAACGTGAAGGGGCGCGGTAACAAAGAGTCGCGAAGAGGCCTCGGTCTCGCGTACGGGACATATAATATACATAATTAAACGGGTTGATTGCCGGGGCAATTATATGTTGCGCGCGCGCGCGCGCGATATTAATTTCTCGCCCCGGTCATTAATTTACTGACCGACATCGCGCAGGAAAATCTATTCCGCGCACGGCGAACGAAAGTCGTCGGATTGGATGGTGACCCGGCGGCGAGTGGTAATCGACCCGCGGCAAAAAACCGCTCGATGGCCCGATAATTATTGGTAACAACGTACGATGTGGTTCGTTAAATCGCGGAACGGACTCTCGAGAGTTTCCTTCTGATTATGGCGAATCACGTGGGCACGCTATAAATTATCTATATCGGCGTTTTGTACACCTGCATCAGTATGGATCGAGTTTTATCCGTCGCGTAAGGATTTAATAAGATAGTGATTAAACAATTTATGTAAATCCAAACTTAGTAGCAAATGCACTATTAAAAGCTTGTGGTATTATTTTTTGCTGAACGAGCGAGGCGATTTGGCAAATGCGAATTTATTATAAACTATTCTTGAAAGAATTACTTAATTTTTAAATAACAGAGACTCATACGATCAATAAATAATCTAACGACAAAGGGGCTTAGAGTCGTAACAGGGTATTCTTGTTGATAATAATATTTCTATAAATTTTATATATATATACTTATTGTGTTAATAATAATATTTCTGTGAATTTTTACATATACTTATACCAACTTAGTGAACTGCGCGCCGATTAATATTTGTCGATTTTGAAGCACAGCTTTAATTTTGTTGGGACAGTAGTTCCATATCTTCAATCGATAATCGATTTAACTTTTTAATGCATTCCGATCACTAATCAGCATCCTTATAATTATTTAATTTTTATTATCTGTTTAAATAAGATTCAGGAAGGGATTCTCATTATAATCAAGAATATGTTTCTATCGCGCGCACAATCTTTACCCTCTCGTATCATTTAATCGTATCGATTATCCCACAACACGCAATATATGTATATGTATATATATATATATATATATATATTAGCAAAGGATGAGACGTACAGAAAACTACACCGATAAATAATAAAGACAACAGGAATAGTATAAGAAAAAATCACAGTTGCAAAAGTTGCTATTTACATACATCGGACGACTAATTACTAGAAATTATAATCGAACCTAGATCTTAATCACCCGTTAATGGACGCCGAGTCGTCAACACTCTACTTAATTGCCGTCGTTAATAATTAACGACCGCGTTAGGTAGCTATTAAACGATTATCATTGCACGTATAATAATTTAAAAAAAGCTGTACATTACAGAGTCATACCGGGTGATTATATCAAATTAACTCGCCGTGCTTTCGCTGAGAAAGATTTCGAGAGAGTTCTCTCGGTTAATCGCATAAAATTATATGTATTAACAATATTAAAATTACGCGAGGGTGACAATCGTGAATACGTAATTGCGAATCGTAAGTACTTTATTCCGCGATTTCACGGCTCACGGCGTGGTGCAATTGAGAAGAACGATAAAATCATATATAGCACATAATGATATCGCTCGCGGCGCCGAAGGTAATTCGCTATCAACCAGTCAAGCTGTGTGTTGTCAAAAACGAGCTTCACACATGTTTGTGCATCACATCCCACCTCCATTAATGTTATTACACGTTCAGATCCGAGAAAAATGCGTTTACACTATCGCCATCAGAAAAATTCGCGTTTGTACTTTATCGTAATGTCTGAAATACGAATTATTCTGCCAATTTTGAAGATAAATTCTGAAAGCTGATGTTTTTTTTTCAACATGTCTCGATATTGCAGAATGATACACTTTATTATCGTCATCGTGATAATTGCTAATTAGTCATTATTAACTTCGCGTAGGGAAACCTACGAAATGGAAAATCTGAAAGTTATCGTCGACATTAACGGCGCTTTGTTATTGTCCTTAGATCACTTGACCAGTACAAGTCCGGTGTTTTTTACGCGCGAATCATTTTCACAGGTTGACACGCCGGATCGCCTTCTTGTCGATTTAGTCGCGGCACGGGTTCCTCGGTGCTTCTTACGCGCTACCTATACGGGATGTTCGCAAGAAAATACACGAAGCAAATCGAAAGATTAACGCGATAATTCATTATGGTTGTAACTCGCTGGCTGGATCCCGAGGGGAAGGCAACGGCGGAGGGAAACGAGGCAAATCAGTGTGTAAAACAAAGTAAATGGGTTGGAGGGATGAATCAGATGTTAGATCAGAATTTTCACTTATTTCGAAAAACCTTCGGAAACTACTACCTTCAGGAAGTTACCCAGTAGTTACTCGCATCCTGTATCATTAAACTTTCTTTGATATAAGACTGATCATCATTAAATGCCGATCCCTCGCCCGCCGTCGGTATGCTACGAAACTCGCGCATTAAATCCAAACGTTGCGCTTTTAATTTATCGAAGCAGTGTGATATGTATATGTGTTTTGCATGTGTGCGCGCGTCTTATTGTAATTATAAAAAATATTAATTACAATAAGTAAATAATCACAATAAGTTTTTAATTACAATAAGTAAAAAATATCTAGATATTAGCCAAAACGTGATTATTCAATATAAGTTTCCATAACGAGAAGAAGCACGAGAAGAAAATATTAAAAAATTATAGTTTTAGGATATCGTGTGGTCATATGTATGCAAATGTACGTTCCAAGCGAATGATACGCGGAAATGTAACTAATGCAACACGCGGCTGCGAGAATTCTCTTTTGAAATATCAAGTTCATTGCCACCGTGCGATTATCCAGGTATTAATCTTCATCTACGAGTATCTTACGACGTTATTGTACCGGCTATGAGTGTAATCAACGTCCGGCAAAAAAAGGAAAGGAGGTGCTCCAAGTTTTTATGTTCCACGACAACAGTATCAAAGACAGGATTTATCATATCGGATAATTGACCCATTCGGCTAATATATTTACCTCGTTCTAAAACGGATACGCAAAATATCGCGCGATTAACAACAAATTATCTCTTCAAATTGCAAATTGTTATTAACGTCAAACTACTAAAACGTGAAATCGTATCATCAGAATGCTAATTTCTCATGCAAACGTCAATTATATAGCATTGATTTCATAAGTGATGTCATAGCTACATCCCTTCTTACGTATACTAGGCAATAGTTTTTTTTTTCCTTTTTTTTCCTTAACCTTTTTCCAACAATTTAATAGGAGATGAAGTATTAGCGTGCAAACGTCGTTTACTTTGTCACGAACATAAATCACGTGAGATGAATAATGACATAATAAACAACTGGTCGCAAACGAGACAATCAGTATCACTCGCATTAACTGTTATTGTAAAAACGATTATTTTAAAATTACTATCTTTTTAAGTATTATCATATCTATACTTATTAAAATTTATGCGAGTCTCATTAAATGTAAATTCATAAAAGTTTTGCATGCAACGTGGCGGTTTCAAAAAAACTATCTCTTTAAAGTCTCAAAATAATACTTTTCGAAATAATTTCCTATTCGCTGCGGAAAAATCGCGCAGTTATACGCGAACTATATTTATATCATGACTATTATACATTCGTTCTAATACAAGTTTGTGGCGGAAATTAATGTGTTAATGCAACACGCGCGATTTAGCTTTTTTTTTTTCTTTATACAACACGAGATTTGAGAAACTCAATCTGATTTACCGTGAAAGTTATGTATAAATTCTCCAAATATGATTGAAGCAATTTTCGTTTACATTCCGAAGATTCTCGGCAAGACGCAATAACATCCGTCATCGTATAAATATCACAAAGGAGAAATACCGCATCGTACGATCGGCAACAAACCAGTCGGGAAGCGGGGTCGCAGAAGCAGCGACAACAATAATCGGAGTGAACTATTTGTCGTCGCGACGCGTCGATTATTCCGTAAAAGAAATTATACTGACGCTACAAATGTTCTGACAGCTTTTATCGCTCCGGCCGCCAAATAATTGTACGATTTTGACGTACAATACAACGAATACAATATTTGACAACAAATTAGCTGCAAGTTTACAATTTTTAACGCTGGACACGTCTCGAGTAAAATTTGTATCGCGAAATCGAATACATTTGTTGTCGTTTTAAGAAAATTATTAATTTGTTTTACACTTGCAGTGCCAAGTCTGCAAGAATTTATTTATCATTTGTTTTTAAATTATTTCGTTTCTAAATTAAGAAGATACGGACATTAATTTCACCGAGAAATTTATCACAAAAAGTGCGACTCTTCAATTTTTCAATATTACAATTCCAATCCGCTAAATCTTATAACTCCAAAACGACGAGAGTCCTCGAGTGGAAATCATCATTCACGCGATACATCTCCGATTTTGCGGTTTCTGATTTCGAATTAGTGTCGCTTTATTAAACAATCAAGATCTCCGCGTTTTCGGCGTGCACGTGTCATTGAGCGCATAAAGTTCTCTCGTTGAAATTGTACGACCTTCATATTTGGCGGACGGAATTTATTAGGCCCGTTTTATAATACATCAGATGTCGGAACGCAGCCAATAATAAACAACCCGTTCGTTTTCGCTGCACTTCTGAACCATAAGTTAGAATGAAAGAAAATATATTTGTTTTATTCTAACTTATCGCACTAGTTTAGAAGTGCGGCGAAAACGAACAGGCCTAATGGTCCAAAGAGAATTTCTTTTTGGCGAACGAATTCTTCTCATTGGAGCATCGACTGCGTTCCAACATCCGACGTATATCATAAAACAGGCCTAAACGCGCGTTAGAAACTCTAGGCCTAAAAAACAAATCGGACACTTCGCTGAGACTCTCGCGAAAGAGAGACCGAGGAGATTCGAGCGTGCAAAACGTGTGCGGAAGACAGGAGGCTAAATCGCCAAAAATCATCACTCACCTTACTCTGGACGTAGTCGAGGGCGAGCATGCAGTCGGAATATCCGCTCTCAGTCTTAATGGTGGTGCCACCCTGGCCGGGCCCGGTCGAGCAGAATCCGGAACCCACGACGCCGACCGGTCCCCCGAGGCCAGCTGCCGCCGCAGCCGCGACGCTGTCACGGTACCAGGGATACATCGAGAGCGTCCCGTCGAGAATCACCGTGTTCCTCTTTTCCCGAATCTTCTCTCTTCCGAACCTCGCTCGTCGGCAGCTTCGCGAGTTCCAAGCGAAATGTATTCACACTTCCCGGTCACACGTCACGTTTCTCGTACTCCCCTTGCCTTGTCGCTCTCTCTCTTTCTCTCTTTCTCTCTCTCAGCTTCGTTTTCTCTCCTCCGTTTTACTCTCCCGCGGCAATACGGACACGACACGCGGCGCGCGACATACACCTCACCGCCGATGGTATCACTGCACCGCGGATAGCGCGATATCGTCGCGGTATTACACGCCGCGCTCGCGCACAACGACAACAACTTTCCGTCGATCGGAGCGTCGAGGAACGATTCACTGGCATTCGCGTACGTGTACGAGCGTCCCGGGACCGCGCGCTCCCGGTAGACCCGCTCGCTCCGCGAGCGGAAGTCGCGTGCCGCACGTACCACCTCGGTGCCGAGACAGCCGAGAGCGTCCGATCCGTCCTCGGATCCCCGGCACGGTCATCGACGTTGACTCGCCACGCTGCCCGCCCGAGCGTGAACGCTTCTGACTTCTGACACCGGCCGCGCGTCGCCGTCGCTACCCGTGCTAGGAACTGTCTTCGCGAGCGTCTTCGATTTCGATATCCAGACGTAAACACTGCGCCGAGAGCCGAGACGGGGCGACCTTGCGCCGAGATTGAAACTTGTCGAGCCTCGAGCCCGGCACCGCGTGTCCGTCTCTCTCTTTCTCTCTTTCTCTTTCTCTCTCTCGGTCGACTAACTGTTTACCTTTTTTCGACGGTTCCGCGTAGAGCGCCTTTCCGAGATCGCCGCGCGCGAGGGCGCGCAAGTGAAGAGTTTAAAGCGCACTACTGTCCGACGTCAAACTCCGGCGGGATTCCGATCGCGGCGAACTTCGCGTCGAACTCGCTCGCGGGGACACGGAGGGCACACGCGAGGGCCCGCGCGCACGCGGGCGCGCGTCGCGCACCCGCTCGGCGACGCTCGTTCGTCGCGAGCTGTTGATGGAAACGCGAGCGCACCCGGCGTCTCCTCGAACTCCTCCTTCCTCCGCGCGTTACGCGGCCAACTTCACACTCTTCGATTCTTCTTCCTCGGCGAGGAGCTCACGCGCTGCCGATCGACGACGGCGGTGATGCGATTAAGCGACGTAACGCCATCCGTGCGTCATTCTTCCGCTCTCTCGCCTCTTGCCTCCTCTCCTCTTCGTCCCGTTTTTCTTCCGCGACGCGCAGAGCGATCTCCAACTATCGCTCGGCGATCGTTCCGTCGTCGATCGCCACCTCCGGAAGGCAGCAACGCGTCGCCGGCGGCTCGCCGCCAAGGCGCATAATAACTCGCGCGAATAACTCACTCGAGCGGAACGCCGCCTATACCTAATGCCGGCGAGCGCGGCCGCGATCCGAGACCCGCCGCGCGACTCGCGCGCTCGCGGACCGCGCCATTGTCGCGCCCGTTGACGGAGCGGCGCCGAAAAGGAAGCTCTCGATCGCCGCTCGAAAAATGACCTCCTTTATCACCCGGTCACCCGTTCTTCCCTCGCGCTCTATTTCTCCCCTCCTCGCTCTCCGTCTCTCTCTTTCTCTCTGCCACGCCGTTGACGAGCTCCGAACACTGGCCGTCGCACCTCCGCGACTTCTTCCCGGCGACCTCGCCGTGAACGCGCCAAACCCCCGTTTCCCTTTTTTTCTTTCTCGCGTGCCGCAGCCCGGCCCGGGGACGTGCAAAAAAGTGCAACCGCGGCAAAGCCCGGATATCGTGAACCGTGAACCGCGGACGCGGTTTCAGCACTGACGCGGGAGCCGCGATTCGAACGACCGTTCGGCCGTGCTCGGCCGCCTTCGGCGGCCCTCGGCTCTCCCCCCCTCGCGCCGGCCGCCGTCGCTCGCTCTCGTGCCGCCGCGCCGCGCGCGCTCACTAGCGGGGGAAGACGCGGCGCCCGCCGCGCCGCGCGGAAGGGCGAAAGAGCGGGGGCGGGGTACGCGGGAAACACGATCTCTCTTCCTCTCTCTCTCCTTCTCGCTCTTTCGGCAGTCTCGCCGTCCTGCTCTCTCTCTCTCCCTCGCGCCGCGTTGGGCACCGTCGTCAAAGAGGGAACAGCTTTTCTTGATCTAACGACGTCGGCTCGTTCCGCCGTTCGGATAGAATTCTCCCGTTTTCCGCGATTTTCGAGAAAAGACTATGCCTAGGTCGAAGGAATTTTGACGATGGGGTACCCATCGTGCCTCGGCAGTTTAATTTTAAACAAGCTCGTTTATATTTCTTTATTCGTTAAAAATGTAGATGGAGAATCTAGCGATCAATATTTCGCAACAAAATATAAATGCAATTCTTATTAATGTTACAACTTGCGTTACGAAATTATTAAAACTCGATTGAATAATAATTGACGATTCGCCGAACGCGTCTTGTAATCCATTATTAGCGAGAATCATTTAAAAAACATTTATATGCGAAATATTATCTATTAGATGTCGTAACTCGTTACGCGCGAAGCCGCAAGCCGCAACGTCGCCGATTATACGAATGGTTTTTCCTCGTACCCACACGTAGGTGCAACCCAGCAATTTTCGCGCGAGGAGAGAAAACAACGACGCGGTCGAAACGCGGCCCGTCCCGTGCCGACGAACCCCACGAATTCGCTAATACGCAAAAACCTAGCTGAATCACCGCCGCGCCGGCCTTGACGCGTATAAAAATCCCGAACCGTGGACACGGAAGGATGAGATCCTGACCTCCTGCGACCTAATTCCAACGGGCACCGTCCTCGGCGTGGAGAAGCTTGGGAAAGGTCGCGCACGCTGTGAAACATCATGCAAAAACCCGCCCCTGAAATGGTTCACGAATTCCTGGGGAATTTCTTCGGCGGACGCGGAAGGGGGGTAAAAAAAACAGTCCTAGGATAAAAAGTCACCCGCCGCGAAGGGGTCGGCGAACCCACGCAGATATATTTTAACGAGCTGATGTCCTCTCCACACTTGTCTTCGGTTAGAGCGGCAGTAAATTTATAGATTTTACACGCGAATCGCGAGCATTCACTCGAAACAAACGTTAAAAGGAAAGCGTGTCAACGTTAAGATTTTATTACATTCTGTTAAGATTAGATTCGGTTAACCCGGAAACGAGCATCTGGAGTGATTTTTACCCCAGTGTCGAAAAAATTAAGCTCACGTCATCACAATAATTTTAATAATTCGTTTTTTTTTTTATATTTTTAGGTTTCTCCTTTTTTTCAGAAAATGGTGAATAATTGTGTGTATCCTCAAATACTAATAAATTATAGAACAATGAAAAATATGCAACATATGTAATAAATAAGAATGACTTTTAATTGGGGTGTAAAAATCAAGTGACCAGTTATGCAAAGAAAAAAATTAGGCGTTTATTTTCGGGTTAATTGTAAATATGATAAAAATAAATCGCGACCGAACTGGTTTACGTTAACGTCTCGCTGACTCAATCCGGGTTGTGTGTAACGATCAAATTATCTAAATTAACGACTCATTTAAGTAAGGTTTAGCTTGCCCTGAGCCTACGACTTCTATTACGTTTTACCATCGACCTTGAACCGCACATTCACTGCGTCAACTTAGGATAAAAAGAGAAAGAGAGATGTACGATGTCGCCAACCCCCGTGGCGTAGACCAGAAAGGAGCTATAACCACAAATCTTATCGCCGGAGACGGAGGAAGACTAGAATGGGGTTGATGGTCATGGTTAGAGGGTCATGGAACTCTCGGTGTTCTACTTTCTTTAAATGCGCGATTACTCTCCCAGTAATATTATATTTTCATAGGTCAGTGGAACGGAAAGCAAATCTGAGAAACGACATCCACGAATCGTCGATCTTGCAACATTGGCGATATATGCCCGATAGATTTGGTACCTAATTTAAGCGGAGTCTACAATGAAAATTTAAGGCGTAAAATTTAAACTTTAAGCCTTAGGCTGATATTTCATGTGTCATACGACAAGCTTTGTCGGGCGTACCGATTAGCTATAAAATAGAGGATTTCTATTAGAAACTCGAGAACTTCTCTATTCTTCGGCCAATTAATATAATAATAATAATGATGCTTAAAAAATTTGTCGATGACACATGAAATATCAGCCTAAAACCGTAAATATTGACCAACCACAGTCGAATGTGAGAAGGATGTTCGACTGTAATTTATCAATTTCTTACGGTTTAAGGCTTCAATTTTACGCCTTAAAATCTTACTGTAGATTCCGCCCTAGTATGTAATACGGCTGACTATAAAACAGATCATATAAATGTCAAATCAATCAAGTAGCATTATAGATATTGTACAATCGAAATTGTTAAAAAAAAAATCAATTTTGCCAATAAGAACCATATTGCATCCTGCACGTGCAAGCCAAGGCAAATCTGTTTGGTGGAACTCGTCTAAAGAATCTCGCTGATTTAAATGGCGATGGAGAATTAATAGCGCCCCGATACGTGACAAAATATCTCGATCTTCTCGACGGTCAGCATACGTCCCGGTGAAAAATCCAGCTACTCCGTGGGTTCATTCACTGGGCCATTAATAGATCCTCCGTCCTTCCTTTTCCTCGAGAAAAGGAACCGCGATGCGGCGATGTTGTCGACCCCCGCGGAGTGCTCCAAAAACAAGCTATAACCACAAATCTTATCGCCCGAAGGGAAGGGAAGGGCGAAGAAGAAGACCTCAAGGGGGGTTGCTGGTTAGGTTAAAGGGGGAGTTCGTTCCACCTTCCCGAGCTACCTAACAAGTAGCTTGTAAGAAGAGCCGTTTCGCCCGGTGATTCGTGCTCGTAGAGCTGCCGCCGCTGTCCCGGGGAAAAACTGCGACACGGTTTTTCGGCCAATGGGGTTCTCCCTCGAAGTTCAAGGCCATTCTCAAAGATAGCTGTGGCACGAGGGACCGGTCGAGAGGGGGAGGGGGGGATAGAAGAGGAGGCGGGCTTTTTTGTTTTCCAGTGCTCTTCTGGCACTGCTATGAGAACGACCGACAGACCGACAGACCCCGGGGCTGCTGCCCCGGCTGTACGTCTCGTTCCTCTCTGGCGCCAGACCGTTTTTTGGTTGGCCCGTTCTCCTCGACGGTGACATCGACGCACCTTTAGCATTTTTTCAGACCCTTGATTGGGGGCAAGTTCAGATGAGAGGGATTCCCTACCTCCCGAATCAAAAAGCGGGGTCGTTTAAATGATTTATACGCGCGATTCATGAATATATTCGGCTAATTCGAACGTCGGGGACACGCGAAATGCACGATTCGAAAAAATAATGAAAGTATGTTGCTAACGACCGCACAAAACAATAAATTATCACATCTAAAGGAGCATTCAATTAGATGTTATTTTACAGATTATTAGTACCAAATACTAATAATATATAATGTGTTTTTCTATTGTATTATGTATCATTTTTAAATTAAAAACTTAGACTTAGTTATTTAAAATAACAAATAATATTAAATTTCCACATATTAATGATAATAAAAATAAACATTCTTCTCGTCGAATAAAATCTGATATTTTTATCTAAAAAATATATCTCACGTCTTAATTAAATTACATGTATTACTTCTAATAATTTAATAATCTTTATACAATTAGATTTTTGTTTCTTCACCTTCCATAAATATCAAAAGATATCATAAATAATTATTTTTCGAGCTGTATACGTCTCCGTCGCGACAAAATATATCACATAAAGTATTTTTGATATTTATTCGTGAAGCTTAATCGAAAAGCGAACCGTGAAAAGTCTTGAAAAATCCTCAAACGACTTACTCAATGGCGCCCGGTTGATCGGCCATGTTGTCTTAAACGAGCAAAGCGAAAAGGGACACGAGGGACGGACCGAAGCAATGTAGCAAGAAATCATGAAACGGAGTAAAAGGATGGGGACAGAGATTAATGAGAAACGAATCTAGCAGAGGAAAGAACGATGGAAGAAGGTCGACTTGAATCGAAGACCACGGCAGCGTGGATAAACAGTCTCCTAGCAGATATATATTCGTTGAACGAGACATGAGAGAGAGAGAGAAGAGGGACAGCTGTTGTAAATTATATGAAGAGTCAGAATTCAATTCTGCTAGAAGTCACTTCGGACAATCTCCAGCATTCGCCATAAAATCACTGTGGATTCTTTTATCGTGTTTACATGAAAATATGACAGCTAACAATGTATTCATCGTATCTTCACGAGTTTTCGTAAATAACTCCATATCGGTAAAATACCTATCTCGTGCATTATACATTTGATAAGCGTTTTGCTAAATTCGAAATTTTGCCAAATAAGGTAAGGTGGACCAGTTATGTTCAACTATAAGCGAACGGCGGTTCATTCGCAATTTTCAAAAGTGATTTTTACACGTGTATCCCCGAAATGTAATACAGTCGTAAAAAGACAATGGCGAGCCACTGGCAATCACCGGCAGGCGCCGGTCGGCAATTCGACCATTTTCACACGGGTTAACGATAACGCCGACCCGTGTTTCGGCGTTGCGGCGGACCTCATGCATAATTAATTAAATGGATATGCGCTTTCGATTGCAGTCGAGCAGGCATGCGAGCGTGTACACGAAACGGAAGGCCAAGCCTTCCACTCCTCCCAGGGGGTTGGCTCGCTTCATTTAGAAAATGAAATTGCGGACCCGCGAGGAGGGGGCGTGCTCCCTCCTCGAAGCGCGCGTACATGCGCACCTCGCTCACCTCTCATCCCTCACCTAGGTGAAGCGGAGGACCGGGGTTTTCGATCCTCCGCCGTTCTCTCGCCAGGACTCCTCGGTGGCCTGCTATTCCCCGTATTATGGAGGGAAAATGGTGGCGCTTTTTGCGCCATATCGCATCGACTCGCCCGTTCGCGCTTTAAAGCGGACGTATTTTGCTTATTGCCGTTAATCGCGTTCGTACGTGTGTCTTTTTTTTTTCGCCACCGGATTCGACGCGGAGCGATAAGTGCGGCATGTCGACGTCCTCTTTCTTAGAAATGTCACGGCTTGTGTCATTTTTTCGAGCCGAGAAAGACGCCGAGAAAGATCGCTCACCGCGATCGTAGCGCTGATTCGCCGCGATTCATGCACAAGAAGACATCGTACATTCAAATATTCGTCCATTTTATCTCTAAATGGTATCTGAGTGAAAATAAAAAATTAGTTTCAAGATATTCGTATTATTCTTCTGCTCGCGACGTTATTTCGAGATGACGTACGCCATCATTTCAAATGTCTTATACGTGACGAATGTCGAATTTATATCAGAGAAGCGTCACGACTCTCCGTAAATGGCGCGACGTACGCGATAAGTCTAAGTAGATAAAATTTAAAAGTTGGATTCGGTCGATCGGCGCGATAAGGGTGGCGAGATGGTTGCGTCCTCTAATTCCGTGGGAAGGGGTGGATAATCCGGCAGAGCGGCGCTCCAGGAGGTGCCGCGGAGGATAACGGAAAGCAGCCATGCGCGTCCGACTGCCATCGCGGTATCCTGCCCCTTCCTAACTCCCGTGACGTTGGAGGATAGGTCAGAGGTCGATCTCGCGGAAGAAGGCACTGACCACACCTGTCCCCGAGATAACGCGAATCCATAAATCTAAAGCATCGTATCTACGAGGCGAAAGATGGCTCGAATTGAGACGCGTTCGTCGAGACTAAGTAAAGACGTGGAATAAAAAAATTAATGAAAAAAGAACCCTAATCGCGAGATAACATCACATTCGCCAAGTTCGTCGTTTCGGTACCAGCGTCGCAATTTCGCAAAAGTCCTCAAAAGCAGAACGCATTCGGGAGAGAAAAGAGATAAAACGAGATATCAGAAACCGTGTCTCGGTCGTGCGGCGAACGAGTGCCGCTTCTCGCGGAGGGACAAGGACATTGGCGCGAGAAGAGCAACCCCGAGCGAGGGGACCAAATACGTATAGGTCGTTTGCGAGAAGGACAATCGGTCGTGCATCCCGCGGATGCACGCGGAGGAGATATCTCCGGACGGGGGACGGGAAACGCGCGGACTAAAGAGGAGGATAGCTAAGTCCGAGCGGCTGTAACGAGATGGGCAAACGGAGAGAGAAAGATAGAAGAAGATGGAGAACCGTCCGGAGAGCTCGGAGAGAAATTAATGAAAAATATCAAGATACGGAGGAGGAAAGAAGCGCGCGAGAGTTGAAACATAGACGCGGCTCGCGGAGAGAGGAGGACAGCCAAGTGGCTGAACGGTGAGGGAGAACGGCGAGGAAGTGCGAGCGACCGGTGAGGGAACGCGTGGGAGAGAGAGGGTACGACTCCGATGAGTAGTCGATGAGGAAGGCCGCCACTGTCGGAGCACTCCGGGAGAGGCGTTACCGCGGTCGCGCTTCTCATTGGTCGGGCGCAGACCGGTCTGGGTGCCACCCATCGCAGGCGCAACCAGAAAAAATGCGGTCCCCTCCAGAAGGAGGAAAGCGCGCGAGCAAGGAGCCAAGAGGTGGCCGATAGAGACGATCTCGTAGACGCGCAACGGGAGAGAGCGGGATAGAGGTGATAGTGAAGGCGGTGGAGGTGAACGAGGAGAAGGAGGTGGAGAAGGAGGTGGAAGAGAAGAGAAAACGAAGAAGCCGGACAGGAGCTGGTTCCGAGCATATACAGGATGGCGAGTCCTGTATGCATTTGGCAACCCCGCCCGGAGGGTTGACTCCCGGGGTACCGCCGGCTCTCTTGGATGCCGCCATCACGGCATCCAAGAGAAACCCCCTTTCACCCCCTCCTACCTCAGCCGGCACCTCCCGCTCCTCCCCGCGACCCTCCCGATGGCCACCGAGAGGACTCGCGAGACGTGAGAGACCCTGGATCTTATCCCTCGTATTTTTTGAGACAGGTCCCTCGGGAAGAGAGATGGAGAAACCTTTTCCGAAAATATATAATTTAATATACATGGATTCTTATCGGACTTGATCGGATGTGATATTCTTTTTCGTAGCAGCAGTGAACGAACGTATTGTACATTGAACGCAAAAATAATAATTCTCTCGCGCAAAAATAATAAATTAGCAAAAGCCGATAATATTGTTGCGACAGAGTCCATTCTGCGGAGAGGAAATACTATTTTGACAGTACGCGACGTATGAAAAACGACTTACAGATAATCAAAAGCAGCATATTTTAATATTCATTGGATTCCCGTTTGGGTCACTTTTTGAAACATTATAATATATTTCAATATTTTGTCTTTTACTGTGTTTAACAGGCACTTTTATTAGAAAAGTAATTAAGCCACAAAACAGTGGAGATGGAATATCCTCGTGTCGTCCAAAAATCATGCAGAATCTTTAATCTATATTATGTATAAACAAATGTCCCGACTGACTCATCAACGCCCATCCCAAATCCCTAAACCTAGAAATATATGAAATTCGGCAAGTATATTCCTTCCATGACGTAAGTACCTACTAAGAAGGTATTTTTAGAAATTCGATCCCTAACGGAGTGAAAAGGGGTAAAATGTGTTTTCACGGATTTTTCGACGGGTAACGCCGTCAAGCTTAAGCTATATAGTCAAATATAAATCTTTAAATTTATTATGAATATTAAATATAATATAATGTTTGCGGCAATACTCGAAGCAATACGTCATGCTGTCACTTTACAAAAATAAAAAGGCCGAACTGTTTTGATTTCTCGTGATAACACGTGTTTACGGTAAGAGATTTAGAATCTTAAATGCAATTCAGTCACAAGAAAAAACGTAGGAATGTGTTTACCGAAAATCAGCGTCTACCTAAGCCTAAGGACGAACTCGAGGAATTCTAAATTTATTTATAGACATTTCATGGAAGTATGCGCGCTCAAACGTGAGCTATTGACTCGTGAGCTATCGACTATGCAAAACACAATTTTTTGCGCTGATAATTCAGAGAAACTGGGGAACGTCACACGTTATTGTTATGTTGCGACTAATTACTGTGAGTTTATTGTCACAATCTGAAATGCAACTCCCAAATTTAATTTTAAAATTGAAAGTAAAAGTGTATGTATATACTAGCCGATTAAATTAAACCGTTCAACATAATTGTGAATGCACTATGCAACGTATTTGATTCGTTATATTTAATCATAAATAATAGATGACTAAATCGGAAAACGTACACAGAAAAAAAGAATAGTCTTGATTTGAAAATATCTTTAGTTTCAACGTGGAAATCTGGAAATGAGATTATATACATTTAGTCAAACGAAGAAAACTTGCTTGAATGAAGTCATTTATATATAATTCAATCGAGGAAAAAATTTGAAATAAAAAGTTGCATTTCTTAATAAGAAGATATAGATTGTTGCGCATGTACGAGTATATGCCTTAATTTGACACTTCTTTTTTTCTATGTAGAGAGACCTATTAATGCACAGAAAATAATACCTAAAAAGCGCCCAAAAATAACAATACATTCTTCGATTTGCGTGGGGCAAAGTTATTTAAATTTGAATCAGGAACGAGTCGCTAAAGAGCGCACGATCTCCTTTAAATCTTTGTCAAAATAAATGTACCAATGCCTGGACACGTACCTATGTCTGGACATATTTATCATATTTAGTCCTTAAATAAGTTATAACGCGAATTAAAATCAAAGGGGATCAAAGATAAAAATATTTTTCTTGTATTATATTTTTATCCTTGATTTTAATTCGCGTTATACTTATTTAAAAACTAAAGGTGTCCCGACATAGGTCTTAAGTGTCCCGGCATTGGTACATTTACCTTACATTCGTTATTCACCGCGACCGTGTTATCCGTTCACGCAACGACTCCGCGTCTCTGCTCCCACGTACACGGCGCGTCGTTACGGCGCGTAATTACGGCACACATCGCGATCGCAACCTCGCCTTTTCCTTAAAGGAATTACGAGCGTGGAATTTTCTTCAAAGTCGCGCGGCCGCGGCGCGGCTTTCCCGCAGTACGGAAAGGGCGTTGACAATGTCAATGACACGGCCGGGGCGAGAGCGTAGGAAATAGCGGTCGCGCACCAGCCGCGCAACATCGATGTCGTCCCGCGATGACGATGACGGCGAGTATCGCGCGCCCGGATGAATCGAAACAGCACCGACGAATCGAGAGGTCGTCGTTTTTTTTATCAGTCTATCTAAGACCCGTAAGAGGTCTTCGTCGTGATCTGTCCGATCCGCGCGATCGCTGTGCCGCCGTGACGGTAACGCTTTCTATCGATTATCAGCGCGCGCCAACGTCTTTTCCAACGGTCCACCGTCGCTATTCTTATCCAACAAATGGTCCGATTTCATGCACTGTTTCGTAAACAAGTTGGATCTCGAGATGCAGATTAGTGCCTTCCACGTATCTGGTCGCTCCTCAGACCAGATACCGCATTTATGATAAAAAGAAAATAAGAAAATGAGATTGATTAATTTTATAATCGACATTGGCCGAATCGGCTGCAAAGAAAATATTGCTGTAACATTTTGTCATTATTGCAAATTATATTTTATTACCAGATTATTCCCTGATTTAATATCATCTGCGATGTATATATACACTTGATATCAAGTGAGAAAGCTATCACGACGTAGAATATCTACTTTAATATAGAAATATATAATCGATCGTACAAAAATGCTGGCAGCAGTAAACCAAGAATTGCATTCATTATATAAAACATTTTAAATGGTATCTCTTTTTTTTTCGCTCTGACTAGCGGAATCGAAATCCAACGCACGAGTTACAAGTTATAGATTTAAAGTTGGTCGCCAGTTTCTTGCCGCGTCGCCTTTCCAAAAGAAGACGCAGGACGATTTCCTCCTATCTCGCTATATTGCTCTTTTTTTAATCGGCGTTCTCAAAGCCCGTGACGAAAAGGCGGCCGCTGATGTTACGAATCCAATTTTCACGCCGAAGTCATATAGTTGATCGTCGGGCGATTTGAGATCTAGGTAAACCGTTTCAAAACTCCGATCGGATAGATTAACTGTCACCCATCACGCTCGGGCTCGATTAGTGATGTGAGGTGAGTCGCAAAGGAATTAATTTAACATGAGAACTTGCGAGAAAGGAGTTCACACATTCGACGTTTCGGCAATTTCCATTTGAGAGATCGATAGAGAAATTGGCATATATTCGAAAAATTCACCTACATGACTTTTATTCCATATTCGATAGGCGCATAATTCAACGGCAAGCAGACCAATTCGAGCGTAATGCGAGCGCAGGGACCGCAAGGGGGAGAATTAAGCATAGTCATATTCGCAATTAGAACGCGGTCTAAGTTCTCTCGTTTGCGGATTTTGCCACGTAATCTCTCGCGCTCGGTCCCTCCCGGCTCGGCTGTCCTTTCTCCCTCGTACGGGTGGAATCCCTTTTTCCCCGTGACTCGGGATTTTTCTCATTCTCGAGATGATCGTTAAACGAGCGATCCGCCTTATCATACATCTCGATAAAACCGCATAAACGCTCGATAGACGTTTCTCTTAATTATCATCAGATTTATACCGTTACTGTTACACATTCCATTTTGAATTTGTTTTATCGTGTATGTAATTTTTTTTAAATATCGCCGAATCACTTGTTAAATTTACAAAAATTATGAAAGAAGATGTTTGAAAATGTCATTATGTTCCCCCTTTAATTTGCGGGGCAATCAAGCGTTCCGTGAATAATATTAATGAAGGTCGTGGATTAATTTCGTTCTTGTTAGCGGATTATTCGAATCTTTTAAAAAGAGAATCGGGAATCAAGTGGGGACACAGCAAGAACCTCTCGTCCTTTTCTCTAATCCCGCGGGGATAAAATTCGCAAATTACTCACGACGTGAGGGCGAGAGCTACATACATGCGTGATTATCAAACATCCTTTATTACCTTTCATCGCGCACGTGGAGAATGAGAGAATAATAATTCAAGAGAGAAAGTAATAATAATAAAGAAGAAGAATAAATTACCAAGGGTTAGCCGAGGAAAAAGACGTAATGTTGAGGCAATTTCTCGAAAATACGTCAGCAAACGAATAATGTTGTCCAACCGATTTAAAATTCCGGTAGCGTAAAAACCGGAGAGAAAAGGAAAAAAAGAAGAAATAGGAGAAGGAAGAAACAAAATCGTTTTGTAGCGACGAACAGTAGCAGTATCCTTTCGACCGGAGGATCCGCCCTCCGCCCTCCGCCCTCCGTCGTCCGCTCTGGCTGCCCCCGCCGCGCCGGGAGATCCTTTTTTTTCAGCGCGCTCGGTGTGTGCCTCGTTTCTTTTCGTCGCTCCTTAAATTCATCCTTGCCTCGGCCGCGCGGCAGTAAAAGCGCGCGCACGGGTGCTTTACGAGTGTGAATAGACGGTCGTCCAATTATGCGGCTTAATTTAAATGGGATAATTGCGTCCAGGACGCATTCGAGCGGCCGGCGTCCTGCGTTATGCCCGCGCGGATGTATATATTCGCGCATGCGGTATATATGCGTGAGCGTGTGTTTTGCGCGCCAGTATGCGCGCGTACGTGTAATTGGATCGCTTAGAAATATTCTTTCGGAGCCCTGCCAGCTTCCGTACGCCACGACAACCGCGCGGCGAGGCACCGGCACCGGCTCTCGGTTTTATCGCGTATGCAACCTCGAGATAATGAGGCGGCTCTCCGCGCGATATACCTCGTTCATTCGGAACCTTGAATAAACTGTCCCAAATCGGAATTAAAGTAAGGTAAATGTACCAATGCCTGGGGACACGTACCTACGTCTGGACATTTTTATTATTTTAGTCCTTAAATAAGTTATAACGAGAATTAAAATCAAAGAATCAAAGGTAAAAATATTTTTCTTGTATTATATTTTTATCTATGATTTTCATTCACGTTGTATTTAAAAATTAAAATAATAAATGTGTGCAGACCTAAATCTTAAGTATCCCGGCATTGGTATACCGTTAAATCACGCATTGGAACAAGCCAGCGCGAATAAATCAAGTGAAAAATACAGTGAAATTTGTAAACATCTAAGATATCTTAGAATACCCCTAAATAAAATCTGTCATCGCGCAGTTTCATTATGCCAGCTGCTCCGTATATCGAAGGAAAAAAAATTGTATTTCAAAGTACAGGGATTCCTTCCCGATTTTCGGTAGGATCGCACCGTGGAATGTCAAGATCGCCACGATCGCCGTTGGTCCGCCGATGGTATGTCTGGACAGTCCGTCGTCCGAAGAAGCCTCGTGCATTTTTCAGGATCCAGAAGGGCCCCGTGTAGGGCGTACCTTTCGGCACGATCTGGCAAAGGGCTTCCTGGAAAGTCCACGACGGAGGACACCCGCGCGCGTTCCACGGAGAAGATGAACTTTATTATCGCGAAAGGCAGCGCGCGAGACGATCGCGATACGAGCTAGGAATTCGCTAATTATGTAATTATGAGAAACAGATACCGAGACCCGACGTATATCATCGAGAGCATCTCTTTCAGATTGGGATAATTATGCCCTTTGGATCAAGGAATCGCCGACTTGGGTAAAATTGTTAGCGTTTAACAGACGTAAAATAATTTATCATTATTTCTAATCATACATTTTGCACTCACGTGTATGTAAGGTAGTTTATAATTACATATTATGTCTAATTTATAATATATATTAGAGTTTCGATACAATTGTAAATATATCATTCAACGTTTCTCTCCTTAAAACGTGCCAATAAATAATCGTGTTAGTTTTCGGATGTATCGTCCAGCATCGTCTACATTGTTCGGCGATGATTCCACGTGTATAGGACCAATTGCCAATTGCAGCGGCTTAATGCAATCAGTAAATTGACGCCAATGTCGCGGTCGACTGCTTTCCCACAAAGTTTCAAGCGGAAGATCGACCCAATTACGCGTTAAAGCGATAATTGCTAAATTTATCGCCGTCGCCACGCCGGTCAAGCGATCTCCTCCATTGGCCTGAGACGAGCTATTAATTGTCTAATTATCGTTAATGCTGACCCTCCGACAAATCACCCTCTTCCATCTCTCATCTCAGACGCGATTCCTCCACGGGGCATTCGGCTTGTACCACAGCTCGAATGTCACTTTATATTAAGACTTTTATTAATTAATTAAGTAACAAGTATGGAGTAAATGCTTTTACGACACAACAACCGTGAAGAATGCTCCAAAAAAATCTAATTAAAAGTAATTTTAAAGATACCGAATCCATTTTTAATAACGTTAAAAGAAGAATGTGATTAGATTTGAATAATGCACGCAACAAACGAATCAAGCTGGATTCTGTCCTAACGATATTTCACGTTGAAAGTATCGCAGAGTGGTCGCTAATTGGTTAATGAACGTACGGATGACTGCTTTGAATGAGTCACGGGTAATCGATCTCGGGTTGTAAAATTACCGGAGTATCCCCTCGTATTCCCCATCACGGACAGGATGCCACTTGGTCGCTATACCGACTGCCCATCGCGTTATAAATTCCAGATAGGCGAATTAGAAATGCTAATTTCGCCGTCCGGAGGTAAGATGATTAGTTTTTGCACTCTCTCCGCGTCCGGCTCTCCGGGAACTGTGCCTCGCGCTCGTTCCAAATTAGTCGTACGGTCGCAGTATGAAAGTCCGCGAACGAAAGTGGACTCGATAGAGAAAAAGAGAGAAAGGGGCGTAAGAGAGAGAACAGCGAAGCACAGGGGGCGAGAAAGCGAAAGGGAGAAGGATCGTAAGGAAGAGAACGGGGAGAAGAGGAAGCTCCTCCGCGGCCGCCTCTTGCGAACATCACAAAGCACCCGACCGCAACTCGGACTACCCTTTTACTTTATTTCATTTCGTTTTTAATTCCTTCCAATTCCGCCACTGTCAAGTCTCACCGGCGCGGCGCGGCGTGGCGTGGAGCACGGAGCACGAAAAACGCGGAGACGCGTCACAGGATCCTCCCAACTCCTCCTTCCGCGCGCCTGTTAATCGCTAATTCGACTCAAAGCTGGGTTTACACTTGGCACTTATCGCATGACATTTCTATCCAACGTTGCTATCATTGTCGTTGTAACATAACGTCTAATAAAAATTGTTTAACATTTACATTACGCCCGTAACGTTAAATATACGAAATGCAATGTCTGGTGAGTGTGCAAACTTAATGTGACAATTCTAAGAAGATCTACTTCGAGATAAAACTTTTCGAATTTTTTTTGTGTTTTGTTAACTAGTCGGCTGCTTTTTCCTGACCTGCGCAAATTAAAGTTTTAATATGATCTTGTTTTAAGAAGAATGGTGACGTGGGCGGAAGAAAAACAAGTAGAATAAGAACGCAACAAACAAGAAAATTTATCTATAAATGCAACGCTTAATGATTAACATCAAAGCATGCAAATGTTGGAAGTTAACGAATTATCTTGCAATTAGTTCAATGTATGCTCCAACAAATATCAACTTCTCACGATTTTTCTGTACTTCTCGACCGTTTCTAATTTCTTTCTAGACTTGTGGTAATCCGGTTACCCGGAAGAAAATCGCCTAATAGAAAGTAACTATAATGAAAAGTATAAATCTTTATTAATCGTTCGAAGCGAATTTTATGAACTGATCTGTTAAATGTGGCCCTATATATGGAAGCCGTCAATCAACCGAGCAATTACTCCAACGTATTGAAATTTCCTTTTACGGTTCCCCGTCAGAAGCCATCGATATCGATCGCGACTTTCAAGCTGCTTTGCGTAACTCTTTTTACGGTATATCGAGTTGAATATCCCTTAGCGTAACATTGAAGAAATAGAACGAACTACTATGAGAACGAAAACGAGAAGTCGCTAACTATGAGGATTCCCATACTCTTCCCACTCGCCGTAGACGTAGTGCTAATGTCATTATAATGGCCCGTCAAGTCGGCCAGTCATCTGTCTCGAAATTACCAAAAATAAAGGATTCGCTCGTATACGCGAGAGCGGATGGACTTCTATCGGCTTTGGAATTCCACGCTTCTCGCCGTGCCTGAAATCCACGGAGAAATTACCGGAGACACGTGACAAACAAAAAATTCTGCGTGATAAGATAGCGATATATATTTCGGATGTCGAGGGCATTAACACCCGAAACACCACAAGTGGGGAACAAGTTTTCAAGGAGTCAACAACGTGGGAAGGGTCATAAGCCATTAATGAGTTTTTAATGGATGTCCTTCTCCGCGCTTTTCTAACTCCCCGTCGGTGTATTATTTTTAAGAAGTGTCTTCTTCGGGTGTAGGGGAGCGTCATAATCGAACATGTCGATAATGGGTTCGCGTGTCTGATGGAGGAGGACGGCGCGGCGCGGCGGACGGAGCAGGGTCGCCGCATTTTCGGCGACAAACAAGACTGCATTTACATTTCGTATACATTACGGGTCGGTCCTGATGTTCGACAGCTGTTATCGATGCGCGACGCAATGATCGACTAAGCCCGCGGGCAAACTTGCCCGCTCCTCCCGTTTCGGCCCCGAAATGTCCGATCGCTTATTGGGCCACCTTCCGCGGGCCAAAAAGTTCATCGGTGGACATATCTCTCTCCCTGCCCTTTCTCCACATGTCCCTCGGCCGTTCGCCGTTCGTGGAACGACGTTTCCAATTCGCGTCGCGGCGATTTTTTGTAATTAATCTTGAGACCGCGCAAAGGAGGAACGCGAAGTCGAAGAGGGAAAAGGAGAAGGGAACGGGGGAGATCCAGGGAGACACGATGCCTGGAATAAACGAACGGGTAAATAAAAGTAAGGAAGGAAGAGAAAGAGAGAGAGAGCAAGAGAAAGAGAGGGAAGGAGGGAGGTGGCAGGGCAGAGAGCGAGAGGACAGACGAAGAGGGAAAAGGGAGAGATCGGAGAGCGAGGGTGAGAGGGCAGGACGAAGACGGGAGCACGGAGACCAGTCTGCCGCGGTGTATCCGCTTTTTGCGGGCGTCAGATGACAGTCGCTTATTTACCGGAGCCCGCGGCCATCTTGCTGCGATCCGAGTTAAGGAGGAGGCCCAACGCGCGTAAAAAAAAATAAAAAAGGAAATAAAGAAAAAAAAGAGAAAAGAGAGAGAGAGAGAGAGAGAGAGAGAGAGAGAGAGAGGTTTAAAGCGAGGCGATGAATATGGACTCGGTTAGGGAATTAATCGATCCCGTGCATCGATGCCCGCGAGAATCCCGAACAAGGAGTAACGACGAGAAGGACGGCGGCCCGCGGGAGGAAGGAAATTGCGCGTTGACTGTAGGTGCACGCGTGCTGTGACCGCGAGGAGTGTCCCGGGAACGAATACGTTCCTCCGTCTTGAAGCGAGAAGCGAGTGAAACGTAAAGGAGATACTTCGACAGCGGGGAGAAAATAGGAATGGCATCGCGGCGAAAAAGAAAAAAATGTTTCGATCTTACGTAACGTCGATGTTTAAGCCAGTCCTGGCTACCCACACTTATTTTCGAGTCCTTAATTCGCCACACTCCGGTCCGTGAGACCGCTCGACTTTGTCGCATTGTCATTTTCATTCTAATTAATATTTTTAAGCTTGTACTGTGTAGAAATTGGAAATGCAGACTCTGAATAAGATGTTTATTCAGATGATAATATCAGGTCAAGAAAATGATTTGAATTTAAACTGAACTTATTATAAGGAAACTAGAAAATTATGTGAAAACTAGAAAACGGGAAAACGCGTTCAGCGGTCCACTGGACCGGAGTGTGACGAGCTAGGGTTAAGAACAAACAAGAACGGAATAAGTCCGCGATTTGTGAGAACTTACACAGAAAAAGAAAAAGTGTCAAATCAACACTTATACACTCGTATATACAACAATCTATAATCTTAAAGTGAGATTATGTTCCGTTAAACGAGGAAAACCTTTATTTAGGTAAACGCAGTTTCATGTAGTTCAATCAAGAAAAAAAGTTGAAAAATAACTTTTAACTTGACGGTTCTTTTTTTTCTATGTACGGTATTTCTAGCTGAGTCTTAAGAATTTGAGACTTTCTCGCTCTCAAATCCTTCGTTCGGCGTTGATTTTCGTTCTGCAGGAACCGGGGTACGTGATACGCTAGAGGGCACGGATTTCCGGGGTTCCGGGCGCCTCGCGATCCGCTTAATGAGATACCCGTGCGGCTACCGCGGCTCCGCGCTCATTAACCATCCGGAGCAAGGGCCCAAGGTTATTCAATTAACGAACCGCAAACGCGAATAAATTAATTATGCCGGCGCGTCTCGGGATAGATTAGAACGCGCGATGTGTCTATGAAAAGGCAGCTCTAGGTATCGCGTATACTCGTGCGGAAGGAGGGAGAGGAGGAATAGCGACGATGCCGCTGAGGGCCCCGGCTTAATTACGGCCTCTCGCTAACACGTTTCTATTTCTCGCAGTCAGTACCGTTTGCCACACTTCAAAAGGCTCGCGTACGTTTAAAGGAGCCTCATTATTGTTCTCGTACTTTTTTCTATCGCGTTAGTTCCGCGGACTCCACCTCGCTCCAAGGTAATTTCTTGAAGCGAAGGCGCACGATAGGAGGATAAGGAGGCGAGTAGTTTTCCATTACCATATACAGCTGTTTTTAGTATTTATGTAATCGTATAATACCGGCTCATAACAACGATACAACGATGAGCTGTCGAGATACATGTGTGCATATATATATCAGTTTTTTTTTTAATTACATGTAGCTCTCTTCTTGAGAATCAACTTCTTTGATAATACAATAAAAATAAAATTATCTAAATTATTTTCTATTGTCGTTTTACGTGCAAATTTCTATCTGCGAAGTTTAAACCCGTAAAATCTATTAACTAATTTATTAAAAATCACATTTTTACTACGAGATTCAGCATCATAAATCTAGCAAACTAGAAATAAATAATTGTTGAATATATACGCCTATTATTGAGAACAATACACTACAAAAACAAATGTGTCATTTTTACACATTTTAAGTACGTTATTCATTGTAGAAACTTTTTACACACTTTATCAATACAAATTCACTTCAGGTGTGTTTTTTTTACACACGATAAAACGTGTAAGAAGTCTACAATGAATAATGCGCTTAAAATGTGTAAAAGTAACACACTTGTGTTTGTAGTGTGCCGTCTTCAAAAATAAAGATATTATTACACTACAAAAAATAAGTGTGTTCGACGTGCGTTTAACGTGTGTGGAAATAAAACATAATACTGACTTTGTCACGTGTACTGAGCGACTGCTGTGTTGATACTACACACTTATTCGTTCTACAACGCACATAAGCTGGTAACAGATCATCTGATAGATGGCATCCGATGAGATCCGTTTCTCAAATTTAAAATATGACGAACGATGGTATAAGAATGATGACGGAACTGCACATTGCCAGTACAAGAATGCAAATTGTCAAGAATGTAATGACATTTTGCATTCTTGTATTTTGCGGAAATACAATAAAGAAGAATCCTGTGCTTGCAGAAATGAGCTGCGAGCTTTAGTTAAGAAAACAAATTGCTTGAAAATCTCATATGTATGTATGCGTGCGGAGTAGTATTGCGTGTAGCATGTCATTTCGTTAGACAAAGACAAATATAGAGAAAACAAAATTAGAAATGTTGACATTATCGACACCGAGGAAGTTCGGCCGTCACTCCAGCCATTCCCTTAACACGCAACTGCGTTGCTTTTTTCCGTGTTATTTTTCGCTCGTGTGTTATTATTAACGTGTGTTGCATCGTAGAATATGTGTGAAATAGTATTTCGCGTATTGATTCAACACGCTTTATGTGTGTTCGAATAAACGTGTTGCTGATATTTATCGTTAAAATGCTGCGACTGAACTGCCGCGTTAACCAGATCCGAGAGAAATACACGAAGTCGAAGAGAAGCGAAGAAAATAGGACACCCCGGCAACGGTGTATTTAGGATACATCCTGTCATTTGTCATTTCAAGGGTTTGCGCTTGACTCGTCAGCGATTCCCCCCATTGTCTACACCACGGAGATAGTTTTGTCCTCGAGAAAGAGATTAGTGACACTCGTGTGTATCGTTGCAAGTTTCGCGCAGACTCCGAAATCGTGCAATGTGGCGGTCGCAGGCCGCACTGCCGCGATGCCGCTGTGAATTCGGGCGACCCTCAGCTTCGCAGAAAGAAGCTCGCCGAGGTCGAGAGTGAATGGCAGCTCTATAGTGCCTCTCCGCGAGGACCGATCTGATTCTCTCTTAGAGCTAGAAAGTCGATCGAGAACCCCGGAAAGATACGCGACAGCGAGAAAAAAATAATTTCAGAATCTAATTATAATTTATACAGATATAGGTATATCGTGCGCTTCGTTTGCCGCGCGCTTTAACGGGATTAACGAACAACATGACGGCTGCACCGTATCGCGCTTGTTAATAATACGGCAATGTTTAACAAGCATTCCCTAAACAAAACCGCGATCCGTTCTGTCAAGATTAACGCTCGCATGCGGGTCGGTTCGCAGTACGAATTAGGGAAAAAAACTTGATGACCCTGACATTTGTAAGGATTAGAAAGAAAATCAGTAAAAACGGCAGCTTAACCCTCGACGTTGAAAATCTGGTCGTACCCTAATAATCCGGAGCGATTTCTCAAAAGACAATCTCGCGCGTCCTTTTTGCATTTCGCATCAATTTTGCCTCGTTGCAGAAATAACGCTATTCACGTTTCGTTCCTTTTCAGTCTACCGACACGTTTACCACAAAATATAAATATATTTGCAAAATTATCTTCTTTATCATAGAATATTTCAATTTTATTATTTTTTTATCATTAGTTTATTTTCATTATTAAGTTTATTTTTCAATTTTATTACAATAGCAGTTGATTGTGTTTCAACGTTCAGAAATTATTGTCCTGAATATGTTACATTTTTTTTTTAGAAAACATAAAGTGTAAAGTAATGTACGATAAATTAAATTCACGCTTTGAAATCGTAGACCATTCGTTAATTATCCCATATCAAATACCAAAATTCGACTAGCCACGTAAACCCCGTTGCCTTTCGACCGGTTTACAACGAAGTTTAATTACGTGGTGCCAAGTTTGATATAGTTAGGCCCATTGAACTGCCGGCAAGATTGTTTTACGAAGTAAATGAGGCAATGATGACTCGAGGCTTCGGGACCACCTAGCAGCCTGACGAAGTCCTTCCAGGCTTGCCTTTAAACTCCTTGCAAACTAATTAACGCGCGACCAACGCACGTATATACACACACACACACAGACATACATACGTACCCTGTATCTTCTCTTCTTCTTGCTTGCACGCCGTAGCTATCGCAGACTTTTAGAAAAATTCCTTGAGAATTCTGAAAGCCTGCTTAATCTAGGCTGCTATTATTGCCTGCTACATTATTAGAAGTGTGTGCATTAGACTTTTCATATACGTTATCTTTTCTGTAAATTCTCATTCATTTTATTTACGTGTAAATTCATATGCTCCGAACTTCAGTATTTGATCGATCACTGAAAAATTATACACTTCGATTTTTTTTATATAAAATTCTACTGCGGACGTTAACCGAAATCGTAGAACATATTTATATAAAATAAAGATCTTGTTTTTCTTTATTAACTATAATATGTAAATAGATTGATTATGTAATACGGTTTCTCGCCTGCCTTCACGCAGCAAGTCGCTATTTAGTGAAATGCGTATCGTGCTGTGGAGATGTGCTTAAATAAAATAAAATAAAATAAATACATATAGACAATGTGCAAAAACCATGGAATTGAACACAGTAGCAATAAATATTTCAATCGTATTATCAAGCCATATATTTATACAAACGAATTAAATACATGATCTATATAAAACTATCATTAAAATTTTCGCGTTAATGTACATTCGGGATGGATACATGGACAATTTCGATCATAAACAAACATATATAAATCGAGGAAAGAGGAAGCATGTCCACGTTTCTACTTTATTTCTTCAATCGCACAGAAATTTAATGAATTACAAAGTTATTGTACTAATGTATAAATCAACAAGCCTTTTACGATCTTTGTCTCCACTACCTTCAGTATCTTTCCCTTACAAATCTGATCGTCACTACTTTTCTTAACAAATAGATCATACAGCAGTAAGTTGTAAAGACACAACAGCATAGAATACTCTTTTCCACAACTTGTCGGTAACGGATGCGTGTATATAAGGATCAAATATTTATATATTTAATATGTATGTATGAGAGATATATGTATATACATTAATGTATAGATTGTGTATAAAAATATCTTGCATTAAATCGGCTATTATTAAACGTTAAAGGAAATTTGCTACATTATGTTCATACAGATCAGCTCGGCACCAGTTCCGTTCCTGAAACAAAAATCACATAGAAACCTTAAGAGGCGAATAACGACCGACACGCGCGTGAATACACGACACAGAATAATAAATAGGATAGTTTTCGGTCGTCAGACATCTGAATGCTAGCCTATAATACCAACGTGTGGGTTCTAAACACTACAGCGACACGTCGACCCGCGCGTTGCTTCCTACTCGATCTTGCCAAGGCTGAAATGCTATCTCTCCATGCTGAAACTGCTATTAATAGCTCATCTAATCGGCTTCTTGCTATTAAGCATCTTAAGAATTTCTCATTATTAGCAATAAATTAATAGATATTACAAAAAACATCTTTCAACACCTCTTCCTTCTGAAAATTAGTACAGTTAATATAAGCGTTAACAAACAAGCAGTACTTATTTCCATTTACATTCCCATTACAAAGTGGTCGTACATATCAAGAAATTAAAAGATTCTCACTGAGACATGTAGGAATAATAACGTTAATATAGCATGCACGAAATAAACATTAGCTGCTCGATATCTCCGACATACATCCTCGTTCTCTATAAAATTTTCGTCTCTATTAACTTCATATATTAAACGTCACATTTTTTCCGTACAGGAGACCAAATTGCTTGTCGCTTTTTGCGTTCCGCCCGTCTCCTCTATCTTTCCTCTTTCTTTATTTCTATTCCCCCCGCGCAAACTTTCTTCTAGTCCGAAGGGAATTTTCTTTATAGAAAATAAGCCAAGCGAGTCGATCAAAGCTCGCTCCGTTGTTTCATAGAGGGTGGATCCCATCAAGATTTGTATATAAACGATCGTATGTATGGCTTGTAGACGTGTTCGCGTCTCTCGTCTATACACGTCGGACTGACGAACTGTGTAGGACGAAACGCCTTACGCATGACTGACTCTCGTGAAACATTTTTCCGCACGCTATGCGGAGAATGGAGTCTACCCTTTCGTCCGTTCTTCTTTCTTATCTATCCACAGAATGATTTCCTAGAGTAATGCGGAAACGTATAAGGCCGTTTCAGTTGACGTGTACGGATTATGGGCTCGTAGCGAAGCTGCGATGTGCTTACCAGCAGAAATTATGTATTTCCGATTCCTAATTTAGAATACAGAAGTAAAAATATAATGAAATAATGTGAGAGATTATTAACTAATCAATATTAAAAGTAACAAGTGAAAAGAAAAAGCAGGTTATGAAAGTTAAACGTTATTTGTGCGTAAGTTTACGTTATGTAATATTCAATTAATAATTTAATACAAATTATATATCGTACGTTTCGGCTATATTTTGAGCCATCTTCAGCGATCCGGTGATAAATAAATTAAATCATCTCAAGTTCTCGGAAAAGTATGAGTATTTAACAATTGAATGTACAAAGACAGTGATGTTTTCAAGAGAAACAACCAGAAAAATTCTGCTAATATTCATAGTCCGCAAAATATTCGGATTAGAAACGACAACAAAAGAAATAATAAGATATTTTCTCGTGAAGAAATGCACCAAATAAAGTCAAATAAAAGAAAGTATACACAAAGTATACTTCAAACGTAATAAAATAATAACACTTGTATAAAAAAGCCATAAGATTAAATGTTGGCGTAAATAGTCGCTGAAAGATGGAATTAACGTTTTTAACTGTTTCACAATTGCCTTAATCACGTTTTTCCGTAGAGATAAAGCACGCGACGCTAGAAGGACGGACACAAGTGAAAGAAACAATTCGCAAGTAGCCACAGATATCCTCTAACTCTAGTCGATGGTGTTGCTCGTGGCGCTGCTTAAAATCACATTAAGGATGAGAACGGCGCCGAAAATGATGGGGCGGAGGGGGCAAATGTGCTGCAGGAAAAGAGATTAAAGCTGCAAGAAATCGAGGAATATCACGAAAGCTATATGCTCAAGCACATTTAAGTAATACAAAAATTAAATCGACAATCAACAGCAAATTATATTGCATGACCATATACTCGAAATTAAATGGTTTGCTTCGAAGAACGTGTTATAAATTAATAAAAATATATTTTTAATACATCTATACATTTATAAGATGTATATAATTTAAATTAAAAAAGAAATGCAAATCGATATCTATTTATTATAATTTAACGAATTTTCAACACACTCAGCGAATTCATTCATAAGATATCTCAATTAAGAGAGTTCAATTAATCAATGATGTCTCTTTCTCGATACGTAAAAAGAATATATTTGAAAACAAAGAAGAGAAAAAAAAACGTAGAGATGTAGAAGGAGATAATTAATTGTACTGCGATCAATGAGACTCTTTCCTATCGCGCTGAAGAACCGAGAGAGAAAGTCTCCCCTTCGTCCTCCCCTTGCCTCGTCACATCTTCTTCTGTCTGTCTCTCGTCGTAGCTGACTGTGACAAATAATTACCGAGGCTTAACATAAGCCAGAGGCGGTATACTTAGCTAATAGCAAAAAAGAGCGGCGATGGCCTCCAAGTCGCTCTACGCGCGAGCGGTCGACGCGTTTATGCGCCGGGTCCACGGGCGAGATGGATTTCTGCGGACGATTCTGAGCGCTCTGTCAGCTATCGTGACGCATTCACGTGTGTATCAATAAAACCGAAAATCGAGATAATAAAGACCCTTGCACAACATGACGGATCTATTGCCTGTGTCACTGTTTATTCCTCATTTATACACGATTTCTTATTTCTAGTCCCTGTTCCTATTGCCTGTTGCCTGGCATTGTGCAAGGGCCTTAAAGCACATACGAATGTCTGTTATTCGATATCACGAGGGCAAATCTTCGAAAAATTATCGCGCTGCGAGCGTAAACAAATCCGACTCTTGTACCGGTAAAAATGATTGCTCTCTCTTTTCAAATGGCACGGTGTGGATATATGCTCAGGGCTCATCTTAAATGATATAAATTAGCAGGTACTGAAAATGTTGTCTTTCTCTCTTTTTCTCTCTCCCGTTCTATGACTTTCTTTTTCTCTTTCTCGCTCGTTCGCCGGTCTCCTTCGTTCTCGCGGGACTCCGGTTTCTGGGCTAACTTATACTTATTATTGCATTACCTCGTGTTCTAGCATAATTCCAGCCTGTGCCGGAGGTATAGCGGGGAGATGATGAGAGAGCCGGAGAAAAAAGTCGAGGAAGGCGATGCCTTCTTCTTTTTTTTTTTTTACACAATTCGGCGCATATAATCCGCGCCTCGAGGTCGAGTGCGCGTAATTGAGCGCATTGGTGACAGGTGCGTCGCCCTTTTCTTCTGCCTTGCGTTAGCGCGAGCAACGGACGCGTTAATGTCTTCATTACGACTTCATTCATCAAACTATCGCGCCGTTTTTCCCTCAATATCCGTTTACATGCCGGCGATTCTGCGTATCTCCTTCGTCGCGCGGAATAACAGTTTCCGTTCGTCGCAAAAAAGATTTTATTATTTAATAATTAAGCTTTGCTTATTATTAAATCTAACCGAATATCATAATAATTAAAACATTGCCGTAATGTGAAGTAAAATGTAAAATACTTATTACTTAGAATGTTAATCTTTAAATAAACGTTAATATTAAAGAAATAAAACATCAGTCACGTTCAATAACATTATACATATTATGTAATATATTCATACAATTGTTTTTTGTTTTTCGAGATGTGAAAGATGACAATATAAAAGTTTTGCGAAACAAAAATATATGTCGTAACGCGTGTTTGATATTACATTGACCGCAAAAAATGGCAGCGGTAAGAAATATTCGAAAAACGAAAGAAAAGGGCGTGAGGATAATATATACTACTAATTTACACGAGCATCCCGTTCGACACTTCGCACGTACCCGACATCCACCCCTCATCCCGTGAGAACTGGAAGGGGTGGCGCGCTCTCATGAATGCGCCGCCGTCGAGTTTCGTGAGCTCCTTAATGAACCTAGTTCGCGAAAACCATTAATAACGAAAGGACTCGGCGAGGAACGCGCGCGCGCGCGCGGGCAGGAAAAGAGGAAGCCGATATTCGGCGAGGGCCCGAAACCGCAGATCTTTCGTGAGAAACTCTCCGGAATGGCGCGGCTGCTTTATACCTCCATTATTTTTTTGAAGATCTACTGCATCGTTCGTCTTGTTCGAACACGATCGGAAAATCATGAGGCCGAGAGAGTCAGAGAGAGAAAGAATTAGCGAAAATAAGATTTGTTTGTTACCGAAACAGGTCGGATCGAAGATGGCCTGTTTGCAGAGCGAATGAAGCCTCTGACGAAGGCTCCTTTCCCTCGGAAACGGAATACAGGAAACCGAGAGATAGTCAGTCGGCATGGCGAAGGGTGTCGGCTAGCCCTAATGCGACGTATCAATATACGTGGATGGTGGTGATGGGCCAATATCGCATAAGTGGCTCGATTCGCAGTCATTTGTTACATTTTGTTCGGTCTAAGTAATTTAAGAGTCACCGTTTGCCCTCCCCCGCTCTCTCTCTCTTTCTGTCTCTCGAGAGGAGGGCCGAGCGACGACGAGGGATCGGGAAGAGAAGACGGAAATCTAAGAGAGAACGGGAGAATAAGAAAGGGGAAAGGGTGAAGGGTGGGTTAGGATGCTTGGACCCTGGTGGAAGTTACTACGACAGGAGGGGGGCGGGAATGGGGCGAGGGTGGTGCACTTCGCCTCCATTCTTCGGCAAATCGCGGCATATTTGTCAGATTTTTGTTCGAGAACAAAACCTTACCGACCACCCCTGGCGCGAGTAAAAGGGAGAGAGGGAGGGGGAATGACGGAGGGATGCGGCGCCTTAAGTGGATTGGCTTCGTTCGTATATATATACACGGTGTATGTGTTTCTACGACGAATGCCTTAATTTCAGCCTCCCGCCAGAGGATCCTCGTCGCCTCCGATCTTCGGCTACGCGAGAGAAATCTCCGCTCTTTCGCGAAATTATATAGTATCGTATTATAAATGATACGCGCGCTTGCATATCGTTAACGTAACTATCCCACGCTCCCGAGTCGCATAATTGCGCGCACATCGAGTCTCAAGCGTGAGCAACGAGTAATCATAATTGCAAACTAATATAATGCAACGTAACATATCTGGTCTTGAAACCTGATTCACACATTTTGCGATATACTACACATATATATGCACACATTGTATAACATACATGCATGTGTTCTATATCTCTAAAACACCTATCGAAAGGAAGAAGAAGAGAAAAGTAGATTTCAAATTTGTTCTCACTCACCCTTGAAGCCCTTCTCCGGCGATAAAGAATCGAAATTATGCGCATCGGACTCGACGTCGGTCTCATTTTCTAACGGGGCGTCAATCTGAAATCATAGATGTTCACGATACGTTATATTAACAACAGTCGTAAGAACAAAAGCTCTTATTTTTATTACAAACTATTGGTTGCTAATCAGCTTCAAAATGCAGAAGCGATGTATGTATACGTTCTTAGGTATGTAATAAATGTTTGTACATAATACACGTACTCATAATTCGTGATGAATAATAATTCTACTCTTTTAACCAAAGCAATATAATACAACAAAAATGTTTTATATTATTTTATTTGGAGCATTGGCTTTGGAGGAAGCAGAATGATCCGTATTAAATTTGAGCATCGGCTACACGTGTGAACAGCTGCCAACGGCTATAACAGCGTCTTCCCACGCGTCTTCTCGAAGCACATGTGATCCACCAATCTACGCGCCCCTCTATATATAATTACACGACTACATTTCGTGTAAACGTGTAAACTATTACGATACATACGGTTGATATTACTGCACTATAACATAAAATAATGTTAACATTATTGAAAAACTATACGTATAACGAAGTGTAAAAAGACGCGGGAGTAAAATAAACCGTACGTCGCTCATCTAATCTTTAAGCGTGTTAAAAAATAAATTAACAAATAAATTTTCATAAATTAGGTACGTGGATCGATATAATAATATATAAGATCAACACAAGATACAAGATCAATAATTAATTAGATCAACTTCATCTGACATAACTTAAATTAGTTAGTTAGCTTAAATTTGAAATCCTTATTTGACGAGACCAATCCTCATAATAAAAACCACCGAGTTTGTTAAAAAAAAAAAAAAACGATACGTCACATTAAGGAAGAAAAAAGAATTTCTAATCGTTTAAAAAGTCGGCATGAGAATGCGAGTGAGCGGCACCCGCGTAGGTGTGATTACACGCCTCCGAAACCCTTTTTCCCATAGAACTAAATATAGCGGGTGTCATCTCTCTCTCTCTCTCCGATGACTTGGACACACGTGTCACGCGCGACGTCGGTATAGCGGACTCACATCTGGTCGATGTTTCCTGCCGGCCGCAGCATCCTCTGTGCAATGTGATTTATTTTCAAGTATATGATCCCAGAGATTCGCCACGACGAGAGATCATCGCGGCGGCCAGAGCGGATAGTCAAAGGCAACGTGAAATATACAACGCGGTTACGAAAATAAAGCAAGGCCGATTAGGGGTAAGTACAATCGTGGCGTAAAATTGTAGGATATATATGTTAAACTTTTCTGTATACGTATGCGCCTAGCCTATCGATACCTGAAAAATACTTGAAGTGAATCGAGTCTTAGCGCTAAATCAAACTGATAGATATAAAAAATAAATACGCGTGCGTTCGTGAATCTAATAATGAAAATTATATTATTAAAATATCAAATTATATGGCAAATATTAGTTCCAATAAAAAATTCTAAAATCTCTCCAAACCTATCCGAAAAATTGACTTTCTCAATTAACGAGACTGCGCATCGAAAACCTCTTCGCCAATAATTTTCGATCGTAGCGATCGCGCGGCGTTGTAAAGCTATACGTCTACTCCAACGTCATCGTCGACGCTTCCAATCGAGGCCGCTGGCAACGGGAGTGCATAGTCTCCGTGGTACGGATTCTCCGAAGTTCCTTTCTTTCATCGCCAAACGTTATTCTCGGGCCTTCTATTCCCTGGCGCGCGTTTTCCCCCCTTCGTCCCTCGTCTTCGGCCACGCTGGAGAACGCGTAAAGAGGAGGACGAAGGAAGGGAGAAACCAGGTAAAGAGCGTTCTCTCTACACGGGTATAAGGCCAGTTTTGAAATGCTCGGCAATATAGTGAGTTCGTTATGAGGCCTCGCTCCGACGTGGTATGGCTCATAATTGTAGACTCGGGGCTCGAACCGTGCACCTCCGGGCACCACGTTCTCCCCGACTGACACCTATTGTCCGCAGAAAATGCCGCGGATCCGTACGAAAATCGTCGCGATCGCTCGTCGACGAGCGCAGGAGGATCGTCTAATCGTCGCCCGGTACCGGCGACGATTTTCGCGGCCCGCCGCGGCACGGTTCGCGCGCCCGCGGCTGTCTGCCAGCCGCGAAACGCGCGGAAGAAAGGCAGGGCGGACGCGGACAAAACATTTCATGGCCGGGCATGAAAATTATTAGCCCGAGAATGTCTTAATCCCCGGCAGCGAGCCCGGTCCCGCGGTCTTCGGCTTTAACATAAAACTTTTTTTTTCCACCGGCCGGGACTCACCGAGAGAAATGCCCCGGACGCGAGCTGCTGACGGTGCGCGCTCGCGAAGAGATGCGGCTAAAATGCTGGAACGCGGCGCAGTTCGGCGCGCATAATGTATGTGCTACGTCGAACGGCACCCCGTTTATTTCCAGGTTAATGCACGGTTTAAGGTACGGCGCTGCAATGCGCGCTTTTTCCCTCGCGAAGATCGAGATACCGGGGCTATCGCATGCTTTACGTGTTTCTAGCGTCGCTTTGGAGAGCGAATGCACGCGGGTTTTTTTGTTCGGGATGTTTGCGATCGAAAAGAAAAGATCCGCGGAATGGTATGGACGCGGAGAAATTATGCAAATACACGTATCTTGATAATAAAAAAGAAGCATAAAGCTGTCTTATAATCATGCTAAATGATTAACAGTTATGATAAGAACAAACGCATCTCTTGTTTCATTGAAAGGATAGTTCGTTAATCAACATTATAGGTAATTTACGAGATTTGTATTTCAAATTAACGTATATAGTTTGGTTCGTTTCAGAAAAATATCACATATTTTCTTTGTCTCTTTTTCAAATTATTATACCTAATTTTGTGAAGATGTATATGATTAAACACATACGCTTTAAATATAAAGGCACACATGGAATATCAAGCGTTCTCACCACGAGAGAGTGAGTATCTTTTGGATTTACTCAAATATCATTAGAGTAGAAGTCTTAAGTTATTCCCAGGCTGTCCTGAGTTATTTATCTGTCTGCACGGTGAGGGTGAATCTTACCTCCTCTTTCTCCTCCGCCTGCTCAACCACGTCTTAATAGTACGAGCCACAGAGTTAATAAACCGACATAACGGCAATTCTCTCAGCGCATCTAGCTTCCTTCAATTTTTAACCGAGAAAAGTTAATTCATCTCGCATTTTCATTAAAATCGAATTTTTTCTCAATGTAGACAGTACGGAGAAAACGCGTTACATGTACATTTCTAAACTTCTACAATCAAGACAGAAAAAAAATAAAAACTCTGAGATTCGTGTTAAAATATGTACAAAGATCGAGATACGTTTATTTGCAAAGTCCAGATGTATATTTGCGACCGAGCAACAGGGAGATCAAGAAAACCTTTTGCGACCAACATCTCAGCTCGTTCGCTTTCGAAAAAAAAAAACTTTCATGTCATAGGAGGTTTTCGTGGAAAAACGGGAAAAAGCTACGGGAAGAGACTTAATACAAGCTAGGTCGGTGGAAAACCGCGGAGTGCATAAATTCAAAGTAGATTAATATTGTCTCCGTGGCTGTCGCGGCGCCCAAACTTATGGCGCTAATTCGGCGGAGGAATTATTACCGGGGGCTTGCCTCGAGTCATCCCCACTGGCACTCGCGTGTTTTGCGAAAAGGGGGTATCTTGTCTTTAATAGAAACCGTACGTGCTTCACGGGATTCCAAGCAACGCGTCTGTTAATATTTGAACCTCGGGACGTCCCGCTAAGAATTGTCCCAATATGACGAGAGATATCGTTAATACTTATAAATTATCCGAATATATCTGCAACAAACTCTAAACAACTGTTTTTTTTTATTTATTATGGTGTAATCACGTGAGTTATAAAACTTGTTTTCGTTCATCTGTTTATGAAATATACATGGAAATTTGACTGCAATGTAAAATCAAAATTACTTTATATTTAGTACAATTATGAAAACGAAGGGAACCTAAAGCTGAACGTTATCAACGGGCGCGGCAAAAAAAAAACCAGCTTTCTGAAGGTCTTTTAAGTAAATTAAGGGCACTTCGCATTGTCTTTCGTTCCGAGAAAGGACCGAGGAAGACGGCAGATTACAGCTGTTTAGCATCCTCGATGAAAAACTTGCTGGTAATTATTCAAATTATTTTCAAGGGTCACGCTTTTCGGTAGACCGGATCCGTTACGTAGTGAATGTCTTTATACCGTCTCTTTCTACGTTTACTGGCTTACGGAAAAGATGCAGCGCTCCTGCCGACAGTCACAAAATACAAACAAAACATTCAACATAACTGCAAGGTGTCTTTCAGGTGTTCCACGCTCCCGGACAATATCATCCTTAATCTAAATTATATCTCAAATGAATGTTAAATCTAACGTATAAGAAATTTATTTTTAAAAATTTTTTATCTTTTTTACCGTTGCACGAGATATCGACGATCCCCGTAAAACAACGCGAATGTAATTCCGGATATCTATCATCGCGTGATAGCGCGAACGTGACGCCGATATAAACGTGAAGAATAAAAGGGAAAAAAGACGTGGAGAAAAGAGGACTGTGTGTAGACGATAGAAAAGGAAGTGGAGATTAGGCGGGGAGGGACGCGCTTTTTAGACGGTCACTGACACTGCGGAGGTGTTGTGTGAGAAGTGACTGATGAGTTTTCCGCTCGATTGGATAACGGGCTAGGCCAACGCTCGCCCGTTTCTGGATTTTTTTCCAACCTCTTCCCCGCAACACACGATGACGTTTGACCTGAATCCCGACTAGACCTGATACAGCAGTGCTACGCGATCTCGAAACGTTGAATGTGAAGACTTTTATTTCAATTTCATTTATTTTATGCACGCTTATGATAACGTAAATAATTTTACGAATTTTATCCATTGGATATGTATAGATCTTATAGATCTTACATGTATAGATATAAAAGCGAGTGTCGGCGATGATGGAGATAAGAATCCAACATGATCAATTTGTAGCTTGATAGAAACAACGGTACGTGATACGGATTACCGTCTAAATTGGAGAACACTGGAGGAGATATGCTGCCGATCGGGCGAATGAACCGTCGCGGACGCGGCACTTTAGGCCACGTCGTCCATAAAGAACGGACCATGCTTCCGCCAGGGACAAAGACTGCCTTCATCACCGGGCACCGACGCTCTTTGCCGTCGTGTTCGTCGTCGCTGCGCTTCCCGACTCGTTGAAATCGAGCGACGCGCCGATCGCGCGCGTTGCGCGAAGACTTCTGCCGAGTAAATGTCAGACACGCGCGCGCTGAGAAACAAAAGTCGTGCAGCAACGAAATATAACGTTTTTAAGTCCTCCGTATTTCGAGGTATTTGTCACGAATTGTGATTTCAGATTGCGATCGAAAAATGCGAAATTATATACATTCCTTCATCGAGTTCATTCACAGGCAAACATTCTAAGAAAATAAACCATTCAAACTAAACGTAAAATATATTTTGGCAAGCAAAAGAAATGATTCGATAATTCTCCCACAATTTACTTGTTAATAATTATGGCATATCTCGATCTATTATTCGCAGCGGATTAGCGTACATCATTTTTGTTCTCCATAGTGAAATTGATTAACAATCGGTTTTTTAACAGGTGAATTCAAATATGTAATGGAACAAGCAAGTAAAATCAATCAAACAGAAAATAATTAGTTCGTTTATAGACAAAACATAGATATTTAATTCAAGACTAATAAATATTGCGATATTTGTTATTTCTCGGTTGCGCATCGATCCTACGGCAGCGGCAGGCTCGCTATTCCCCGCGATACGGTATCCTCTGCTCAAAGTAACGTAGAAGGGGAGGAGAACTGGCAAATTGCAGAGCGTTAGAGATCGCGAGCGCGATTTAGTTCCGCGACTGCGAGAAAGAGAAAGAGAGATGGATGAAGGCGGCGAGGCAGAGTAGAACGGCGGAATCACCCCTCGAGGAAACGCTCGGATAGTCCAGGGTGGTCTTAGCGTGTCGCTTAGCACCCTATCTGCAGGGATCTTCTCTCGGGCCAACCCCTACGGAGCTCGCATCTCTCTCTCTCTTACTCTCTCTTTCTGTCCCGCTTATGTCAGCCTCTCTTCCTCCCTTGCCGCGCTAGACCTCATGGGGGCTGCGTTTGTCGTGAGCATTACTCACTTTCTAGACGCCTACTTGCAAACCCCATCGAGTCGTCCCCGAGGCTCAGTGACTACATTAGGGAACAAATCTTCCTTCTCTCGAGGCAGCGACTCCCGCGACTCGAAAGGCGACACACACGCTGATAGAATGGATTGTCCGGTCGGAGGCCCCCGCATTGACCGGCCACTCTCCACGTTGTCTACGATAGCGAAACGCCTTAGCGTATGATTTGTTTGTCTGCTAATTCGATCATGCTGCTGTAGATTAAATTTAAACTTGTGCTCCCTGCGTGTTTTCGATATTTCTTAATCTATCGTCGCCATACGTCGTCACAAGTGTTCTAGAAAATTTAATATAATCAGAGAATTGTTTCTTCAAACAATCAATTTTTTTCTAACACACATCTACTATTTAAAAAATTTTCTTTTAATATTCCAACAGTTTTTTATCAAACAAATACGTGTGCGTAGATATAGTATACTTTCGTTTCCTTAATTGTTATTTAAGTATAGCAAACAGAATCATATCATTATCAAAAAGAATGATTTTTAAAATTGTTTTTAACAATAAAGTAATTTTATGTTAATATAGAGCAGACTATGTCAACAATTTGACAAACTTCTAAAATATCGTCGAAAAGTCGTCGTCGTGCTGCGGAGGACCTCCCGGCCCGTATCGCAAGGGTTTTGAAGTATTCCGCGGCCGGGATTAACGAGATCCACGTGTCCGGTATTATCGGCACGCACCCAAGACCACTTGTTCGAAGGAGCAACCTGTAGAGGCTGGCATACCAAGTGCGTGCGCCATAAGGAGGGAGCGACGAAATTCAGGGTTAGCCGCCGCGGCCAAACATAGAACCGAGGCGTATGTGGGAACACGTGTACGCGTTTCCATAAATATCTCCCCGTAACTCCACGCACTCCGAACGCGGGATGAAAGAAGGCATCCACGGAAGCCCGTGTGTAACCGGGTCTTGTCCCTCCGCCACTTCGAGCTGCCTCGATTAGCGCCTCGCGAGTGACAATAATCCCATAATTGGCGAGTATTCGATTTTCTTCGTCTTAAGACATTTTTAGCATAATAAAGTTAAAACGCAAAAAGTTACAAATAAGGGATATTTTTTGAGAGATATTTTAAACGTTAAATGTCTCTCTTGAAAAGATTGCCGAGCCCGAAGCACTTACGAAGCGTCGCGTCTACGCCATCGAAATTCGATTAATCGAACCACTGATAAGTACACGGAATTTCATAGGACGTCGAGAGGCGAAATGCCTGGAGACCGACGTAATAAAGTGTGCTCTCTTTCTGGCGGCAGGAGGCCCTCATTCAGGAGCCGCCACATGTCCCTCTGCGAAAAGAGTAGCTCTTCCTCACGTCATCTGCCGAGACGAAACGGGACGGGAACGGGGACGGGATGGGGACGAAACGAGATGAGACGAGACGAGAAAAGACGAGACGAGACGAGATGAGACGAGACGAGAGACAGGCAAGAAGAAAGGGGACGGGGATCGAGAAGGACGGCTGACGAAGAGAAGCAGAGAGGCCACCGAGAAGCCGAAAGCTAAACCCGCCGACGCGACGGTGGCGGTGGGTTGGCCGGCCGTAGCGAGCCGTCAGTATCAACAAACAGAAGCTTAGTTGTTACCGCTGCGAGAGGGCGAAAGGTTGAAGTGGACAGGGATTACACGACACACGCTACACGGAAATCGGCCTTGGGTTTTAAATCGACGCTCCGTCGCTCCCTATTTCAAGCGCGCTTCAGCCACTTTTGATGTAACCCAGTTGACATAATTATCGTTTCTCGCTATTATACCTCAGTTCTATCAAATATGGAAATATCCTCGATAACATGCAGGTTCTCCTCATCGAATATCTTTCATTCGAAGCACATAGTTCCGCTACGTACCTACCCATTCGCAGCACGATGCAAAATAAGAATGCAGCATCCGCCCTCCCGCTGCAATCATAACTTATTCAGCGTTTAAGGGAACTCGATATACGATACCAGAGACGTCGAAGGCGGAGTGGGGGAGGGGGGAGGGGAGGAATCGGGCTCATAAATCACGGCATTTTCAGATTTCCTTTTATCAGCGGCTCTCTCTAACCGCACCGGCGGTGGCTACGGTTCGCGACCGCCGTTGACCCAGCGCCATAAATATCCCTATTAATATTAACTTAGGCTGTGGCCTAGGAGAGGCGAGAATCGCGAGTGACCGAAACCGAGCGGACAGGAGAAAAAAGGACGATCGCGGCCTGGGGGGAGAACGGGACGGGAGAGAAAAAAAATCTCGTATGCCCGGGGGCGAATCTCATATAGGACGCAGCTGGGAATTGGGCAGCGTCCCGAAAAATTCATGGAGGAGCCCAAGTTCCAGGGAGACGCGTCCGCGCGCGAGCAGAGATCGCTGCTGCACCTCGTTTCTTCCCCCGCTCCTCCTCGCCGGGGAAGCACGAATTGATTACCGCTCGACGGATCCTCGAATGTGCAGGGCCGCCTCCGTTTTCACTTGGTGTCACGTGTTTTACGGCGCACGTTCTACGTTCGCGGTTCGAGCCGAGGATGACGACGGCCGCGGCAAAAAGCCAGTGTCGCGAAAATTCCGACATCGTTTTCGTTTACCTCCTATATTCAGAAAGATCGCTACGGTGTATCGGTAATAACTAGTGGTATTATATATATAAATGGCTTTTACGCGGTATCTAGCGCTGGGGAAGGCCGATAATGAAGAAGCCAATATTGAACTTCTTGCGCCATTTCATTCTTCAACGTCTATTAAGCCACACTTTCTTGCCGGCGTATCACGGCATGCATCACCTGTCGTCGAACGGTCCACGCTCTCGGCGTCTCGCGCCCGTTAGCGGGATCGGTGATCGACGCGAGGAAAACATAACGTTATCGAAGTATACAGCTTGTATACGCGCGATATGTAAACGATTGTAAATTAGATGCTGAGTTCACGAGCGATTACAGGGAGTTTTTATCAGATAACGTCACGAAGTCTCCAAGTAATAATAATCAAGTATCGAAGCGAAGCGGCGTGAAATAGCGCGCGCGCGAATAAGGCGATTCGCTATAATTATCGTGGCTAATGTCTCAAACGCGACGATCAAACGAGACGACCGACCGTTCTCCGTTAAGCTCTCTCGCCCGACGAAATACGTACGCGTCGTCCGGAGAATTTCCGCAGTCTACCTCGATTATTTTCAACGCATTCAGGAGCGAAATCGATGACGATGACGATGCCTTTTGAGCCTGCATCGGCTTAATTGATTTATTTCTGAGAGGGTCCACCGAGACGCCGCGGTTACCCTATTGGCCAACGCGAAAAAGGGGGCAGCGTAGCCCCAGCCGAGTCCTTTCGAAGGACTCTTTCACTCTCCGCACAGCCCTTTCTTCGATCTTATCTTCCGAGGCATCGATAATAATTAGGGACGATAATTACGGTGTGCCGGCTACTGACCTCTAGCTACCGGTCTTTCGGTGAGGTGATGAAAAAAAAGAGGTGCCGCGACGATAATCGTCGCTAATGTAACGTTGTAATATCTCGATGTCCTTGCCGATGTCATTGTAACCGGCCGCGGACGACCATTCCGATCTGATCGCAAACGTCGAGTTCTTTTTTCTCAACGTCGCCGCGCGCGTCTATAGTGTGTGTCCTTAAAAGACTCGTAAATTTTTTTTCAAATCGATAGATGTAAATGCAATGACACAACCTTCCGATAAATCGACGCAAAGAGAACAAAAGTTGTGAATTTTTACGAATCCAAGGCAAGTAATTAAAAGCCCATTAGATCCGCCACTTAGTTATTAGCGCGGTACATGCCGCGCGGAAAGGTCAAGTGTCAATAGCACGCGATTAAAATTTTTCACAACGCTCGTTTCTCAGTTATTTTGCTTTAACATTCTTCGTATAGAAACATATTTGCATTAATTTTATATAAAACGGCATAAATTTCTTAAAGCCTTGCGGTGGCGAGAACTTCGTCAGTGCCACGTATGTCACGTACGTCGTGTATGATTTCTTATTAATCATCCGACTTTTTCTATTTATTCCTTGATGTATTTCGAAATACTTATTTTTCTCAAAAATGTAACGGGGAGAAGAATAATCATAAAAGAGTGACGAAGACACCGAACGCATCTAGTGCTATTACACGAGTATGTTCATTTTGCGGTTTATACAGGAAGACTCAATAAGGATTTATGGAACTTGAAGACCGAAGAGCACACTGAATCAGAAAGGTAACTTTTCGGCCGGTCAGGCCTGGTTGTTATGATTCGATTTTAATGCCGAGTTCACCGACGCGGATAATTGTCGCCATTACCTGCACGAGAGGGCACATTTACTGTCGTTCATTGGAGAGAACTCGGGACTCGGTCTTGCTCTCAACCTCTCGTGTAAACGGGATTCTCGTTTGTCGGTAGGATACAGCGGACAGAAAGGAGCGGAGAGAGGAAAAAGTAAGGATAAACACGTGTCCATTTTCCAGCAGGAGGACAAACGTAAAGGAGGAATCGGCGGGTAAGTCGATGGAACGAGCGACATTTAATAGGGTAACGTTGTATTCGACATTGTTAAACCAGTCGTAAAATTTACACTGATTATGATTAATTATTACTTACTAGCAAGTACATACTCGCTACGTTTCAGCTCCAAATCGCGCGTCACAGAAATTCACCTTTGCTCGTTACTGCCACGAATCGTATTTTTATTTTTAATCCTCCGTATAATGAGGATTTAAGGGGGGCGGGAATTTAATCGAGAAAGTAATTAATTTCTAAAATCGACGAAATGTGAGTTAAAGCGAAACGTCCGGCTGGAGATACAAGATTGCGAAAATCTATAGGTCTGCGAAGCGCGCATAGCGGCCCGACCGCGTGGCTGTTCCGCGTGGACCCACGACGGATCGGCATATTTTGCGGGCCGGTTCCGACGCGGCGCGGCGGCACGTACCTTTTTATCGTGGGCCGCGGTAGCGGGGCCCTATCGGATGTTTCCAATTTTCTGTTGGCGCTCCTGAAGGGAGAGACTCGACCGAGTCCGTCATACGGGATTCTCTCTTGTACGAGAGAAGCGGGATGAACCGCGCGAGATGGAAGGATCGCAGAATGGACGAGGGCGGGAGGGAGAGCGCGAGAACGAAACACGGGTGTACGAAAGAAAGAGGAGCATAGAAAACGGGGGGGGAGGAGGGGAAACGGGGACGGGAGGGCGGGAGGAAGAGGAGAGGGAGGAGGAAGGCGAGCGCGTCCAACGCGGACATTCGTCACACGACATCAAACGCGGGTGCCGCCCGTTGGAGACTCGACCGACCGACTCTAAAGACCCCGGTCGATCAGCCATGAAGAGCAGCCTCTGACGAGGAATTGCAAAAAAATCGGGAAAAATTAAGGGTGGATCAAAAACAGTCTAGCCAACTCCGACATTGTGCGCAACTCTGTTGCTATTCTTTATCCTCTTTATCGTCCTTGTCCTCGATTACGACGTTTTATTTCATCAGAGCGAAAACGCGAATGTACGTGTCTTCATTAATATCTCGTCGCGGCGTGCGTTAATTATAGCTCGACGCATGCCGTTAATATCTTTATCTCTAACGCGTGTCGCTCTCGCGACGACTACGGTTCACTTTTTGTCGGTACCAGAGGTACGCGCGAATTGCGCGATCGGACAAAAATGCGATCCGCCTTGTCAAGCCGCGTCAAGAATTTCGAACGCAATTTACAATTGAGCTTCGAAAGCTGCAACACTCACGGCGCGCGTAAACTAAGACCGAATACAACGACTACTTGGAAGAGAGATCCATTTGCGACGAAGAAAGATCGATTAATCATGACGTGTAACGCGCTCATAAAAGCGCGCAAACAAACCGGATGGTGGAAAGGGAACGGTAGGGAGAGCGAAAGTGACATGAAAGAAAAGAGAGAGACGATCGACCTCGCGCGACGTAATGTCGTTGATCTCCTTCGGTCGACCGGATCGACCGAAAAAAAAGGTAGTGATATAATGTAGATACGTGGCAAGATATATTAACTTTGTACTTCGACGACCTTGAATTATTGCACGGACGATGACGGAGCGGAGCGGTAGCTGATATCTTCGCGAGACACTCGATCACCGATCTACGCCGCAAGTCATCCTGATCATTGTGCGTGCCACGGTGCCGGACCGGTAGCAAAATCAAGGACTAACCTTGCCTGAAACGCTTTATCTCCGGTCTATCCGCCGCAGATAGAGTATCCTGACAATTCCGACATATCGTTTGATATCGCGAGGCAGGTCTAAACAGGAGCGGAAGAGTTTTGTAATCTCATCTCGTCGCTCTGAATCCATTGTGTTCTTGCAGTTTCTTTAGAAATTAGACTAAATAAGAAATTAAAACTTTTCCTGGGGCTTCGAGAACAGTTTTACGTGTACGTATACATGTATCCCGAAATTAAGTAACTTCGACAATCGCAAGAATTTCAGGCTAAACAGAACGTAGCGATTGCCCAAGAAAGATTGCAGTCTCTCCTAAGCGATATGGTTTAAGTTACGGGAACAGCCGATCGGAACGGCCTAACTCCGGTTTATGCGATTATACATTATGCTTTTGAGTCGCATTAAGTTCGTCGTCCGGCGAACGAGCGGATTTTACGACGGAAGATTTCGCGAAACAATCTCGTTCTCGAGGGAGAGCTTCTTGCACATCGGGAGTCGGGGCCCCACGGTTATTCGCATAACCGCAAATAATTACCCGCCCGTTATGTACTTTTCAGTCACGTTATGGTTAACGATAGTTAAAAGCAGCTAGACGTGCCTCGGGATTTATCACCGTCGTTATATTCCCGACCACGGGAGAATCGACAGTTCCTCGCCGCCGTTTCGTCGAGCGTACATACATATAGAATTCCGGAGCAATTACACGAACCGCGAGAGATCCGTGTGAGAACAAAACGCGGAGCGAAAGTCAGGACATTTTTATTACGACCGATTCGATCGGGACTTGATGTATTGTTCGAAAAGAAAAAAAAGAACGGAATGATAAGCCATTTGTCGTGTAACTTTGTCACGTCGGCGGTAATCAGCGCGATGGGACGCGAGAAGAAATTTTTCTGAAAACCGCAAAACCCATCGAAGCGTTTCAATCGGTGGAAACGTCGGCAGGTTGACTAAACTGGATTCTCCGGAGGCAAGACAGCAATTAGAATTCGCAGCTAGTGCAAACCGCAACCGGTGAACCAGTCCAGTCCAGCGAGGAGGCCGCGTCTCCTTCGCTTCCTCTCTCTCTCCCTCTCTTCCTTTTTCTCCCTTTTTCCCCCCTGCCCTCTTTGTTCTTTCCGAACGTAGGATAGCGCGACTTGGGTTAACGGTTTTTGAGACTCTCTGTCGCTGATGCTGCGCGCACGCTGAGCTTAGCTCGCCGGTTGCTTTCATAAAGTCAGTCGACTGTGAACCGAGAGGAATGTATCGGAATCCTGGAATTATATTCCGCCGAACGAGAGAGAGCACCGAGAATTTTTCCTCCGCGACGCCGCCGTTTTCGCGGAGACGGCTGGCTCTCGACAAAAACCCGCGAGGGTTGGACGAGAGCGTTCCGCACGAGGAGTGCGAAAACAACGTGGCATGGATAAACGTGTAGACGCGATATCATTGTCGCACGTTTCTCGCGTATAAATCAAGTCGGATACCCGGGGCCTGATTGGCGATAAAGTTGCAAGTTAACAACGATAACTATGTAAAACTATAAGAGTAAAACTTTCTTGCGATTCATCGGCAAAGAATGTGGAACGAGTTTAAAATTTATTTGCGCTTACAGGCGGAATTAGTAGCGACCGGTAGATTCGCCGAGGAGTGTGAGCTTCTCCTCGGGTAAGCTGCAATTTCTAACGACTTCGCTCTCCCGAGGCTAGGAGGGCACAGTTAACACTTCTAATCTCAAATAAGGCATTTTCGGCTAATCCCGGCGCGCGAAAACGCTGGTCTTGGCGTCGTTATCTAGGGGGAGGCCATTGCCGGTCCCGGTTACTTATCCATTGTCTCGAACTTAAGGGAAACAGTGGCTAGATCTTAAATCTAAATTGCATCTGTTTGTCACTGTCCGGCTAGTCAGGCGGAACAAACGTATCGTTGTAACGACAATCGAGACGTCGTTGCGGGCCATCGAGGCGCCGCGCCGCGTCGCGCCGGGATGAATCGTAAAACATTAAATGATAAAGTGTAGAATCCTGAGTGCTTCTATTCTCCATAACGTGGAGATCTGCACGCATCAATGCATGCCGCTGCGTGTGAAAGCAGATTTATAACAACGTGAACTTAACGAGTATATACGCTTCATTGATCTCGAGAAGGACATTCGCACGCTGTGTGTCCCTGAATTCTTATAATTATACAAATAATTTTGCAAAAAAGACTTCTAGCGGTAAGATTTTCGAAAATACGCAAATTAGTTTCTTTCATTTCGCATATCTTTTATTTCTCCTGATTTAATCTTTGTTTAATTTACTATTAATATCTGGTTATAGAAAAAGATATAAGAGATAAAAGAAAAAAAGGTAAAAGAAAAATATAGCTAACTTGAATCGAAACTTACCTTTAACGTAAGTAAAGCTCCAGGAAATATTCCGAGTGCCGCCAAGCTCAGATTATCGTCGATGAGTTCGTGTTCTCCTAACATTATATGCTGGTCGTACGGTCCAGCTCCACAAATCTGCATCGTCTGAAAGAAAGCAGAATTTTCCCATCTTATTTACCGGTGCAATTAAACCGAGTTATAATTTAACAAAAGAAAACGATTTCATCGGTTTCTTCAAATGTATATCGATCGATCAAGGATAATTAGTCTTTTTCGAAAGGTAAACGTGATTACTTCCGTTGAGAAATCGATGCACACTTTTGTTTCCCGTCAGGATTAGCTACGCCCGAAGACATCTGAAATGTATTTCAATACACGAACGCGAAGGTACTCGTATAAGAGCGAAGTTTGCGGCCGTGCGGAAAAACGAAAGGGCAGGAGGGAGGGGGGGTATTTGAGATTCTAGAAGTGGAAGAGTGCGCGAGACGAGCGTGAGCCTCGGTAATTGCTTAATTTGTGGAACCCGCGTAATGTTGCGTGGAGGGATACAGCTTGCGCCGCTGGCTTGTCCACGGCGTCGGTGCGAGAACGTGTAGCTCGGTTTCTCTGTTTTACGATCGTCGAGTCGAACTGAAGCCGAGAGCCGAGCCAAGAAGCCCCGGGAGGAGGAACGCGAGAGAAGAGGCATCGCGAGGGCGCCGGAAAGCGACTAAGGGGGCGGGCGTCGTGTACAAAAAGACGATTACGAGCATCACGCACGATTGCGCTCGCGTTGCGCGCGTTTGGGCGTACAACAATCATTTTTCGTCAAATTATTCCCCGCTGAAAGTAACGTAAACGGAGCCGTAGAGTCGTCGCAGATGTTACTTGTCGCTGGATCGACAGTGTACGTTACGTCAGAACGTATCCTGCACGTGTCGTAAATGTCTTGCCGGACTTCGTACAACTGAAGAGAGAACGATGAGAACGAGAGGAAACAAGAAGAGGCGATCAGGGTCAAGGAACCTCGCGGAGGCTTCCTCGTTAAAGGAAGGCGCCCAACGGGCGCGATAAATAGAGGTGGGTTTAACAAGGTTGCGAAGCGGCGGCGGGAGGCCAAATTGTCCCCGGAGGTTGAGGAAACTTCTGATATTTACGAATCCTGACAGCCGCGTCGTGCCTGCCGCGTATGTGTCGCTCGTCCGGAAGCCGCGACGGATTACCTCACGGGATGTAATCTCACGGACAGCTGCAATTGATAACGCGAGCTTTCCAGGACCTCTCTCTCTCTCTCTCTCTCCCTCTTCAACGACTTCTGCGATTTGCTTTCCAATCTATCCGTGAAAAATCCGCGACGCGGACTGTTCGGCCGCGTTTTTTGCTCGGCCGTAATTTTCCCGTGAACGAGCTATCCGCGTGGACGAACGTTTTTTCGTCCCGATGGCCATTGCGTCCGTGCCGCGGCGCAATGAGAGTAAGAAAGGCGATCGAGCGGTACCGAGCGGCGCGGGGAGAGAAAAAAAATGGAACTGGTGACACGGAATGTGCTGGAAAGTAATATTTACAGGCAGGCCACTTCATAGGCGTTACACCGGCGCGATTACGTAAAGCTTGCCCGCGCGCCCGGCGAAGATCAGCGGCTCTAGCCGCTATTGTCCCGATTCGCTTGCCCGCTAGCTCCGCGACATAACTGCATTCGACCATGAAACTCAAATATTTTTATTGGCGGTGCTTTTTGCACGACGGTAAAAAAAAAGGCAACGAGCACGCGGCGTGACTCGCCCGCATTTTTGTCGAATGCGAGAACCAATCCGCGAACAGTGACACCCTTGAATCGTGACGCCGCCGCGGGATTTTCCAATAAAACAAAAACGTCATTTGCGCGCTTTCAAAGTGTATCATTTTTTTTTCTCTCCTAACATTACTGATGGAGACTTAGCTCTCACGAGTTATAAGTATCTGAAGCCCGATCAAATGATTTATTTGGATTATTGACTTTCGTCAAACGAGAGACGAAATCAAGTCGAAAGACACAGAGCTATAAAAAAGGGGAGCGACAGTGAATGAGAAGAAGAGACGGGGCCTCGTATTTCCATTGACGCCGACAGCCGCTCTCGCGGGCGGGTATTAAAAGGGGACGTGTGTTCCACGGGGTGAAAGAGGCACGAACAAAAATTCGAGCTCTCCTCCGTGCTCGTGGTGAATAGATAGAGAGGAGTATCGCACGCGCGTGTGTGAGACGGAGAGAGAGACACGCGAGATGAAGAGAGAGACCGAGCCGGGAGAAAGAGTCAAATGGAAGGTTGAGTGGAGCGAAGTGGAGTGAAGTGGAGTGGAGAAGTTGGAGACCTGTTATTAGCGCGAGGTTTATGCTCTTTCGAGTTTTTGCCAGTGGCTCCGTCAGGAAGGAAGGGCGGGGAAGAGGAGGAGGAGGAGATGGCTACGGCCTCGCAATATAAATACGCTTAATAGTTTAAGCACACTGCCGGAGCCCGAGCATATGCTAACCAGCCATAACTACGCTTTACTACTCTTTCGTCCACCACGGAGTCTCGGAGAACCGGGCAACTGGACCGGAGATAGCCAGGCCGAAGGATAGCGGCCGGGTTCGGGCAAACGCGTCTCTTCCCATTTCGGTTCGAACAATAAGCGCCGTAAAATACTTGCGCCGCAAATTGATTGATTATCCCGGGATAGCCCGCTTTCGGCAGGTGGCGAGTGCAAACAGATCAAGATATCGGATGGACTTTTTCCGATTTCTCTCTCGCAGCTATCTCGCTCTGTCACGCGAACGATTGTCACCGCTGCCACTAATAATTTTTTCTTAATGATTTTTTAGAGCCTTTTAGATCTATATCGGATGCATTTTTTCTATAGAACGAAAGAAGTCTGAAATTTACCCGAAATTGGAGATACATCGCCGTGATAAAAACAAACATATTTTTTCGATTGTATTTTATCTCATGGGGTAGTTAAAGATTGAAATTGGTGTTGTAGCTAAATATATTAACAAGACACTTACCATTACTTTGAGTTCTTTCAAAGTAATCTCAGAAGACACTTTGAGTTCGTGAGATCCTTTTAATTTTCTTCTACTTCGTGATGGACGTGCCTTCCCCATCTTCGGCCTTTTTACCGCTACCTGTGACAAATGTTCGAAAAATCCGATAAATCAAAAGGCGCGCCTATCTAAATAATTTTCTCTGTAACAAAATTTTTGCAGAAATAAAAACTCTTTGTTTGTAAAACTTTAATGATGCTTTTCCTATTTTAGTACCTCTTCAACATAAATGTTACAAAATACGTGTAAATGTAATGACACACAATATAAAATGCACTTTTTCGTAATATAAAAAGTAATCGTGAATATAAAATGTCCATTCTATTTCTTTATTCGTCGGATACTTACGCATATAAAAAAATATTAAATATACAAAAAAAAGAATGTAGTTTATAGTTAGTCACGTATATAAGCGCGGTTCTCTACAATTATTTCTAAATCAGCTTGAATCAAAAGCGAGCTACGTAAAAGGAAGCAGATAACTCTTAAGGTCACTTTGAGCAGAGACGTAATAATACTTATTACATCGTGAAATGCGTGAGATGGCATCAACTCGCCGTTATCGGTTAGAATTAATCTGGAAAGACGGCCGCTTCCAGGACACTTGATGACTCGGCACGTCGCGTCGGCCCATTAACAAAATTTCGTCTGAACGAGCCGATATAACTCGTTCATGCATATATACACAATATAAGATTTTCAATTTCTAACTATATTGTACGTAAAAAAAAACGTTATAGTAATAACGGATCGCGGTATAAATCATATTAATTATCTCATAAAAAATTGTACGTAGTATGTTATGAAATTGATGCCGAAGTGACGATTATCCGGTAATGTATGCCGCATTTTTTAATTGTCTTCTTGATCGTATGATCAATTTATGTCAATAACTTTCATTCGTATCACAATTTATTGAATAATTGATTTAAGGTATTCTTGCCTTACCTCGTAATCGTTGTCCGTCTTAGATTCTTCGTTTTCGTCGATACATTTGACGTAGATTGTCGCTCTTTCGTATTTCAAGCTTTCTAGGCGTTCCTGTTCGATCTTCGCTAACATGCAGGCTGCGCACGGACCTGAAACAATAGGAGACTTTCCTGACGCTCGATGGGTTTCAAGCAGATCAATGTTACGCTTAAAAATATCTATTATTTTTTAAAAGCATTAAATATTTTCTAGAAATTCATTGATAGTACCTTCTTCTCTTTTTAATATTTTAACAACTCTTACGTATAAGATTTATATCATAATGCATCAACGCAAGAAAGTATTACCGCGATCTTCGCGACAATACAGAAACTTAAACCTGACGCGGCTCGACGCGACGCCGCTATTAACACCCCCGGGGGTCAGATTTCGTTGGCCTCATCGAGCCCTCGTCGAGAGAGAGGACCGGGGACGCGGGACGGCGCGGCGGCAGTTAGAAAGTCAAGTTAGAGGGTGCGCGCTCCGGGCGGGTTGGGTGGCGCTGTCGGTGGTGGCTCTTATCCCATGTATAATAGATTGCTTACGGCCGGTGAGATTAATACAGTAATTAATAATATACGGTGACCAGGGTGGTGTAAGAAGCGGCCATTGTTGCTGGCCGGACAGCACAAAAAGCGCTTCGGCCGCCGGTCCGGAGCCAAAGCTCGTATCCGAGCGTTACTCTCAGAGCGTTACGTCATGTTCAGACAGTTTTCCGGGGCGGTGGGAAACGCGCGGGAGGAGGAGGAGGAGGAATCGTGACCCCGGCTGAATGCGAATTCGCGTCCACCCCCGCGTTACCGCTAATTACCGGCTCGTATAGGAGCCAATAAGAGAACGCTGTAAGAAGCTATTTGCCCATTAACGAGTCAAGGAGATTAACGCGGAGCGTCGTCGTTCGATATACTTTCTTCTCGCGGCGAGAGAGAAGATTTCGCAAACGAGAGGAATAAATGTTGATCGTTTGCCCTGTCGCCGCGACCGGAGGGAGAGGGGGAGGAGACGGCGGATTGAAAACGACGAAACGTTCCGTTCACGCAGCGGCTAATTTCCCCGCAACGGTAACGAAGGATAGGACGGAAGGACCCGCACGCCAAATGAATTCGAAGGTCCTCCCGTCGAATTCCTAATTACCCGCCGCCGGCGCGGCGCGGGGATGTCCGTGCGATAGGATCGTTTGCTATCGGGTTTAATCGGAAATACGGGAAGCTTAAGCTAATGAGAGATTCGTAGGGTCGCAAATGCAAATCTCTTCCGACGTACTACAAACAGAGTGCCTACCTATCGAGAATGCTGGCCGCACTTTTCCAGCCGACCGGGAACGGGCAGTCGTCTCTCACGTGAAAACTGTAGGTACGATCATCAATTACATTCCGTTCACATAAACTCGGCTTTTCATCATAAGAATACTGTGCAGAAGTAACGAAACGGCTCTCGTACGAGCGTTACGAAAGCCTGAGCAAATCGGCAGAGAGATGATTTTATGGCAAATAATACACAAAAGTCCGACGGTTTGTATAAGACTAAAGGGCGATGCAGAGGAGATCTAGTGTATTTCCCTAAAGTGCCATCGAAGAGCAATCAAACCATAAAGAGCGTCGAAACGGAGCAGAAACTTGCGCGATGTCGACGGAGAAGAAGTTTCGGGAGTTCCGACGAAGAGTCAGATGCCTTCGGATTTTATTTAGACCCGGTTAAACAGCCAGGCGCTCTTGGAAGAACTCCTTGGTACTGCGATGTAAAACTTTTGGCAAACGATCGTCAAACGCCGCAATCACATCCCTAAAATATAAATACATAAATACGATAAGTGCAATTTTCATCGTTATAAAATATCAAATATCGTAAGCAGAAGTTTTATTAATATCAATGTCAATAAAATTAATATCAATGAAGTTTTATTAATATCAATGTTATTTTAATACAGATATCTCTCTGCGTTGACACAAGATTATATTTCACATTTTATTTTTTCTTTTTGCAAAGTTTGGTTACAATTAAATTAAGGTAAATTAAAACTTCAAGTTCGTACATCTTTTATACACAGTGAAAAAAGAGAAACTAACTTTGGCTAATGCTAATCAAAATAATGTATCACATAAGTAGCTAGAGAGAGATCTTATCCAATTAGATACATTTAATTAAGATGTCCAGGCAGGTCTTTTCTTCGGCATTGACGAGTCGAACAAAGTGCTCATCTAATCATGGTGCTAATCACACTCCGGCCGATTGACGATCATCGATCAAGGGAAGCAATTACACTGTGATTACAGGATACGTTGAGATAAGTAGGCGAATCGGTAGGACGAGGTCATTTGGTGCGAACAGTTAGCGGACGGGCGGAGAAGAATCGTGAAACGAAATAGGGGCGCTAACATTCGGACGTTAAATTGAAACGAGATACTACGGATCGCCATCAAGGGATTTGAATTCCCTTCGGAATTTCCGTACAACTAGATTATTTATATATCCGTTTAATTCGAATTGATTCCTAAAATCAAATGAAAGAATAAAATATTTTGCGATAAAGGTGTAAACATATTGATCTTGAATTATCTCGAAGCCAAGTCAGAAGACGCACACGAGTCGCTCCGGCGAACTCTTCGATCAAAATCGAAAGCGCGTTAAGCGAAAAGACACCGGGTTCGCTATTATATTAAAAGGGCTGAACCGACTTTCATTCATAACTCCCGAGTCACCCCGTGAATGAAAGATTGATGTTCCCCCCAACCGTCGTGACTCGACGACGAGAACCGTTCACCCTTCCCGAAATATGTTTCGAATTCTTCGGAGTTTCCGGGAGAGAGAAAAGAAGAACTGTTCAACCCCAGTGAGTAAATAATGACTTTGTGCTTTGTAAACTGTATTATTAAATTAATTGAATTTAGCAGCAACTAACAATGAAGATACTGTGCTTAATATAATAATGCTGATAAGCTAGTTACAGCTGTATCTTTATACAGTATAATTAAACGATGCAACCGCGTTATGTTACACACAAATGACAAATAAATATTTTGATTTTAGCCAGATGCTCGTAATTTTTTGGACTAATTCGCCCGTTAGCGAGCGCCAGTAATTGGCAGCTAAAATCAAGTCGAATCTCTCAAACGTAACTCGGTGCAGGCGCCACCAACAGCGCAGCATCGACGTCGCGGGTAGCCGAGGAAGATCGACGTGGTAATAATGATTTCGCTAACGAACGTCTTCGAGAGCCACAACAAAGTCGAGGATCTAATCCTCTTACGGGATGACACCGAGCCCAGCAGCAGCGAGGGCATTCGACGGCATTACGCGCGTCTCTCCCGAAATCCGCAAAATGCGATTGTCACCCTGCGACGTGGAGATAGAAAGAGAAAGAGAGAGAGAGAGAGACGCTGCCTCTTGCGACGCGACGTTCGCAAATGAAGTGCTCCGCGAATGATCAACGAATTCGTTAATTAAACGTGAGATGTTTCGCCTTCTACTTTGCAAATCGCTGGATTCGGAGCGACGAACACGCAACAGAGGTGTGTCAGCCGTAACTAACGAGCTCCGGTTTTCCTCGGTGGCGTATATGTTTAAAACTCGTTTCTCGAATTACCTACTCGGCGAAAGAACGCAAAGATGATAATTTTTAGCTGGAGAATTTGTCACGCACTGACGAGACAAATTAGCAGTGTTAATGTTTTGCTGCGCCGAGTCGTTTCGTTTTATCTCCCTTTTACGTACACAGTGGAATAAACAACGATTGAAATACGCACGAAGGTACGCACATTTGAAAACTTTCTGCCACGCGAGGGGACAAACTTGGACGGCGGACAAACGCGGCGGTTTGAATCAAGCGATATGGACGATTAGACACCTCCAGATTATCGAGGGTCTCCTTCTGACGGGATCGGAAGATGCGGTCCTAGGACGTCGTTGGAAGAGGGGATCTGAGAGCGAGCCTTATCCTTGTTTTATCTTGTTTTCCACCCAATCCCCCCCTCCCCCGCCCCCGTTCTCCACCCTCGCATCACGGCTCCGCACACTCCACCGCTGCCGGAGGAGGACGAGCATCGGTCATCTAGGCGCTCCATTTAATCCTGGAGGAAAAGGACCCCCCGTAGGTCTACGGACAAGTGGGGATCTCCTTCGGGATAACAGAAGCAGCGAGGGGGAGCGTTCCGAGAGAGACCCAGCGGCAGGATGCGCTAATTCGTCCCTGCGAAATTTGTCCTGCCAGACTTTGCTCGTTTCCTGCGCGATTACGCGAAAACGCTGCTTTTTCCGTTTCCCCGCACGCTAATGTTTTCGCTAAACCCTCCCTTTTCTTATCTTATACATTGGTCGTCGAAAAAAAAGAAAGTATCTATGCAATCGTCGCGTTGACCAAAAATGAGTTTACGATTCTCGCTCAGAGTAATGCAAATGAAATAATAAGTAGTACGAGCAAAGAATTAGTTTGTCCGACGTCATTAGTTAGTTAAACAGTGGTAGAGCGCTTGAAGTTAATTGTAAAGTTGTTTTCTCTTTTAATACCGTTTTCTCTTTTATACTTTAATACATAAGATAGTTGAGGTTGAAGTTGAAGATTGCTTCAGTCAGTATTATTAATATTAATATAACGCGTGCATGATTTATTACGATTGCGTTCCATTTCCGTTCAGTGAAAGCGCGATTATCGGGCGAACGAGGTCCGTCGAAATAAACTCTTAATCAAATGGCAGCATCCTGAGGCCTGTAAGTTTTCGAGCGAAAAAATTCCGAATATAGAAGTCGGTATCCACTACGGTGCAGCGACTTTGACCGCACGGCAGCGCTGCTCATAAGGGCATGTTCATTGGTCAGCGGATGTATATATTAAGACGTGTCCGGCGCACTTGTCGCAGGGTGGGGACAGGGGGCTAACAAATGTCTCTCCTGAATCGTTTGACCCCTTGGTAAGTTCAACCCCCTCAGGAAACTAAATCTCGAATCCAGGCCCGTCCCCAGGCCCCCGCCCTAGCCGCACGTTTATGGAAGGACGGACGGTCCGCTGCAACGTAGGCGACCGCATTTCTCGGGGAGGGAACTAATCAGCAAATTCGTGTTCTAAATCTAAATCGCCGTCCGAATATTAATTCGAGGCCGGTCTCTCTCCTACCCGCCACCGACGTCGCCGCCACCACCACCGCCGCCATGCCGCGCCGGTTTCTGCCCCCGTCTGTCTGCCCGCGTGCACGGTTTTCTTGGTCTTGCTCACTCGTTCCTCATCGGTTTTGCGATACAACCAGTGCCGTATACCTTCGCCATGAACACGTCTGATTTGTGGTGCCGCCTGGCGCCTAAGCGATATTTACGAGCGACGTTTCGAAGAAACGAAACGGCGAGCGGCAACACGCCGCTCGCGTTTCTAGAATCAACTTCGATCTGGCGTATAAGGCGGCCTTCCGGAAGATTGACGCGCGAGACGCGATTTACATAATTATCGACGCGCGATTCAGAAAGAAATCTCTTTCTTTGAAATTTCATACTTTCTTCCAAATTGTTGAAGAGTATTTTTATATACATATATATAATAATTGTGTGTATGTATATTATCGAAAAGTAAAAATAAAAATCTATTTTACAGATTGAATTAGAAAAGATACGCGGTATAATAAATTCGAGTTTCAATTGAAAAGTCCAAAACAAGAACGGAGATTCATAAGATTCGTTTCACCAGATTTAAAGCAGACTTTATAAATCACGGAATTAATTCTATCGTACATTAATTGATGCACTGTTTGATTTGTTTAAACATCTCGCAGATTATTAGCTTTGATTACGTAGAATTCTTGGGGTCCAACCAACGATTAAGACGTCTCACATCAAGTTGTGGCCCGAGGCATTAACAAACGAGCTACGAGGCAACATTTCTTTCCCTCCGCTTAGGTTTTCCAGCATCGCCGTCGTCATCGAGCTGGTCGGAGGAGCAACGAGGCGTAGAGGGTGGTATTCAATCGCGTCACCTCCGGTTCTGTCAACTGGCGAGCGGGTGGTCTGGCGACGGGGGTATCGGGGGTAACCGGGTGATTGATACGAGGTTGGACGGTGCCTAATGTGCTTCCACGATCGAGGGAGACAGTGGACAGAAGGGGGAGAAAGAGAGCGAGAAAAGGGGAGATCCTTGGAGGCTTTAAGAGTAGCACAACCGGCTAGGACTCGTTAGTCAGGGCCGTATCAGTCACCAAAAGCAACCCCCCATTTTTTGCGCTTGGCAATCCGTCCCTCTCCCTTCCGCGCCCACCCCGAGGCCCTTCCTGTCCGCAAAGCGCGTCCTCAAAATAAGCTAAGTCGCCCGTTTGTGTCCGCAATTCCTCCTCGCTTCGCGTTCTCGAATATCATCGACATCGAGCAGTGAAGATAATTCGGTAAGAACGCTAAGGATACACTTGCGAAAATAGACATGTAATAAATGTAATATAAGAGATGTATTCAAAAATGTTTAGAAACCTTTTTTTAACATTCAATTTTTCTTCTACGTTTACACTAATGCTCAAGTAACCGTTAGTGCTAAATGCGTAACGAGAATACATATTAGCTCGATTATCTCGACATTTGTACACCCACAAAAATCGTCGTTTTAACTCGATCTAAACATCTCCATTTAGTCGGCGGACTTGTCGGTGTCCCGACCGGTGATACCGGGGCCATTCGATTCGCCGTCAACGAGAGGCGAGGTCTTTGCAATTCAGATGTTGCCGTCGGCGGCAACGACGGCGAAGGCAGCGGCGGCCGCGTATAGCTTCCCGTCGCTCTAAAGGAACCCGAGGAGCGTCTTGACAAATGCCCCGGAAAAAAAAGGTGGCGCACTCGCGACCGAAAGACGGACAAGACAATGGGATGTTTAGAGATCCCCGGTTCCTCGCGCACACGATAAACGCCGGCGCGGGCTTCGGCGGCTAGCACGAGGCAGGACGTTGAGCGTCGTACTCCTTCTCGCATCACCGGTCCCCCGGGTGTTACCGTCGGAACCCAATTTGCCTGCCAGACGGCCGACAAGGATCGCTCTCGTCCAAGGAAGCGCCGCGACACGTGCCCGAAGAACTTGAATGAATCTCGATCGCCCCCTCAGAGCATACGCGCGTACGCGCTCCATTCTTCATTCCGACCATCCGTATCGAGTTTGCGTGAATAATTGTACTTTCTACAGAGATTGTGGGATTCCTAGAATTTATGAAATTTGTAGAATCAATTAAAAGAAAAGCAGATCGCGCACAATCGACGAAACAAAGACGTCGAAGAAGTAAACATTCCGAGGACGGCACGTTGCGTGAAACGGGGGTGGGGAGAGGGTGAGAAACTTTTGAGAGGGCCATTTGCGGTCGTCTCACCCGCCGTATCCCCGGCGCGGCGTGGCGCTGCTTTTTCTGCCAGTTAATTTTCAGGATACTTCTTAATTATAATGAGACACTTTGGGGCCTGGAGAAGAGAAGCCAACTGAGAAGACGGGAACGCGGAGGGGAGGGGGTTTTATGTAAATCGGCGGCTAATGTCTTCTGGCATTATTCCTTGGGTTAGGTTGGGAAAGAGGCGGAGTAGGAAGCTCATGGTAGCGACACACACGTACGGTTCTCCGCTTATCTGTATAAGATATATCGCTGAAACGCGATCCGAACCGAGCGCAACTTTTATATCATGGTTATTATCGGCGAATATCTCCGACGCACGTGCGTTGGAGTCATCGTTCAACAATAAAGTGCCACGAAGTGAAAAAAAAAAGTAAATCTATGTAGCGGTAAATCGTGATATTTAAAAGTATCGCGGCTGAAACCAACTTACGGTCTACATCGCAAACAATCCATCGCAATATTTTATTTCTTGTACTACAAAAGAACTTGTACTCACCGGGATTCGTCTGATAGTCATCCGCAATCTTCTTTATGATAATAGGATAGTCGGCCTCGTAGAATTGCATGAGCTTCGACCATTCTTCCGCAGTTACTATACTGTATCTGTAACAATTAAATAATGTTCCGCTGTAATTCTAATCAAGAGGCAAACTTGCACAGAGAAATTTTATAACGAAATATTCGTAGAAACACACCGCGAGGGAAGAAAGAGAGAGGAAGAGATATATACAGTGGAACAAAATAGTATTTGCACATCCAGTTTTCTTACAATAATTTTATTCGAAGAAATAATACCTAAAAGTACGAAACGAAGAACATACAGTATATGCAATAAGTTACTTATGGGCACAATTCGTAATAATGAAACTGGGTGTGCAAATATTTTTTTAATCCACTGTATACATATACATATATATATACACACACATATATACATAGAGAAAGAGAGAGAGAGAGAGAGGCGCGGGAGGCAGAAAGAGAGAGAAAGCACGATTGGACGAGAGACGTATTTGCAAGATGGAATTTGCGATTTTCCGACAACGCCGTAGAATCCGTAATGCTTTTTGCATCGTCTCCCTTAATTATACCGCAAATTAGAAATTTCTTGCTGTGCCACGGCTCCAGCTTTTTGCCCTTGCAATTGTTCGCTCGATCCTGGCATGGTTCCTGAACCTCGTATCGCGAGAGAATCTCGCGTTAGTACGCAATCAATAATATTTCGCGAACTGCTGCGCTATTAATATCCATAATTTCGAAACTGTCTATCCTTGGAGCAGTGCCGAGATTATATACGATATCGCAAGAGTTATTATTAATTGATCTGGTAAAATTTATATAATCGTAAACATTAATCACGAATAAACTGCGCAACGATGTAAAAAAGCACTTTAGCGGTTCTAAACTTATTCGCTATTACTCTTCGCAATTTACATCTCACAGTGATCGATAAAAAAATATACCATGCGAGATATGTATCAATGATCGATCAATCAAGCGCGATTAAGACGGCCGGGCCGGAGCCGCGCAATATAGACGGTAATTTGGCGCGATCGTTTGTCCCTCGGCAGGACGATGGACAATTATACAGCGACGCGACTCGCGCAATACGAAAACGAAAGAGAAGCCCCGAACGGCACGAAACGATGATGACTCGACCGATAATTAGTTGCGCGACATTAATTTCGATTCAGCGCAATATGCCGCGCGGTCTCATTTGAATTTTCACGGGGGCAAAAACGCGCGGACGAGCTTGTCGTCTCTCCTGTGTATTTGCCTAACGCCCGAATAATGGTGGATGCATCGAGGAGAGACGATGAAAGGAGGAGAAGAGAGGGGAGAAATCGAAGTAGAAAAAATATATACTACGCCAGACTACGCAGCGTTTCACGAATTTCCCCTCTCTCTGGCACGCGTTTTTATCGCATCGTCTTCAACCCGAATAATCCGTCGACGTAATCTTATATTCTCGATACATAAAAATGATATAGACATGGCTAAGTATTACTAAGTGTTAAAAACATAAGAACTAAATGTAGGATAAACTAGTAGCGTCTGGTAGAAATCAAGAGATGTACTGCGAAAAATTTTGAGTAATCTACTCTTTGTCACTTCGACGGAACACGGTACGTCATATTTATGTCAATCGCATTTTCAAGCATAACGTAACCGTAACGTGATAAACTGATAATTCACGGAAGAAATCAGTGAATATTCGCGACAGATACTCCCGACAGATACGAGAATCGCCATCGCGGGAGGAAGGGGAGAAAAGGGACAAGATGGCAAAAATGATTTTTTAACGGTCTCGCTGAGACGGTGGATGGAAAAGCGGACGACTTAAGCCGCCGGCTATCTTAGGCAGATAGTGGACAATGGTTTAGCATAATGGTCGGGGGATGTTGGATGGCGCGTTGGCCCCGGGGGCGTGCGAGTGACATTTTCGCGTATCCATCACGTCACAGGGGCCGAGGAACGAGAACGGAGAGGCACGAAGAAGGAGAGAAAGGCGTGCCAGGAGGTCACGCACTTTCGCTTTATAATATAGTGTCCTTCGAGAAATTCCCGTCAAGGAAAAATGCTCCCGAAACCACGGAGAGCCACTCTCCGTGTCCCTCAAGCGATTGACTTTATTTCCCTCTCGAAATACGATTCCCCTCCGCAGGCTTCGCGCGCGCGTGTGTGTAACGAGGCGTGCAACATGTATTTCAAACAAATGTTTTTTGGAAGGTATACACAACGGGTACTTACAGTTCGTTGTTAATTCTGGGCGTATGCAGGAATCCCTTATGGTCCTCGCAAAGGAGCGACGCGTTCTGGATGCTTGCCGGTGGCGTTCTCGAATAGATCTCTGCGTATCTGGAATCAAGAAATATACACGAGAACGTTAAGTATAAACTTATTAAATCAGGAATGACATCGTCAACATCGCGAATTATTTAGGCGCATCGTGTGAATAAAATAATGTATAAGCTCTTCAAGATCTATTTTATAAATTTGTAACAATTTTTTGAACTAATATTATTTTTATAATTGTTAAACGTCCTTATCCGTATATATCCGATTATAATCCACATCTTTAATCCTATTTAACTAATACAGATTACAATTTATTTGCAATACTATATCTAGTGTAATTATTATGGAAAAATTTTCGTGCTTCTGTGGGTTCTGTTATTCGTATGACGAGATCCACTTGAAAAATTTCAAAGTTTCTGTAGCTACGTAGTTGCGAGCGAGTTAAATGTTCTCGATAATGCGAGCCCGTCCGTGACACGATCTCACGGATTACGAACCAGAAAGACGACAACGAGAACGACGACGGCGAACGTTTCCTTCGGGACTTTCCGGAGGTGATGTTTAGGGGACGGGGTTGTGCATCATTTTTCACATACCACAAGGGGGCGGATGGTTTTTGCCATCCCCCTAGCCGACGACCATCCAGATAATGCTCTTAAAGACGGATATCTCTCGCGAAGCGAGCCAGGTACGCTGTCATGCGACTCTACCACGGGGAATAGACGGAAATCTTTTTGAATTTGCGCGTCACGACACGTGATGCGAGAAAAAATCTAGGGACAAATCAAACGTGATTCGATTAAAAAATTGCGAGCTAATTTTATTACTCCACGAATCCGGTCTTAAAGATCAGATCAATTGAAGAATAATTATGAAACATTTAATTCAGATACCGCAAATAGTTTAATCTAAAGAAGAAAGTATATATATTTGATCAAAACTACAGATTAAAAATCCTATTAATAATTATAGAATATTTACAAAAAATATATCTTTAAGAATCTCTTGTTTCCATATATATTTCAGGATAAATCTAAATCCGAGCAACGAATTTACCGTCAAAAATCCAGAGAACGATATCCTGGATTCGCGATACGCTCCACAAAAGGAAACCTTAAAACGAGATGAAAAATATCAGAGATATACATCGGAGCAGCCCAACGGAGAACTCGACGGAGGTATCGACGCGCTTTGCGGAAAGGCGACTATCCGAAGCCGTAGTTTAAAAATGTCCCTTTCCCCGCGTACCCCGGGCACACCCCGAGCGCCGCGTTTTCCAGAAGCGAATGCGCGTATTAATTATGAGCCTTGTTCAAACAGTAGAACAGAGGAACGCCGCGCGGCAGGAGCGAATGGAGCCGCGGAGGGAGGTGGTCACCCTTATTACGGTCGTAGCCGGGACACCCCCCGGTTTCTACTATGTCCCTCCGTTTCTCCGTCTCTCTCTTCCCTGTTCTCTCTCGCCCGCGTCCCCGCTTTTTTATTTCTGCTTCGAGGCTTTGTTTAACTTCTGTCGCGAAATTTTTCCGCCCCGCAACGATTATTGCTCCCCGGAGATCGCGGAGATGGAGGAGGAAAACAGGATTCTCTCGGTTGCCGGACTTTCCTGCCTTTGGACGACGCGGACGTAGGGATGCAATCGGGCACACGTAACGTGTCCGCAAACGAAAACGTTCGGGAAAAAAATCGCATCTTTGGCAATGGATCAAGGTGACGTATTTCTAAGAAGCTTGAATCATATATCTTCGCTTATATACAAGAAAAAAAAACCTCGAGAACAGAGAACTACGAACAAAAACGTGCGAGCTCGGCGAGGCCCAGGAATGTCAGTTATAGTTGAGCAATTATAACTGCTCCTGACATACAGAGAACAGTCATGGTGAATTGTTAGTCGAGAGACTTCGGTAGCGAAAGAATTAACGAAGGCGTTCATACAGCGGCGGCAAGGTCCGAACGAACGAGTTACGGATCGTTCGACAGGGGAAAAACAGTCGAGCCGAGTCATTGTGGTCGGCAACTTATATTGTTCGATACCGGTGCATAATATCCTGTTCTATGCACGAACGAACCTAGTGACAGCATCATTGTGGATGGCCTTAATCAACCGAGACGACCGAATCTCGCGCCGGTACTGGGCCAGTCCTTGCAAAAGAAAATGAATCATTACACGGATACAATCTGAGAACCGGATTATAATAATGCAAGGAGAAAATGTGCTGAAATGTTGATGAAACTGAGAAGCATCGACACGAATTCATTAATGTAATTAAATATCGACGGCGATTCTTCTTCCTATACTTTATAATATTGTATATACTATAATTCTATTAAAAAAATTATGCAAAATATGTATTGCACATAATATTACAACAAATATTATACGACCGGGCTTAGAATCGAGAAACAAGTATTTTAAAAAATCAATTACATATAAATGTCGCATTCTTTTGCGAGTTATATTTATTCTTACATTTTATACGATTTATATTTACTTATACATTCTGTTTCATTCTTTTCTCTGTCCCTCGCATTGCAATATTGGCCCAAACTCGATGACAGGCGTTGTCATTCGTTCATGGATGCGTACGTAGCTTTATCTTGCCCGGATTCTACTCTCGTCTTTCTATTCGCGCACGTACGTATACGGGCCAAGAAAAATTCGTTCCGATATAATCCGTCTTTCTCTCGTCTGGCCTTCCTTTCGCTCCTCGCGCACTCACGCTCGTTCGACGAAACGAACCGCCTTTATCCCGCTCCTTCTCGCGCGCGCATTCCTCTCCAGCAGAAATAAATCTTATGTTTTCGCGTATAAGCGGCCTTTTAATATCACCACCCTTGATTTACCGCCGCAGACCGTGCATCTCCACGCATAAGAGAGGCCGAGAGAGCCAAGCCGCCCCGCACGTTCCGCTGACATTTGTCTTCCGGGCAACCCCGAGACCCAAAACGAGTGTCCCTAGGTTTTCCCTGATTTAGCGCTCCTCCCGTCAGTATTTGACTAGATGATTCTCGATCTCTCCCGGAGAGATTACCGCTCTTGTCAACGAATTATTGGCCGCGTTCGCGGGAGAGGCGAACTAATGGATCGGGACAAACGCTTATGAATTTTCACATACATCAGTCGAAGAAAGGAACAGATATTACCACTATCAAATATCAATTGTCACATTTCGCGAGAAAATATTGAGATGAATAAAATCGTAACTTATAACCGTAGAGAAATAATCGAAATTGTAAAATCAAGATTACGTACAATTTACATTTCGATGCGATCATTACATCGACGTAATTTTACACGTATAGTTTTAGATTCGTTTATTTGTTATATTCATTATTTTTAACGAAAAACACGACAAATATATTTCCAATCTTTGTGCTAGCAATGAAAAAAACGAGAATGAAATGTCAACGAGATTCAGCGAACGATAGATGGATATACGCTTCTGCAAGATGCATCCTACGCGTCCGCTCTGCAGCATCCGGTTATGCAGCTCCGGACGCCGAGTGCATTGGAGCGTTGCGGTCATTACAAGAGGGCCCCTACGTGTCCGTGGTAAAAGGTCCTCGGTGTGTCCGAGTATTAAAAAAGGAATCCCAAAAGCCAGTCGTCAGATAGATGGCGAAAGAGCAGGAGAAGCGAGGAGTGCAAGGGGGGAAGAAGGGCAGAAGCAAGAGAAAAACAATGTTGCTGCCCGGTTACTGCGGGACACACTCGGGGAAAATAAGAGAACAACGTTGTGCGAGCCCGCGTATGTCCGCGCTGATCATGAGAAACGAACCGACACGACGAGACAAACCGTTGATGTACATCAACGGACTTTCCCGTCGCCGAATATCCTCCGTCAGATGCGAGGCAGACTTAAAATTTCCGGCGGTCGCGCACACGTAAATATCGATTTCAAGGAAAATATAATAATTCGCACGAATAAAAGCGAGAGAAGCAAAAGGAAAAAAAATATATATATTAAAAAAAGAGCGTGAAAATTTGTATTCTATATATCTTGTACAAGTAACGTTCGAATTTTCTACCTAGAAGACCCTAAGTAGGCTAACTATTAATAACTATTAATAACTTTCTTTTCACAGTGTCGATTTACGATCGGAGATATAACCGAGCGATACTTAATGCATGAAAAGACGAACGTGTATCGTAGGCACGTTCGTATTTCGCTCGCGATTGATCGACGATGACGCCTAACTGTGTACCGAGCTTCGTTTCTAAAACATAAACGCGACAAAAAGAACCAGCGGCTCGCGAGTTATTGCAAAAGCTAGCTAGCTATGACTTCGACGTATGTCCAAGAGGTCGTATAGCGATTTAATGCAGGGGGCATTCCGACCAAGTTCGCGACGCGCCCGCGGCATGAAGAACCGCGATCTTCGCCTCTCCTCTATCGCTAAAGTATTTACAAATTTCGCTTTGTAACGAGGCTTCGTTACAACGGTACGGGAATTGTACAGTCAATTCGCATTCCGTGAGCTATCGGCTTGGAAAGTAGGAAAGAAAAATAGCATTTTTGGAAGTCATGGTTTCAAAGTCGAAAGTAACGCGATGATACTCCCGACCTAGTAAGGGGGAACATTATTTTCTCAATTATTTAGAAAACGGTGAATTTAAATAAGATGGCAGTTTTCCAATGCGGAAATATCAGTGTCAGATTAAAAACATTTAAAAAAAAAAGGATCATCCAGATCCTACCGTTTTACATGATTCTTCCTCTCTCGCGATTCCCGGAAAGAGAAAAGCGCATCATCATCATCACGACTCCAGGCTGTCCGATCACCGGAGGAAATGCTTGAGCCTTCGTTAAGTGATCCGGAGTCAGTGCCGCGCGACCGCTGAAATCGCCCGAGACCGAAAGAGGCGAGCGGCGCGGCGGCATAATACCGCGAAGAGCGAGAATGCGAAAGGTGAGAGAGAAAGAGAGAGAGAGGGAGGGAGGGAGAGAGAAAGAGGGACAATGGCCGGGCAAAGGAGGAAGATCGCGGCGAGCATAATGCGAGCAAGGAGTCTTCGATCGTTGTCAGCGGGCGGAAGCCGGCCGGCCGCGCGCTCAGCTCAGCTCGGCTCGGTTCGGCACGGCACGGCCGCGGCGCGGCGCGGCGCAGCGCAGCATAGCACGGCGCGGCGGTGCGCGCTAGAATAACGAAAGCTAATTATGCGCTCGGCTCGAAAAAGGGGAATCACGGCAAAAACCGTCGATAATCGACATCCTGCCCGCAGTCCGTCGGTCAACAGGACTACCGCCGGTGTAACTTCAGACCGTCCTCCTCCTCCACCTCCTGCTTCTTCTTCTCCACGCTGTTTCCCTTCCCTCCCCCCTGCCCCGCGCGAGGACTATCCCGCGCGACCGAAGATCCTCTCCCCCTCTGAGCAAACAAGAAGACCGACCGGAGGCTTTCGCCGATGTAATAAAAAGGGGGTCCGTGGAGGATGCTCCGCTTCTGGTTGTCCACGGCCAGGCCTCGCTACGCGGGGTACATTATTATCGAGAGGCGAAAAGATATGCAACGTGTTTAATTGGTGGAAAGTAAAGAGCGAGCAAAAAGTCAGGCCGTGGTAATCGATCATCAAAAATCGCTATCGCTGAAGTAGCTGTAAATAATAATTCATCGCTTTCACCGACTGAGGGGTGAAGATTGGAAGATTTTAAGGATTGTGGAATGTTAGAGTGAAAGATAACTGAACAAAGACTCCGATCTAATTCGCAACAATCAAGAAGTAGGAATCTATCGATTGTGCGGAGTGCATCGTGCTTAATTTGTTTCACGAAGATAAGCAGATGAATTAATAGGTATAGGAGAGTATAAAAGAAATGTTTGCAATTCAATTCGTTCCTACAAACGTGAATTTTCTCTAACAAAGTCCGGGTAATAGGAAGTTCGACGATAAGGCGAAGTCAACAGCGAAGGAAACCCGTCGTTGATAACTCTATAGGCCAGTTATAACGTAATGCGTCTGCTTTACGATACGTTACAATACGCTATAACGCGCGTCCGCTGCATGGCCGTTTCCTGAACACATTACACTTGCGCGGGGCACTGCTGCTTGGTTGCAAGGCGGCTAAGCTTGTTTTTTTGCCGGATCTCTCAATACCGATCAAGCGTTCCCGATCGGAGAACAACACGCGTAGGTTGCTAGCCAGGCGTGACCACTGGGCTACCGCGATACACCACGAAAAACGCAGCCACCCGCCATGCTTGGTCGCTCCCGTCTATTTACATTGGCACCGTTGCGGAGAGAGAACAATCGGCAATATGAACGTGCTCTCCCTGATATTCCCCTCTTCCCTTCCCGAATAAAGTCACGATCGTTCTAAAAATTGACGATTCGGAGTCTGTGTAGCAGGTAGGCAGTCGATAATTAAAGATACGCGAGGCAACATGCAGACGAGGCCGTCGAGACGCTAATGAAGAAAAAGAAAAGCGACGAAATTATGAATAGAAAATGTATGGAACGTCGTTAAAACAGTTCTTGTAGTTAGAAGAGTAATTATAAAAGATATTCAAAGCAATTACTCTGCCAAAGGTTCAAGACACAGCAACGGTTTGTATAAAATAATCCTATATTTCAATAATGCTGTAGTGATTAAAAGACACTTTGAGCTTTTAACATCCTTGTGATCCGCGATTTTCAACAGAAAGGATAACAACATTGTTTTACTTCCTATTGTTGATACATTTTTCAAACTAGTGATACCAAGTCATAGAATATACATCTCAAACTTTAGACAAATGCCATAAGATTCCGTACCAATAAAAGCGTAACTTAGAAACATGAAAGTGCATCAAATTGCATAAAATTTCTATATAAACCTACTGTTAACTATATTTGTATAGAAAACTGCGGAGGAAACGTACGTAGAATAGCGACACGCAGACCTTAGATGAAGAGAATATGACGAGGAAAGAAGAAGGAAGGGAAAGGGAAAGAGAAAGAGAGAGAGAGGCGGGCGAAACGTTCAGCTCGCTTTACCGAGCACTGATGATAGTTTTTGCTCGGTAAGATTTTTTGCTTCTACCCCCGCGGCCACCCCCAAGGGTGGATGATATATGACCGCCCCCGAGACACTGGCCACCCCCGGGAGAATGAGGAATAGAGGTGGAGAAAGAGAAAGAGAGAGGGAGGACACATCCTGATTCCGAAAGAATTCCTTCCATGCGCCGAGCGTGCGTTCGCGAATTTACGAATCCAATTATCGACGAAAATAATACAGATCGATTAAAACATCGTTTATCGTTACATCCGTGTCGTGTGAAAAAAATTTGCCTAAATATAAGCCGAGAATATTCGCGTGCGACACGCCGATTTCAACATATGTTGGAAGACTCGCTCGAAGAAATCGAACGTAATGTGACGATCGCGCAATTTCCCAACCGGGATCAATTTCCAAGGGTCCTACTAGACTTCATTTCTCGAAAATTAGCGAGATATCAAAAGGACGAGGGAGCAGGGAAGAAAGGCTCAGGACAGGCTCGAGTTTATGGTGGTAACGCGGCGCGCGGAGGTCTCTCGCAATGAATCAATTTATTTAAGGGTAGTTGGATTTCGCGAGTCGATGCACGACGACTACGAGCCACCCTTGCTCCAATACCAAGACTCACCCCTCTTTTTCTAACGTGGCTCGTTTCGTCGAATGATTTATAGTTTTCCTTCCGCGAACACCCGTCCATCCCCCCCCCCCCGCCCGTCGTGCGCTGCGCTCCTCTCTTTCCGCTGCGTTCGCCTCGGAGAAGCAGCGGCACCCTCCTGCCAAATGTACGCAAAATAGTCGGAATTTCTTCGGCGTTTCACCCCTCGTTGGAGAGGAAAGGGAAACCCATGCGTCGGGCCGCATCGAGTTATCGAAAATAGCGGCAGACGCGACGCGCGCTTTTCCGTGAGACCGAATCAGCCGATTGTCGTCGACCGATGAACGAGAGCGCAAAAAAATAACAAAAAACAAAAAAAAACACGTCGCGTACTCTTCTCGGGGAGAAAATTGAGTCTTTGAGTGGATTTGTGCGCGCGGAAGATTTGCGTTCGAGCGCCAGACAAGCCTAGCCGGCGTAAATGGCCACCGATGGCGAGCTGGACGAAGGACGGCGAGAATAATTAGTCATTTATGAGACCGTAAGTGGGGCCGCAAATCGGTCCTTCGCGGAGGGACGACGACGACGATGTTAGGGACTCTGCGGGGACGACGGCGTTATCTTGAAATTATTAATCATATCGTAACGCGCGCGTCGCGCGAGAGACAGCCGAGGTAGGGAGCGCGAGAAGGACGAGGAGAGACGAGAGACACAAGCTACCGGCTCCATGGACTTATCTGGCACCTTAATCAATTCCCAGTTATTAATTATGGCCTCTGCCCTTCCCCGACCACCTTTCTCCTCCACCTCCACCTTCTCCTTTCTGCGTCAGCCTCGCGCGGCGCACGCTTTCGAGACCCATCGACGACGACGGCACTATTGTCCGCGGTGTTACAATGCGGTGTCAACAAGATCGCGGTCACATTTTCCCCGAGCATGATCATTAATAATTATTTACCGAAGTGCGAAAGTCAGGTTGGGGACGCGTGGCGGCCCGATGGGCGCCGACATCACGAGAAAGCTTGCATTCAGGTGCAATAAGCATCGTACTCGTGCGTTTTGTCAGAAGAACGGAAAATTAATCGATCTTTCACGAATAAAATTATACATATATATAGAATAATTTATCGTAAATATCTGATACATTTGAAAAATGAATGATTTTAATATTCGTAATCATAATTTGAATTCAAAATAGTTGTATTATGTCATTAAAAATGCAGCAAATTCATAGCAGGCTTTGTATAATACTTATAAACTTCGTGGATATAGAATTAAATATCTCGCTATACTACTGTGTCTATTTATTGTTTCGTAATTAATTATATCTTTATGCCCGATATATCGAAGAGAGTATAGAAAGTGCATTTCTCGAATGAAAAATTAATAATATTATAATCAACAGTTCCCATCTCACGGCTCATTTACGAAGTGTAGGTTTTTAAAATCGCCAATGTCGCGGGGAATATCCACGCGCCAAAAGAAAGAATGAGTGGCGTCAAGTGGAAGTTGAATGATCGTTTATGCAAATCCTAATCCTTTCGAAGATCCATCCGAGCGACGTTGACGGATTGGCGGGGGACTTTGTTTGAAGCTAGTTAAACGGATTGCAATTCTCGCCACCATTTGTTCTCCTAAGGCCGCGGAGGTTTCCAACGCGCCCGATTAGCGAGTCTTACCTAATTATCGATAAAAGAGGTAGTGGAGGAAGCAAACGATTGCTTATCGTGAGAAATGAAATGAGATAATGTCTATGCCTTCCGAAAGTGGACAGATATCGATCAAAAGTAAGAAAATACTCGATTTACACGTCGTACATGGTAGTCATGGTACAATTCGAGTAAACTTTCGAAATAAAATTATATAAACTTAGTTACTAATAATGTTAATTTTTATATCTTTGAGCGAAAGATTACCTACTTGTCGAAAAATTGCTTCTCTATGCTTTTAAATAAACAAAACTGTTATTTGAAATTACTCAAACTGATATAATGCGCAATGAAAGAAATAAAAATGCATATGCTTTCATGTGCACGTAACTCTAGAATACCTAGTATAAATATAGAAAATTTAATATACAAGATATATATGTATATGATGAGTAATTTTATATTTCAGGTATTGCAAAAAGTATACTATGCACTATATAATATAACTATGTGTAATGGAAGCAACGAACTATGGAGTTTTGTTCGAAAAATACAAAGAACGATTATACTGGCAGTGGTGGCGCAAAAAAGGGGCGGCATGCCCGACCTGCTGAAAAATTAATCACCGACGTCACAAAGGAGTCGGTCGAAGACAATGCCAGCGGTCCGGAAAAATATTTTTCACATTTTCTCTCCCTCGGTTAATAGCAAATTCTCGATAATGGATCATGGACACTCGCAATCTCAAGGAATGGGGACAAAGTAGCGAATTATAAAGTTTTTCTGTACGTGCAGTCTCTCCAAATCAAAATTGGATAGAACGGACTTTTTAACTCTATGAACGCCAGATTGAATTATTTTCCAAGACACTGTTGAAAATTTATCACGTAGAAACGTATAATTAATCTGTATTCATCTACATAGCACGAAGAGAGAAGAACGTTACAGTATATCCTCCTTCTTACACGTGTAACTGCTTGTTTAATACGGGAACCCGACCACTTATTTCGTGGTTTTCATACCCCTTCGCGTATACCGTGTATATACCGAAATCGCGCGTGACACGACAAACGTGTAATCCGCGAGAAGGGTTGATCCCGGTTTAGCTTGCACACCGTTGAATCCACGAGATTTAAGCCCCGGCGAATTTGAATCTGTCAATCCGAAGTGTCCAGCCCAACGTGTCGCGCCGCGCGAGAGAATGTATAATAAGGGAGGGCATGCACGGATAATACCGTTCTGGATGTTAAAAGACTTTTTTTCACTGTCGGAAGGATCTCCCGTATTTACGAGATCATATTCGGGCAGAGTCGCGCCGCAAAATCTACTAATACTCCTCTGAAATATTTAGAGAAAAAATCTCTTTTGTTTGAAAAAGGACGCGTCCGATAAAAGCGAGGATGTTCCTCTAATTCTCGTTTCGCGATAAAAAAAAAAAGACGAAGAGCCACAGCAAAGAAATCTGACATCTGGTTATAACCGGAAGAAAGAGTGATGTCCAAAATGGTCCTTAAAAATCGCCTTTTTGATAAAAAAAATTTTGAACTGAACAAGACCAATACCATTGGAAAGGTTAAATTTTTTAAGTAGATCATTATTTGCAAATAAACTATTACATTACGACATCAAGTTTTCAAAATATTGTATAGAGATTAAAGTTCCAGTTACATTCCAGTTGCCTATTATAATTTGTCAATAGTGATTGCTGCTGTTGCTGATGATAAGCTGAAGAAAGAATTGTTGCAGAAAATGATAAGATGCAATATCTGTTACAAAGGTTAATGCAGTTGCAACCAAAAATTGGAATTTGATTATATAAAAAATCGCAGAATTGTCCGAGAAATATAGAAATAGAAACTTTTTGGCCTAAAAAAGAACGTTGCACTGCAATGCGAGAGAGTGTATGCGCTAAACCGAATTCGATTTTCGAACACTACATTGAGCGCAGCTATATAAAGTTCGAAATTGACTTCAATAGATCTTAATTCTGAAATAATTAACATTTATTATTTTATTGATCCAAAACGGATCATAACAACGTTATAAAAGTATATATATTTGTAATCAGTAAAAAATTACCTTTAACCTGATATTTTTTTAATATTTTTCTATTTCTGCTCAAAAAGAGGATTTTCTGGGCGTCACTCTTTTAACTTCTTTGCGTTCATATATTTAATTAATAATAAATTGTGTGGTCTGTAAAGCATCGTGCATCTATCTGGAGTATTTACCGGCTTGATATTTTAAATTCGCAGATATTTTTGATCAACGGACGGAATAAGAACAAAAATAGCTCATATTCATTCCCGGTGGGAGCGTACTTGAGAAGTGCGTGGGACGTTTTCCCCAAGTGAAGTGTAGATTAGGGAAAGACGGTTATCAGAAAGGTAGAAACTCGAAGAAGATCGAGCGAGAGTCCAAATTGCATTTACGGTCTTGACCGTGGAAGAAGGCGAAACGATATTAAGACACCGGTGGCCCTTCGTCGGGGTCGATGTATCATTTGCCGGCGGGTCGTTAAGCGGTTTCAATTAGTTTTCTCCCATGCTGGCCCTCCCCCGCAGCCACACGAGCGAGGGACGAGAGAGCGAAAGAGAAAGAGAGAGAGAGAAAGGAGCCCGCCACCGCCGCCCAGCTTAATCGCGCGGTCCAGTTTTTTCTCATAATTAGGAAAAGCTCGTTAATACATCCCGGATATGTCTACCCTTCCCGTTCACCCTCCCTTTCCAACGTTTACGACAACCGGTTTCGACCACGGTCGACGAGATCGCGAGATCGAGCGCTCGTCACTGCGTTTCTCGCAAAAATTTCGCGATCATAGGAGGAAAGTCGAGACAAAAATTCGCGTTCGAATGTAGAACGTTTGAGAAAGAACGCGAGCAAATAATTGTACAGGGCAGTTTAAATTGTAACTCAATAAAACATTAGATATTCTCCAAACGCATCAACATGTTAAAATTGGAAAATAGTAAATTTATCTTAGAATTTTAGAAAATCTAAGATTAAAAAATACTCCATCTCTTCGTTAATTTTACCTGGCACAAATTTGGTACTATCTTTGCATCCGAATATTTGAGAAGAAGCGTAAGTAGATAATTATATAGACAAGTTAAATTACAATTTAATGAAATATTTTAACTCGATACAATTTTATCTCATATAGCAATTTCTATTTACGACACATGCTTTCTCTCAAGCATCCCATTTTATTAAATATCTTCTCGTATATTATTTACTAATACTAGAAAAAATATGTCGAAAAAAGATTATAGTGGCAAGCGATTGAAAAATTGTGTCGACGCACGCAATTTTCAAGACAACTAGCGTCATCGCTACGTACGAACGTATAAAAAACACTCGTAGTTAGTTACCAACAGCCAAGATTACAATGTAACGTCTGCAAATGTAAGATATCGACAGCATATTGTAACCATAAAATGGTAACTTATCTCGGGAGATTTACTTTGTATTAATTTCTTTTTTCGAAAATAAAATTGTCAAAATCCGGAATTATATATTAAAATTAATTCATAAACGTGAAACTTAATTTTTACAAAATAATATATTGTCTAAATGGAGAGATTATTACGATGCACATTCATTCAAATATGCAATTATGACGCTTTTCGTCGATGCCACCGATTTGACATGAATAAAATTTAAGCTCACCGAATGAAGGAACGCCAGCCGTCCAGGAAGCTCTTCTCAACGATGTAGAAGGATTTCTCGGGATCGTCGCACTTGGAGATTTCATTCCTATTCCTCCCGTAGTACAAGTCGGTGAGCTCGTCTTTCTGCTGCTTCGCCTTTATCTTGTCGTCTTTCTTCGCTCTTTGGGCATTTTCCATCCTCTCCTGAGAATCAACAATACACAGATGTAATTGAAAGATACTAAAAAAAATATTTCAATAACTTATTCGCACATATGAGAAAGAGAGATTTAATCTACCTCGCAAATTGAACAGGATGGCGACCCAAGGGGATATTCCTTCGAGTCTGGAAAATATTTTTTGAGAATCGTCCATGCCTCTTGAGGTATCACTTTTCTACTGGAGTCTGCCGTTTTGAGAGACTTGTGTTCGCACAGCAAGTCTTCATTGAAGTTTATGATAGCCTCATTCTCCTTGTTCTCCTCGACTTCCTTCGGGCAATCGCTGCCGTCTTTGTCCGTACACTTGCTCTCCTCCTGCAGAGTATCCTGACAATCGTCTACCTTTTGTTCTACATCCTCTTGGAACGTTTCCATAGCTAATCTTCGCCACGATCGCAGTGAATCGGTACCGATTATATAGCTCGTCTCGGGACTAAAACGTCAGAAATATCGTCACACGGTTATTATCATTGATGCTATTACTTCACGTTTTTTTTTTGTATTATAGCAAACGTAAAAATTACGAGAAGCTTACGATTCTTTAAACGTGCGAATTAACTCCCCGACTTCTTTGTGATCTCGTTCGAGCGCTAGCTTGAAACGCAGTAATTTGCAGCGTCGTTTCACGCAAACTTCGCACAAAAATGTCTGATCTAATCGTGGACCTCCTTGATATTTGTCGTAAAGCATTTGGGCTGCTGCTTCCGGCACGCATTTCATACGGCTAACTTTCAGTGGATCGAGTCGATAGTGCGAGCACATTAAATTGGAATTGTCGATCGGACGAACGTCGACTGCAGAGGAATGTCCGTTCAACCATTTCGACAGCCAATCGGTTGGTATCCAATAATAATTATCCCAAGATACTGTTGACTGAATTATATTATATACATCTATTATGAGCTGCCGTTTGGAATTCTGATCCTCAATTTCTTTTTGCTGAAAAAGGAGGAAGTAATGTAGCATAAAAAATATATAATAATTCTAGAATTGTTTCTACGTAATACAATTGATATTTGCTTACTTTTTCTTGTTGTGCGGCTAACAAGCTCAATTCATGTTTAACATTCTCTTGTCTGACAAGTTCACGCATCGTGCTACTTACTTGCCAATTCTCAAATTCCATCTGTAGATAGAAAAATACGTTTAATCAAATGTTAAACAAAATCTAGGGAATATCTAAAAAGAATTTATATCTAAAAAAACTTACCTCTTCATAAAAATCACGTTCTCCGCAACTCATAGCTCTGTGCGCATCGCCATTCAGTCGTTTGTAATCAAGTTTAACGACTTTCACCACTGGCTGTTTCAAACAGTGAACTTTATTCTGTAATTGTTCCAAGGTAGAATCGTGTGTGTCTTTACATCCATTTGTGCTAGCGACAGTCTTTTCAGTTTCACTCTTATCCGTGGTAGGTATATCAGTCTTTTTGGATATCGCATCTTCATCTGTTTCTATTACATTCTCCGAATCCGATTTTGGTATCGTTTCAGGATTTTCTTCTTGAATTGATGGTGCGTCTTCAATATCAGGTTTCTGTTTCGTTTCGTCCGAAGTTTCATCCGATTTTTCTTTAACTATAAGCTTCTCGGAAGAAACGGTATCACTGGGAACATTCACCTCTGTATCAAGTTTCTTCAATTTCACTTTCTTCGTGCCATTTGTTCGCCAATCTGCAGTTAACTTTTTATAAACCAACATATAAGCCGTGTTGGATGACAGGAATCCTTTTGGAACACGTCCACGTTTCATTGATTTATCTATATACAAAAATAAAGAAAAAAACTGACTTTCTGTCTTCTCGCATGTGAGAAGCCACACATTTCCTCATTTTTTTTCTATTAAATACAGAGTGATGAAAAATTAATTACCATTTACACCATCCTCGATTCGTTTATTCTGCATTTTTTCAACTTTATCGTCGCTAAATTGATACCACTCCCCGCTTGAATTACATATATTCGCGATATAATGCCCAGAATGTGCAGATGGACCTTTGTGGCTCAATACAGCGACCAGACTGTACAGATGAGTTTGAGGCTGACACCCAACATATTCCGACATATCGAGGTCTTCGGGAAACTGAATATACGAATTCAATTTTTTCTTCTGCCCGGAATCTCTGTTGTAAATAACTGCGCCATTATTTCGGACAGATCAAACTTGCAGTTTATCGTAAAATTCATAAAAGCCCAAGACTCACCTGTGGAATACAAAGCGCATTAACTGAATATTCAAAGTCTCCGGGAGGGACTCCAGTCGTATGAATCGCCTGGCGTCCTTCTTATCGTTACAAGTAACACAGTGGTATTGGTTCGCCCCCGTCAGCTGTTCCTCCGACAAATAATTGTCGATCGCCTCTTTCAGAGTCGCCGCCAGCTGCAGATCCAACTCGTAGAATGTGGTGGACGTTGGATACTCGGTGCTGCACGTGGAGCAACTGCGTCACAAACACAAAATTCTAATTATCCACTAAAAAGTCATCTCTCTCTCCGTCGGATCAGTTGGTCGCGCCAGTCATCGTAGCGAGCAACGTGTCCTACCATGTTATCATCTGTCAAGATCATCAGCACCATCATCGCTTAGGAAAATTCTCATTGTTCCACTTCAGAAAACCCACCGATTGATATAGCTGTATTTTCCCTGAGTCAGCTTCTGCAGCATCGGCTTCAGCTCTGAGTTTTGCTGTAGCTTTCCTTCGATATGGCACAATAGCAGCTTGGAGAATTCCTGTGCGTCTTGTTGCGTTCTGGTATCCAGGGATAACGCGATAGCGAGATTGATCGGGTCGAGGAGGCTCCGATTGCCGAAGTGCATCATTGCGAAAATGTACTGCAATTGGCCGACCGCGGTTACCGGATGGTAGGGTATTCCCGCTTTCTTAGACTGGTACAACGCCTCCTTCTCCTCCGGATCTTCCGTAATATCCCATTTGTATATTATTCTCCTGTTGGCATTACATTTATCAAGATAACACGCGACGCGTGTACGCGAAAGATTCGAGTTTTAATCAATACATACCTCATGTCTTCGTTGTGAAACCACATTTGGATTAAGCTATTGACGTAGCAAGTAGCACCTAGATTCTTTAAGCCAACATACTGTGTCGGATCGCGTAACTCGGACAAGGAACTTTCTAACGTCACCACCTCGGCCGGCTGGGACTTCATAAACTTTTCTTCTCCTAAACCTGTCAGACATTGGGGATTATAGGTGCAATTACGTCTGAAACAGCAAGATGACGCGTCTTAATTAAAAAATATATATTTACGGTATAAACGTTACAGTATTATAATACATTCACACAAATTCTCTTTCGTCCCGTGGAATATAAATTTCCAACCTACTTGCAGTTCTTGCAGCTCTTTAATCCAATCCTATATGCAGATTCTAAATGTGTTTTCTCAATCTCGTCTGGACCGACGGATTCTACCCATGCCCACGCTAACTTATCCAGGTCCCCCTTCTTCGTCGGCGGCATATCTGTGACATAAAACGTTGTTCAACAAAAAAGCTAATCATACAGTCGTACGATCTGTGTGTGCGCAGTACAATGACAACATGACGATCAATGTACATCAAGAAAATCAAAAAATAATAATTCATCCTTTCGTCAGCAATGAATTCAACAAACGCGTTAAAACAAATTACTTTTATACAAAATTGTACAATTTCACACAAGGTGGATATATTCAAGTTCTAAAAATCTAGTCTAGTTCTAATAATCTCGACTGACGAAACCCACGACTGAATAAATTAAATAAATCAAGTTATTATTTATATTCTCAAATTATCATGGTTTTATCACGTTATCGCGCAGTCCGCTTCCCTCAGGAACGTTCGTTCTAACGGTCGAAAAAGAATTGAAGATCGGGGGGGAACACACGTGCTCGTCCCTTAGGAACTCCGTGTTTTTTTCGCGCCATAATAATAAAAAAAAAAAAGAAAGAACTTGTCATTCGGGGGAGGCAGTGTAAAGGGACAAAGAGACTTGTCAAAAAGGGGGGGGAGGGCGATCGACGGCTCCGGGGAACGCGGGCGTTATCGGAGCGCCCCGAGGGAAGACCAGACGCGGGGGGGCACACGCGATAAACCGGGGGTACGGCGACGCGGCGTCCGCGTAAACGTGCCTCTGCTGGCGTGTGTGGCATCGAGGGGGGAGCGGGGGCGGGGGAGGGGGGGGCTGCCTTACCTCCGCACGATTTACGACTCTAGGTTATGGAGAAACACCGCCGCGCTACTCCCGCGGCATTGTCCCGCGAAACGTCCCGTGTGCCGCGCGGCGGGGCCCCGTCCCGTCGCCGTCGAGTATCTCGAGAGTGCCTCTCCGCGAAGTGCGCCGAGTGCAGCCGCGCGGGTGTCAGCGATGATCGCCACGGTGGTGCGCGATTGGGAAGAGAGAGAGAGTCAGAGAGAGTCAGAGAGAGGAAAAAAGAGAAACGACCGAACGCTCCAGTCGTCGGATGCGGTCGTACGGTCGGTCGGTCGGTCGGCTCGGAGCGCGCGTCAAATCAATCGGCCGGGATTTACCGACGCGGCCGGGGTATCCTTCGAACGGGAATAACCGCGGAGTTGTCAAACACCGGAGTTGGATAGATAATAGTCGGTGCCACCGGCGGAGAGACTGCAGAGAGTGCAGAGACCGAAACGGCGCGGCGCTCGCGGGAAGCGGGGAGCGCGCCTCGCGCTCGGAACGCTCCCTCCTCCCCGCGGGATTATTGTTAACAACCTGTCAGTTTACATACGAGATACCCTTATCTTTCGTAGATACACACGGTATGTATATATAATATGCTCGCGAGTCACGCGTCTCGTTTTAAACAACCGCAGTAGTGCCGGTTGAAGTAACGAAACGCTTTGTTGTTCATGTATTTAAACTCTGCTATTTTTGGGAAAAGTTTGCAGGACGATTTGAAAAATGTCCAACACGTTTCTGTATTTCGCTTACGGGAGCAATCTGTTCTCCAAGAGGATACGTCTATCTAATCCGACTGCAGTAATGAAAAACATCGGTTACATAAAGGTAATTGGGAAGAGAAAATAAATATATACGTGATTTTTTTAGTTATCAAAGTTTGTATGTCGATTGATAAAATACTGGTTGATTCGATGTGGATTATTGCAAACTTTGTGTATGTATGTACATATGGATATGTATATGTCAGTCACATATCTGTACTTTAAAGGTAAAGAATCGTACCTCCAGTCCCTCCAGTTTTTGTCAAAGGAGTTAATTCTTTTTTTAATATATCAGGAGTTAAATTGTATAATGGTAAAGGATCTTATATGTCTATTGTTACTAGTAATATATAATTGTTTAGAAAAAGTCTTATAAAAAATTTTCATAAAAATAATAAGCTTTAAAATTTGGAGTTAATTCTTTTTTTAATATACCAGGAGTTAAATTGTATAATAGTAAAGGATCTTATGTCTATTGTTACTAGTAATATATAATTGTTTAGAAAAAGTCTTATAAAAAATTTTCATAGAAATAATAAGCTTTAAAATTTGGAGTTAATTCTTTTTTTAATATACCAGGAGTTAAATTGTATAATAGTAAAGGATCTTATGTCTATTGTTACTAGTACCTAAGATATAATTGTTTAGAAAAAGTCTTATAAAAAATTTTCATAGAAATAATAAGCTTTAAATTTTGCAGTTTTCTTTAAATTTCTATAATAATAATAAAGATATGAGTCTTTACCTCTGATAAGATATAGATATATGGAGAAGTATTTTTTAAATAATATAATTTTACTCAATAGTATAATTATAATGCTGATATGCTTTAAAAATGGTAATAGGACGAGACAAACACATATATTGCATGCATAATACTAAACCTTGAAGATAAAGTAAGAATACAAAGAACAAAGATAAGATTATGCCTCATTTTCAAAGTTCTATACGTAGGAAGATTTTTGAATATACATTCATCAAATATAAGAATCTTAAAACTATACATACCTATATACAGATATTTAACAGTAATGCAAAATGTATTTTTGGATTTGCAAATGTAAACTAGAAAATCCTAAATGTAATATTAATTATTTGTACAGTTATTATATTTATTTACAGGGTGGATGCGAAATTATAGTACAAATGAGAACGAGATAATTTCTCTATTTTTTTTCGATTAACGAATTTTGCTATAAACTGCAGTTTCTGTTTGTAGACATCGGCAATGATTTGTTTCCTATCAGTTGTATTTACCTTGCTTAGCTCTCAGAAAAGAATTATTTTACAATTTTGACTTACTTTGGCACGATAAATTACCTTGTTCTCGTTTGTACTACGATTTTGCCCGCACCCTGTATAACATATATATATTTTTTATATTTGTACATTATATATTTTTATTATAGAATTTTAGATTGGATTTTCATCGATATTCTAAACGATGGCAAGGAGCATCCGCAACAATTGTGGAAACAGAAAATTCAGTCGTGTGGGGTGTAGTCTGGGAATTGAATAAATGCAATTTAGCTACGCTAGACAAACAAGAAGGTGTTCAAGATGATATATATCATCCGATGACAGTGAACGTTGAAACTCCTGATGGCACAACTTTAACCTGTAGAGTGTACCAGCAGTGTAATAATCCAAAGGAATATATAAAGCCAGAAAATTATCCAATGGATAGGAGGCCCTCGCCATTATATCTGTACGTAATATAAAGGAAATAACAATAATTTGAACATGATTATAATTAGTTGTATCTTCAACTTTTATCTAAAAAATTTGTCTTGATTATTTTGTGCAGAAATATGATATTAAAAGGAGCCGAAGAAAATAATCTTCCCACCGACTACATGAAATTCTTGAAAACTATCCCACATAATGGATACAAAGGAGAATATGACGTTAGGTAAGTAACAAATTGAACCATCATAGATTCTTAGAACATAAAACTTTCTTTGTATAATAAATAGTTCTGTATAAGTATAATATAATTTCTATTAATATCTTATGTATACAAAATGCCATGTGTGCTTATCTGTTATCTAATCTTCTTTCTGTTTTTCCATGGTTATGTACAACGATGCATCACAGCCTTTCCCTGATTGAAAGTTGACCGTTACAACATTTTTATTGTACGCATACTTTTGATAATACGGATCGAGAATCACGTATTCCAACGCTGTATCTGCCGTCATTTCTTCCAACTTACCTCGTGGAATCTTCATTTTAAGAAATTCTCTTTTGTTTACCTAGATATGTATGGTGTAAACATAACAAATTAAAAATTAAAAAATAAAAACAGCAATATAAAAGTATTAAAAACCCCACATATAAAATTTTACAGTTGTATTTTTCATATTTTTATATTTTAATGATATTGGAATATATGTCATTGGATATATATACTTACATAAACGTTCATTACGAGATTGTAACCCGTGTCAATATCTGGCCATTTCTGTCCGAACAGATCTTTGTTGAAGTCAACTTCTGTATTATCTATAAGATGATGCTTCGCAGAACGAAAAATAGCCCATAATTCGGAAGCAAAATGTGGAGCGAATGGAGCGAGCATTATAATTTGAACAGCTAACGCTCGTTCGAATTCGCGACTTTTTCCCAGACACTCTATGCTAACTTTTCGTAAGCTATAATTACAGATTCAGATTTATATATTCAATGTATATTCGAATATTATAATTTATAATCAGAGTTACTAAACGTAATATAATTATTTACCTATTTGTAAGACCTTGCATTCGAGATATTGCTACACTAAGTTGCTGCGATTCTACTATATTAAATGTCACGTTTTTAAGAAAATAATTTCGGCTGTCAAACATGTACGCATCGTCTTTGACGTATTTAGGATCGGTAGGTTTGCTTTCGAGTTCCTTTGGAGATATTTTGTCGCGTTCAGCTTTAAATCGTTTAACAAGGGTCCAAAGACGGTTCTGCCAATTGTTTATACCGGTAATAGCTGCAATGTTATGTGAATAAGTATGTTATCTTTCAATAATATCACCACTTAAACAGTTGACTTTTAAGAAACTTACTGTTTTCTGACCAATTTCTAGTGGACGTTGGTGCAACATCGGCCAGTATTAATAATCTTGTCGTATCTATTCCATATTTATCCAGCAAATTAAGAGGATCAACTCCATTATGCTTCGATTTTGACATTTTTTCCCAGCGCATAGAGACAAGTTCTCCAGACTTCGTCTCGTATTGATCCCCTTTCACATTTACCTCATTTTCTGGCACGTATTTGCCAGTACTTAAAACTTGATACGTTTTACCCATTACTACCCCTTGCACAAGAAGCTGTCTAAATGGTTCTCTGCATGGTAAAAGACCTTCCGAGTGCAGGAAATGACTCATAAACCGGGCGAAGTATAAATGAAGCACGGCTAAAAAAGATGCATAATTTATAAAGAATATTTTAATTCGAGATATAAATGTCGAAATACAGTAATTAAGAAAATGTTGCTATTATATACCATGTTCTTTTCCACCTATGTAGAGATCCACGGGAAAAGTTTCCTTAACTTTTTCTACTGAGAACATCTCTTTTGTATTTTTAGGATCAATAAATCTTAAAAAGTACCAGCTGCTATCTACAAATGTGTCCATCGTGTCGGCTTCCCTAGTCGCCTTTCCGCCGCACTTGGGACATTTCGTCTGCAACCAATCCTTCATATCATGGATCGACAATCTTTTATTCGAGCCCGAGTGCGGCATTTTTGGCAATGTCACGGGAAGTTGATCGCGAGGTACAGGTTGCGCGCCACAATTTGTACAATGAATAACAGGTATGGGTGTACCCCAATACCTCTGCCTGGAGATTAACCAATCCTGCAGTCTCGAGCTCACTGGATATCCGCCTATTCCCCATTCTCTAGCTTTTTGGAATACTTCAGATATCTTTTGCTGTTGCTGTTCGTAGCTACGTATCGAATGCCGGGAAAATGGTATTCCAACCAACTCCGAGAATTTCATATCGTCCATCGATGCAGAAGGTATACCCAAACGAGTGTCTCTCCACGGTGGGTAAACGACTTTGTCAGTGATAAAAATCGGCAATTCTTCGCCGGAAAATGGATTTATTATTTTTGCGTTTAAACCTTTTATTCCGACGTCTATTTCATACGTGTGTTCTTTACGATGTAAAATACTTTGAGGTGAAATAGCGACATACTTTGCGTACTCCACAAATTCTGGCATATCGATCCATATGTTTAATGTCCCTGGGAACTCTGGAATTTTCGATACTAATTTAAAATCAATATTAATGCCATTGCAATCACCACCTATCCAGTGTTTTTGCATTTTTATAATATCTTTCCATTCCTTCAAAGTTGGATCGTCTAAACCTTCCAACAATGATCTATGACATAATTAATTTATTAATTAAAAATATTAATTCTTCAGAACTTCATATATGTGAAACTTTCGAACTTACTTTGCAAAAGCGGTCGTTCTAATAAACCACTGCTTCAACAATTTTTTTTCCACGACCGCACCGGACCTCCAAGATCGTTGATTTGCGTCTATCTGTTCCTCCGCTAGGACAGTCCGATCGACAGGATCCCAGTTAACGTAGGCTTCCTTTTGATATGCCAAACCTTTATCGTACAACTTGAGAAACAGTTCTTGGGTCCACTTGTAATAATCCGCGTCGCAGGTTGCGAATTCTCTATCCCAATCAAAAGAATAATTTAGCATCTTTAATTGGTTGCGCATTGTCTCTATATTTTCATTTGTCCATACGGCAGGATCGATTTCTCTCTCAATAGCAGCATTTTCCGCTGGCAATCCAAAGGCGTCCCAACCCATCGGGTGAATTACATTCTTACCTAAATTTATTATAAGATTCATTATGTCTCATGGTAATCTCGTGCCAGATTTAATAAATAGATAAATAAATAAAATCATAGATATTGTAACTTGTTATGAGGCCTACCTTTCAGTCTATAAAATCGAGCTACAGTGTCGCTTATTGTATAAACTCGCACATGACCCATGTGCAAGGCACCCGATGGATAAGGAAACATTGAAAGAATATAAAATTTATCCTTGGCGTTATTAACACTGGGTTTGTGAAGATTAACTTTATCACTCCAGCATTTCTCTATCGCCTTTTTCATCTCTGACGAACATATTGATGAAGTCTGAAAAAGACAATATTTCAATAAATAACGTGACACGTTCAAAGCGAGATACAACAGTTTGAAACTTCACTAATAAAGGCTGCATTCCGATATTCACTGTCAGTACCTACTGCAAATCTATATTTTGCGTCACGTATACTATAGATTTTCAGTACTGAAAGTTGCTGACAATGAATATCAGAATGCAGCCAAAGTTTACTATAAGGTGACTACAAAATAACGTTAAAAACTTTTACTATATTCGCAAATATATGAATAAAATAAAACCAATCTAGGCATATTTAACGTTTAAATGACCTGCAGAAAATCAGTGAAATAAACAAACAAAAATACCGGCGACGTATCAGCAGTTGACAGTGAAAACGACTGGTGAAAGAAGTGATTTAATAATCTTCGTATCTTCCATCGCGACATCACTCTGACGGAACAAGGTAAGCCTTGCATTATCGTGAAAATCAGATTCTTCCCGTGTAAACAAAAAGTGAGAAGTGAGACGTGAGACACGCGCTTGTACCGCGTCCAGGCGCGCACATAACCTCTGCGCCACGTGCGCTGCCATTTTTCTGTACGACTGCAGATAAATTACTGTTTGTGGATTAAGGAACGATTGTTCATTTTGCCGTTTCAAAACGTTAAATATCTTCGGATATTAACGTTGCAATTATTATTCCTGAAAAACACGGCGGAAGATTTCATTTCTGCGCAATAAAGATATTTCTGCTCCGAAAAGCGCCACTTCCGCCGGTCTCGCGCTCCTTTTCCGGTTCGTCTCGCGTCCGTGAGTTGGTGAGTGAGTGGCGTAGGATTTTAATCTGCGCGAGGTATCAGCATCGTATATTATATGTAATATGTAACAACGGGAACGCGTAATTTTTTGTATTTCCAATTGCTTTCGCCACATATATGTAATCCTTGTAACGAAATCGTTAATTTCCATTTGTGTTCAGTTTACACCGCGAAAGAGAGGTTAGGATCCGAGTCCAATGCTGTTAGTGAACTTTTGTTTCCTTTGGTGACACTCCGTTAGTTTTTTCTTCAATCTCAACAATTTAATGCTTTCAGTATCCATAATTTTGCGACAAATATGGATTGTTTATACACAGTGTCTACTTAACACTGCTTGTGTGAACTGTTACAGATGCTAACCTCTCGTTTTTGAAATTGGAGTTGCAATGAAATTAGACGAATTCAGAATTAAATTAGTCATCACACGATTACTTACGAAAATATTTAATATTCAGTTGCGCGTGGTGTTGTTCAATTGTCAAATTTTTGATTCTGTTGCAGATATTAGGCTTCAACCATGGGTAAGGGGAATAATATGATTCCAAATGGCCATTTCCATAAGGATTGGCAGCGTTACGTCAAGACCTGGTTTAACCAACCAGCGAGGAAGATCCGTCGCAAGCAAAAACGTGCCAAGAAGGCACGAGCTCTCGCCCCTAGGTACATACATCCACGAAACGTTTGCATCATATCGATAATTGATATTTCCAGATCCAACCTTAGTTTATCGAATGTATATTTTAATGCTTTCATAAGCGCGCGATGAAATTTACCTTTTATTTGCATCTTGCTTCGATAAATATCGTTGATTATCTTCTTTTAGGCCTGTAAACCTTTTGAGACCCATCGTGCATTGCCCGACATTCCGCTATCATACCAAGGTTCGTGCTGGCAAAGGTTTCACGCTCGCCGAACTGAAAGCTAGCGGCCTGAACAGGAGATTCGCTAAGACGATCGGAATTGCGATCGATCCACGTCGTCGCAACAAGTCCATCGAGTCTCTGCAAACAAATGCTCAGCGCTTAAAGGAGTACAAGGCTAAACTGATCCTGTTCCCCGTAAATGAGAAGAAGGTACGAAATTCAAATTGCCTTATTGATTTACAGAACGTTTCCGTTTTTTGTGTTACATTATTTTGAGATTTGGAAATATTTTATTATGAAAAAAAAAATTACACTTTTATGTTACGTATTCGTTTTATTTTACTTTATTTTCTTAAATTTTAGCCGAAGAAGGGCGATGCAACCGAAGAGGAGCGAAAACTTGCGGTTCAGATCAAGGGAGAGCCCATGCCAATCCGACATCAAGCACCCGCCAAGGCGAAGGCACGTCCCATCACCGAAGAGGAGACCAAATTCTCGGCATACGTGACCCTTCGCAAGGCACGAGCTGACGCGCGATTAGTCGGTATCCGTGCGAAGCGCGTTAAGGATGCGTCCGAGAATCCCGACGAGGTGACTAAAGTCGCAAAGGATAAGAAAACGAAGAAGTAGTTCTTTATAATGACATCTTTTTTTCCTTATGTATATACGAAAATAAAATTTTCCTTTGATGGAAAATAATTTTCTCCTTTTTCTGGAATACCTTGCAATCATTTTTTTTTTTAATTTATATCAACAGAAACGGATGACAGAATGTTTTATCAAAATTTGTTCGGTGTTTACAGCAAGTACGAATTACGTTAACAATTACTAATTGTATCAAGCGTGTGTTTCTCCATAATTTTTGAATGTTTTTCTATGTAAAGGTAAAAGTCAGAAAGGGAAGATTCCTGCATTGCCGAGTCCACATTGCACATTATTATAATTATGCAATTTATATATGTCGTGAACAACAGTTATAAAATTATTTTTAATATTTGATTTAAAAAAAAACATATATATTTTTTTAAGAGAAAAAGAAAAGAGATTGTACACGACTTTGTCAATCATTTATCCGTCGTGCACATGTGCTTGTTTAATGCAAATCGCCGTCTGCGTGTTGTGTCGCCATTGTAGCGCATCTGTCACCTCCGGTAATTATACATCGGAAGTTAGAGAGAAATTAAAACGCCCGTGTCGGCGAACGTTAGATTCGTCGCGGCCGTTCGAGCCGCGAACGGCAGCCGAACGATCGTGTCGCGGGAGTAAACCGAGATTGGCTTTGTCCGGAGTGAAGACGTTCGTCGAGACGTACGCGGTTGGCCGCGAGGTTATGACGGCGGCCCCGTACGGGAGATGAGGTACGACCGATGTTTCTTGACGCGAGCTGATTGCGTCGGCGATGTGAGGAATTAAGCTCGGGGACTCGGTATCGCTAATATGATGGAGCTGAAGGTCTGGGTGGAGGGAATTCAACGCATTGTATGCGGCGTTACCGAGACCACCACCTGTCAAGTATGTATCGTCAGGAAGTTGACATCATTCTATTATGTATACTTCGTACATGTGTGTGTACATGTACAATACATGCACACAGCTGTTATTTTGTAACGGCTAAAATGAAATTAATTACACCCTATTGTAGAGAAAGCCTGTCACTTTTTATTAGTACATAATGCTATAGGAATAGCGTGCATGAATTTACAAAAATAAATATCTAAAAATTTAATATATCTAAATTATAAATATCTAAAATATCTAAAAGTTTGTTGCACAGTTCAGTGATTGTATTTCGCAACAGCGTCGAGAGAATCATGTTTCCAATACTTTATATCTTATAAACGCTTGTGCCTGTTTTTAAAAGCCAACTCAAGAGCCAACTGCTGATGACAGTTTGTTTGTAGGATGTGGTGTACGCGCTTGCTCACGCCACAGCTCAGACAGGTAGATTCACTTTGGTGGAGCGCTGGCGAACCAACGAGCGTCTGCTGGCTCCTTACGAGAATCCTCTCAAGGTCAGGCATATCCTCTAATACAATCTACTCTCAGATATCACGAGTTTGTAATTTATTTCGTGGTATTAATTAATTTTGAAACTTCAATAAACCAAAATGCTTATATCAGTGTAATCGCACGTATGAGAAGTGACAAAAATTGACGACGTACGATTTATGCGGATTAGATTTTGATGAAATGGGGCGAATACTCTTCGGAAGTTCAACTGATTCTGAGACGCTCCACGCCGGAAAATAGCAAAACAAACGCCTTATCGTCACGAACTTATGCAACGCGCCCAAATGGACTACCAATATCATTGCCAGAGCATGGAACGGGCACTGCTGGCATGCAGGACGATAGCAAAAATGTGACAACCACGCAAAGTTCAGATTTTGATGATACGCCAGGAGGATTGGAAAGGAATAGAGACACTAGAAAATCTCTCACATTTAGCGGGTTTCACGGAGGTATCACAGAAGGTAGCACAGAGGTAAGTTTACATTCTTAATTAAAAAAAAAAAAGAAAAGAAAGAAAAAGACATATTACACGCATTAGCGTACAGATAATTGTTATTAATGATAAACATTTTAATACGAATTATTTTGGATAAATGCTTATAAGTTTACTCATGTCTCTGTCTACATTGTGAGTTTTCCATAATTAATTTTTACATCTACGCATATAAAAAAAAATGTCATTTTAGATTCAAATGGAAAATAATGTAGCTGTAGTTCAGCCCACGCCGCAGTTGAAGAATAAAGATTTAAATGTTCGAAAAAATGTACAAAAACCAGCACAGTCACCTACGCGAGGAACCAATACCGAAAGTGAGTCGGTCTATTCAATTCATTGGTTATATTAAATATTATCTATATTATTTATATTATATCACTCTGACATAATCGTATTTTAAACTAACTCTCTCTCTCTCATATGCTGCAACGATTCTGATGTTACTTGTTTCGTTATTAATTCGTCGCTTTTTCCCTCAGTCGCGACACACCTGTCGCAAAAGAAAGTGCGCGAGGTCCCACCTTACAGAGAGCCTCCAGGCCCAGCTTCGCCACCTGGCTTACGCACCTTGCCACCTTACCGGGATCCACCGCCGCCGAATTTAAACAGTCCTGGAAGATCGCAGTTTGTGCACGGCAGTGGAAGTCCTCATGTGCACAAGGACGATCAACCATCTTCTAGTAATTCCATGAAGCTGAAAAGAAATCTCATCCAGGTTTTGTTGCTATATCTACACTTGATGTAATGACTTACGATTATTTGTGTGCACATTTACAATATATCCTTTATAGGAGTTTCAAGATACAAAAGTGCCTACGCAATCTGTTAATCCGCTTTCTGTCACGGCACAAAATATGGCAACTGTTGCTTATACTCAACGATACGTTGAACTTATAAGACTAGTCAATAAGCAACGGGACACTATTAACGCTCAACAAGCTGATCTAACAAAAGTAATACATGTTCTTTGACAATTTAATTAATATAATTTAAAAAATACCTATTTTTTCTAACTAATTATTTACCTGCTTAAGATTATATTTGATTAATTTATCTACAAAAATATGTAGTAAACTATAGTAATTACTTATTTTAGTTTGATGCAGAAATATTATACTGGGAAACAAAAAATAGGGAACAAATGCATCAAATGGATTATATTTCTCAAGAAATGAATCGCATTGAGTCTACTGGTCGTATCATTGAGGAACAGGTAACGTTTATTTATTTTTTTCTTGTCTGCTTACCATATATTACGATGTTAATGTCAATTATAATTATTAATTATTGTTAATCAGCTCAAAGAATTGGCGCATGTGGAAGAAGAAAGCGAGATAGTTAGACAGCAGGAAAAAACACTGAAGTCAGAAATAACATTGCTCAGATCAAAGCTTGCCAATTGTGAAACAGAACTCCTTCAATGTAAAAATAAAATTAGGTAAGTGCGCAAGCAATGTCTTTCATAGAATCGTAAGAATTGTTATCTCTTAAGTACTCTTTAATACAATACATTATAATACAAAAGATTACATTGCGTTAAAATTGAAATATGAAAATTATAATTACAGGTTAGTTATGGAAGAACTTGCAATGGAACAACACAATATAAGCCGCGAATCAGATGAACGGCAAATTATGGAAAGAAAAATAATCAGTGAAGTGGAGCATTTGCAAAATGAGGTGGAACAAGCTAAACGCGCGACTGAATTAGCTTCGCAACATGCCGAATCTTTAAAATTAGAAGTAGTTAATCTGGAATCAGCGATTGTTGAGAAGAAATTACAAGTAGAGAGATTGGTAGCCGACATGAAGGAGGCAAATCTACAAAGTTTAGCTGTTGCATGCTCAGATGAACAAGTCAAATCTTTATTAGAAGGTTTTTATTTTTATATATCACATGTTTGTACTGTCAAGTTTGTTTTGCATATGTAACCGTTTGACAAATAAAATTTCTTAATTATTAGGTGCCCATAAACCTGGCAGTACACGTAAGATGATAGGATCACCAAGGCAATTGGAAACTGCAGTACCCACAAGTAAGAATCCACATGGTGTGTGGGTATAAATAGAGAAACCAACATACCTGATAATATTGTCTTATATGTGAGAAAGCATATCAAAGAATATACGTTAAAATATTTGTATGTTTATATTGTTTAGTAAAGTACATAAAAGTACTTAATTTATCTTCATATCTTTTATGCATTTATCTCTCAGTAATATTAATTAATATTATTATTATATGTGTCATTAATAAGTTCTTATCTTTATGCATCTTAATCTATTATCCCATTTATTCACAAAATATTTGTGAAATTATTAATCAAATTTTTGCAGCAAATTATTACATAAATTATTATATATTAAATATTCTCATATTTTTGAGAATATATAATATATATTTACATTCATTCTTACATGATTATAAAAAAAGAAAACTATGCTTTTAAGTATTATATGTACTTGTTAGAGCAAATATCTTCTTTATGGGCCGATATCACAGTCTCCGATTAACGTGATCCTCCGATTAAACTCACTCTGCATCTCTTTCTAACTGTCCCCCTAGAAAGAGACGAAGAGTGAGTTTAATCGGAGGATCACGTTAATCGGAGACTGTGATATCGGCCCTATGATCAAGTATAGCCTTTCAGATATATAGGTAATTCAGTTTATGTAGGAAGTAATCTAAAAATCAAAATTACTAGTACACCTTGTTAATTTTGTACTTATTATATTTATATTTTACAAACAGTTATTTTGTATTCTTTACACTAAGAAATATTTTGCCATAATAGATTTAATTATAGTTTTGTACTTTTTCTTAAATCAATCACAAACGTTAATAGGAGTTAGTATTAATGATTCACTTAATTACATAATATTTTTAATATTTTCATAAATTATTGATGTATGCCGTGTTAACCGTAAAACTGTAAAGTTGTTTGAGAAATCTGCATTTGAAATTTATTAACCAGAAAAGTCATGTTTGAAATTGCAAAAGGATTTGTTTATCTGAAAAATCTTTCAAACATTCAAGGTTTGTAAATTCGTAACTTTAATATATGACGTGGGACACGATGTATCATTTTATGTTTTAAAAATGTATAATAAAAAGTGTTTTTATACAACTCGATAATCTTGCAATTTTGCGGTTTTGGCATAGCATCAACAACATTTGTCGCAAGTATATAATTTTTTATACATAAATGTCAAATATTTTTATGACATATTGATATTTTTATTAAGGACACATTTATTTTGTATACCTGTAGTTATGCCATTTAGAGAGAATTGAAAAATATATATATCTTATAGTATTGAACAATGTTATAATTAATAATGTTATAATTAATGTTATAATGTTATAATTAATGTCTGCAATACATTTGAACAGCATAACTGTGCAATAATTGATTATATGATCTTTGTCTGAAAAATAACAAAATGTATTTTATGCATTTATACGCAATTTATGCGTTCTATAATAGTATTGTCCTAGAAGAACCAGTTTAATTACTGTGTAATTAAATTTTTCTGGCGAAAATAAATATATGTTGCACAATTTACGAATTGTTGTTAGAATTAATTTCTCCCTTATTTAAGAATTTTTATTTTATATTGCCCTCTGCTTCGAGCTGTTTTCTTTTAGTTCAACTTTACCGATTTTCCTGCTCTGTCAATTTGTTGAGATTCATGAGTTTTGCGATTTAATATTCCGAATTCTCAGAATTGCAATTTTTGGACCTTCGAAATATTTTGAAAATTTTAGGAGTGTTATCTTCTTGCCAATTATATTCTTCATCGACTTTCGGGATTTAAAATCCTGAATTCTTGGCTCGCAATTTGTAGAATTTTAAATACCATTTTCTCGTTAATTTTATTCCTTTGATATTTTTGAAAGTTTAAATTTTCGTGATTTTATGACTGCCGATAATTATCGCTGGTAAAGTCACTGATATCTTTACCGACTGTGACAATTATTAGCTTTGTTTGTGAAATACGATAATTTTTGGATCGAGTAACGTTCGACATTTGTGATAGGTTTGCAAAAACTGATAAAATGAGTTTATGGGTTGACAAATATCGTCCAACGACACTTGCGAAATTGGATTACCATCTCGATCAAGCGGAGGACTTGAAAAATATGGTAAGATATTAGGTCGAAGTAATATTGGAACATTGTGTGGAGAATGAGAGGTTAGCCGGCTTTAAAAGCGCGCCTTCCAAAGAAAGACAATAACAAATGTTTTTCGAAATAGAATAATACAATAGTTGGATGAATATGAATTTTTGGATGATATGTATTTCACGAGTTACGAAATAAAAAAATTACATCAGCTTTAAAATTCATTTTAATAAAAATATACAATAACATAGATTATTATAACAGATTCAAATTATATCTTTAAAATTATTTTTAATGTAGAAATAAAAATTTTGCTGGAATGCATTACAGAATTATATCTAGTTAGCTGGAAAAATCTGAATTATTTTTACTTTATTTCTATTTTTAAATTAAACCAGGTGCAGAAACGAGACTTTCCACATTTATTAGTACATGGACCCTCTGGCGCAGGAAAGAAAACTCGAATATTATGTATTTTAAAGGAACTTTACGGGGCTGCGGCTGAGAGATTAAAAATAGAAAACATGCAGTTTGAGGTAATTAATTTTTGTCTTGTCTCAATTACGTTAAACTGTCATTTAAAAAATCTACCTTTACTGTATTACAACAGTTGGTTTTTGCACATTTATGGTCATCAGCATTCTGCAGATTAGATAGAACATATAAGACATTAATTAAAAGATTATATTTGATAATTTGCTATCCTTGTATATGGCGCTTTCAGACACCGTCTAAAAAGAAATTAGAAATACTGACGATAAGCAGTAATTATCACACAGAAGTAAATCCAAGTGATGCAGGGATATACGACAGAATTGTTGTCATGGAATTAATAAAGTCGACTGCGCAAACCCATCATATAGATATAGGCCAGAAGGAGTTTAAAGGTATTTAAGAAAGCGGCATTGGAACATTTTTCATTCTTATGCGTTACAAATGTTTTGTGTGACAAAAAAATAAAGACTTATTATATAAAAACTAAAATTACAATTTTATTACACAAATAGTGGTGCTGCTGTCAAATGTGGATCAACTTACGAGGGATGCGCAGCACGCGCTTCGCAGGACAATGGAGAAATACATCAGTACGTGCCGACTGATTCTTTGCGCGAATTCCACGTCGCGAGTTTTGCCCGCGATTCGATCGCGATGCGTGCGAATCCGAGTCCCCGCGCCAACTGCCTCCGAGATCAAAAGCATTTTACACTCGATTTGCAAACGCGAAGGACTCACTCTACCCGATGAGTTAGCCAATCGGCTGGTTGAGGCTAGCAATAGAAATCTTCGACGAGCAATACTGATGCTCGAGGCTTGCAAAGTCGAGCAGTAAGTAACACGAAATAAATACATAGAGATATATGTGAAAAATTCACTGATTTTTAAATCGTCAAGCTTTTTTCTTCATAGCTTTAAAAAGTCTTGTTTTGGTTTTCAGGTATCCATTTAATGCTGATCAAAAGGTAGCAGAACCAGATTGGCAAGTGTACATACGAAATACAGCCAGTATGATGGTCTCTGAACAGTCCCCCAAAGTGCTTCTGGATGTACGCAACAGATTTTACGATCTGTTAACGCGTGCTATACCGAGCGATCTAATCTTCAGAGGATTGTTGCAAGAATGCGTAAAAAATTGTGACGATCAGTTGAAACGAGAAATTATCGATGTCGCGTCGGAGTATCAGCATAGAATGATACGTGGTTCAAAACCAATATTTCATTTGGAAGCTTTTGCCTCGCGGTTTATGGCGATTTACAAGAAATACATCGAATCATCCTTGGACGGTTTTATATAAAACTGTCTGTACTTCTAAGATCTATTTATAAAATAAATATTTTTTATATCTTTGATAAAACGGTCACGATACAGTAAACTCTTTATCTAACAATAAGTATGCTTTACTGATAATTTAAAAAGCGTAAATTTAAGCCGTATAGTTTTTTTGTAATCATTTCTGTATAATTTCACAGGTTTTCATCTCGCTTTCTGTATTTTGTGATTGTGCTAAAAAATTCCTGTTTTTTAGTTCCTTATTTAGTATTATTTCTTCGTTTGTGCCTTAAGACTTGTACTATCTTTTTACAAAAATAAACAAATTATGCTAAACACTTATTCGATTCTAAATCAGAGTATGAAAAATCGAACACATATAAGGTCTAATAAATTATTTTATTCTGTAATTGAGGCATTAATTCAATGTAGTTATAATATAATATGATGATACAACTAATTTTAAAGAATTGTTTCCTGAAGAATGTACGTCACTTACATCGCCGCAAGTGCAAGTGCGGAGATTGCTGCCAGGGCAGATACCACATATCCAGTGCTATACACTTTTTTAATCGATAGAAACATTCCCAAATCCCAAGCCTGCAAATTCATAAGAACACATGACAATTTATTGATATAGCGTTAAAATGTAAAATGCTAATGAGATTATCATGCCAACTCCTGAACAATAATGGAATGTAAGTTAAATATAATAATTGTCGATTTTTACATTGCCATTTTCAAATTAATATAATAAGAATTAGACAACCATACAGACAATTGTTTTCAACTTTGTCTTCAACTTTGGCATGGACGACAGATTTCCATAGACAAATTTAAACTAATTCTCATCATATTGATGCAACCATCCTTCTTAAAATAAGACCACATTTATTATATAATTATTTAATATTGCAGTCACATACCAAATGACGTATTCCATTGAACAAGTGATAAGTAGCAGGCAGCGCAAGTAACATTTTGCCAGCGAACAGTACAGGCAAAGGCAAGCACAAATTATCCACTGTTTCGATAAAGCAGGGGATACCGCCAGGTATAAACAACGTGCCTGAAACATAAGATTTACAGATTCAACAATATCCAACTTGGGCATACTCGTATTACATACATTAGATAAACTAAACTGAATATATAAATTAGGATTATATATCTTACCTAAACCAAGGAACATTGCATAACTGGCGAGCATAATACCAGTAGTGCGATGCGTTATTGAGAGCACTGTCGTTAACTGAATTTGATAGATGGTCATGTGCGGCGATAACGGTCTCTTCAGACGCATGTTCTTCTCGTCGTGGGATTCGCATGTCGCGCTCGAAAGTAACGGTTTCGAAACCGTGGAGCTGAGAGGGCTGAAACAAGCATACGCTTTGTCAACATCTTATTGCGACTTGCCAGACACAATCAATAGAAAATAAAGTGACAAGATTCATATGATAAACATGAGTATTCAAACTAAAGCTACGCGAGTAAATAGCGTTGCGTTTAATCCACACATGATAATCTTGTGACTACTTTCGTAAAAAATAAATCGAAATTATATTCTTTATACTCTGACAGTTATGTAAATAAGAGGTTATGCATTATGTAAGGACTTACCTGCATGTGTATATGCTTCGGAAATGTCTAAAATCGACATTACGCCGGCAGAGAAGTCTAAAAGAAGACATCGTTTTCGTTTCAATCAAACAAGCAACATGTTTCAAAATAAAAAGCAAATTTTACGACATACCTAGCGTAGACCAGCGCCATATTTTTGTTGACGTTTATGTAAATATACGCTGCACGCTGCACTTTCGGCGGTTGATAAGCAAGTGTGTCAAATCGCGGATACGATCTTTATAAATTATTGCAACGAGATTGATGCACAGGAACTTTAACGCAGTAATAACGCAATGTCTCTTTAAACGTCATAAATAATTTCAGATGACGTGAACAGACTTGACAGCGGAAAATTGTCAACCAAGTTCAAGCCTTGTTCGACGTCGAAAAGGAGATAAAACTGATAATTAAGCAAATCGGCACGATCTTATACTCGGACTAGATTTCTTGATTTAAATTTTAATTATTTACTTACAAAAATCTTTGTATCACATATATTAAAAAAAAAATTTTTTTAATTTTTATATTTATTTATTTATTAGCGATCGACATTACATGTTCTCTACATTTATAAAATATTTTTTGTACATATGTATATGAAAGACTATTGTTTTGTGTAGATGTCTCGAAAGCGCGCGCGCATGTGTGATTTAACAAGTTTTATAAAATTCAACAATTTAATTTTACCATCAATTAATTTAAATTTTACTGTCTGGAATAATACCAGTGCCATTGCTATCAATATTTCGCTCTATTATTTGTCTACTTGCGACAGATACCTATCACTAAACGACGAAATTTTGATTGAAATTGAATCTTTGGAAAATATAGAGTAAAGTTACTTCATCGTTTAGAATTGTAAAGTCATCTTTGATTATTTCATATAACTAATTAGTAATTTATAATATATACGTTCGATTTAAGTATAACGATGATAGACACCCCTGTGAAAATCAAGAAATAAAATCTGAGACAGAGACACTTTAGCAAGTGTCACACACTCATGAGAAATTGCTTTTAAATTGTTAAATTTGCTTAACGTGAAAACAACGTGACAATTCCTGTAATTTAGAGAGAGATATATAATATAATTTATAATTCCTCAACTGTACACGCGTATGCATATACATGCTGAAATTAGGGTTTTAGTAACAGAAAATTTATCAGAGTAGTACAACTGGTTTATCATGACCATTGCTACATCAATAGAATACTAGAATATTAATAGAATTCACGCTTTAAAATCGCATTTTCACATTGAAGTACATAAATACTACGCGATCTCCATCCGTTTTGGATTGGAACCTATCTTTTAATTCGGTCTTCCCAGGTACAAACTAAAACTTTTCTCGTTCTTTCTCAACGAATATCTATACATCTGTTTATCAGTTGCAGCATGCTGCCGATTTATTTGTGCTTACGAATGATGTACTCACAAATAAAGAAGGCTCCCAAGTGTAAATCGCATAATGTCAAAGCTATACAGATTTGTTGTTGGATAAGGGGATGACGCGTGGCTCTGTGAGTTCGCGAATGATTATAGTAACTGAAAGGTCTGTGATTCGATCTCGCCCGCGTATTACGAGGAGGATTAAGGGGAGGAGAGTTTAAGAGGAAGGTTCCTCGTTTAAGAGGAGAAGAAAAAGTTCAAGAGAAAAAGAATAAATAGAGTAACAGAAGTTTTGTGTCAAATAACTGGAACTTCACTATCAGTTGGAGACACAGCGATAAGATTAGTCTTATTCCAAACCTTAAGAACCTCCCGTTATTTAAATAATCAAAAAGTGAAATTCATCATTTATAAGCTTAAAATCTTTGCGATATAAGCACAAATATTAAATATCCAAATTTTATGGACTATTGGGCGTACATTATTTTGTCAGTTCTTGCTTTTCTAGCAAATTTGCTATGTTACATAAGATTTGATTAAATTCTTACGGTTTTAATTTTTCAAATTTGGTATCAGATCAAGTTCTTTTAAAGAACTTCTAAGCCCTTTGCTTTATAAGCACAAATATCAAATATATCCGAATTTTACAGATCGTTGGCTGTGTATTATTTTGATCTGATATCAAAAATTTGAAAAAATTAAAACCGTAAGAATTTAATCAAATCTTATGTATCTTCATTTCCGACCAAGTACGTGCAAATCAGATCTGTATAGGTTTGGTATATGCCATTTATACTTGGAAACCTTCCCTTGTCAGTCGTGCTAGCAACCGAGTACATTAATCTACGAGCTAAGACTGTACTATTTAACATTATATTATGTAATTTTTGGCGACGGCGTCTTCCCTACTTCGTTGTTCCGTCGTTTTCGACGTTTCGTGGGACGCGCGTCGCAACGTAAATAGTAACGCGTGATCTAGCCACTTATAAATCTGTAAACACCTTTTTATCCAACTCAGAAATGAGGAGGCTGGTGTTTGAGATGGGTAGAGAGCATGAATAATCACGGCATATGAAGGCCGTCGCCCGGTTTTTCTGCGGCTTCATTCTTTTAACAATCATGTTTCTACGGAACAGTATGTTGTCCGATTGCTCAGCATCGGCTAATATGAGCACTCTACCAGGCATCAGACGCTCGCGGATTATGTCCAACATCTCAATCGTCTCCTTGGCATCCGTTTTCCCTGTTACGTAAATCTGAAAAGAAAGACCCATTGCAGACACGTGTCGAGAGCTTACAATCTCACGAAAGCGCTATTGTCAGCGGCTTTTAATAGCAGAGGCACGCACCTGCGTCGGGTGATGATATTCGATTAGCGATAACATCATTTGTGGACATGCAGCCGGACAGCTCACAAGTTTGTTGCCGAACGCGCACAGAAGTTTCTCAGCTTTATTCCTGAGATCGTCGCGATCCAGGTAAATCGCTAGGCGCAACATATTGGAACACGCGATTGAATTACTAGACGGCTGCGCGCCATCGTCAGCTGCAACAAAAGACGTTAATAAAATTTGTTAAACTGACGACCTATATGTGAATTCTACGACTAAGAATGTAGTAAAATATTTAATAGATAATATTGTAAAGATTTGGATGCGATAATCTTTACGGCAGAATTAGATTTCGCTTGACTTTGTTTACTTGACGTAATGGTCACTGCGTCACGTGCGTTTTAAATCTTGACATTTAATGATCAAACTAAAATTATTAGAAAAGCAGCCAAACGTACAGTCTTTCATTCGTGTAAGTATTGAAGACTCCTCGGCCATAGCGAAGTAACCGCCATCCTCCGAGTCCCAGAACAATCGATCCTGAGTATCCTGCAGCTCCTCGGCAAATTCGATCCAATGCGGGTCGAAGGTGGCCTCGTACAAGTCGAGCAATCCCTTCACGAGAAATGCGTAATCCTCATGGAAGCCAGGTATCGGGGCGCTCCTATAAATCGTATCATAGATTATTTTGCATGTGTGACATGAATGCAGATGTATAACAGTATTTACCTCTGTATAATTTTGTCGTCCGTCCTACTGCGATAACAACTGCGAAGCAGTATGCGTTTCTTTTTATCAAATAGATATCGCTCCACGAATGTGGCAGCTTCTGTCGCTGCTTCAACATACTTCTTGTTTTTCACAGCTATTCCAGCACGCGCAAGGCCACTTATCATAAGACCTGTAAATAGATAAAAAAAATCGTAATCAGACATTACGGAAATGAGTGTCACGAAATCTGTCACGGCGACGATGACACAAACTTATCATAATTCATTACCGTTCCATGCTGTTACGATCTTGTCGTCCAGGCTGGGCCACGGTCTATTTGTTCTGTCGAAAAACAATATAGTACAGGCCTCGTTTATATACTTTTGTGTGTCCTCTACGCTAAGCTTAAAATGATTAGCGGTATCCTCTATTCCCGACTCCATCCAAAATACGTTCTTGCCTGTAAGCTCGCCATGAGGATCCTGTATTGCAGAACAATATCGCATTCACAAATTTTGCTTTATAAATATCTTGTTTTACGATTTCGATTGCAAAACATACTTGTGGGCTTTCTACATTTCCCTCCTTCCGCACTGAGAATTGTCGGCAGATAAGGTCAAAATATCTAACATTGTCCTTACCAGGTACTTTCTTTTTTAAAAGAGTCTTAAGACTGTCATAGGTCCAAACATAAAATGCGCCTTCCCGCTTCGCTGGCGCATCTGACTTGGGTAGCGAGTCCGCGTCCTCCGCACTGAAGAAACCACCTTCCTGAATAATGTACATGCTGTAAATATTTTATATCCTCCTACATGTTTGTCGCTCTGTACAACTTTGATTTCAAAAAGTCTAAGTGAGGAAAAATATTTCTTGTAAATTAGAATGAGCATTGTATCTAGGAAATACATTCAAAATACTGCTAGACGAACGAATGAAAAAGCAATATATAATACCATGTGTTGCAGCATACGTAGGACGTACACCGCGATATCGTCCACGATATCGGAAAAGAAGGTATCTTTCGTAACGATGTACGCGTCGGCGTAGCATTGTATTAACAGAGCTTGATCGTAAAGCATTTTCTCGAAGTGAGGAACTCTCCATCGAGCGTCCACGGTGTACCGGTGAAATCCCTGAAAGACGAACAATTTAAAACTATTCGATTCGCGTGTTGTAATAGCGAAAACGAAGGGGCCTTACTTTCCCTATGTGATCGTGAATTCCACCGTAAGCCATTTTCCTCAAGGTATTCAGGGTTGCATCTAAAGACATCTCAACCAACATGGTAGAAGTACTTAGAACGTGCATACTGAGAAGAAAATTTAAATTGCACGGTTCGGGAAATTTCGGTGAGTTCGGGTTCGTGGCGGATGAGCTGCCAAATCCGCCGTATTCCTTATCGTATATGTTCATTAGAACGTGAGCGCACAAGAAAGCGCAATCAATCGCAGGAACTCCATCGTCCTGTGTCACAAAGATCAATGAATAAGATACGATGTTAAAATAGTTTTAAAGTCTCGAAATCTTTAGTAGCATTCGCTCACTTTCACGTCATGTCTGCTCGAGGCCAATTCCTTCAAACGTTCTGCTATAGTAGTGGCGGACTTGACCATTTTGTTTTTCTCCTCCGTCCACTAGAACAAAAGAAAATATCATTTATGTATCTATAATTTTATCCTGTAGGACGAAAATAACATTTAATTCGCACGATTATATATGACAAATTAAATGCGAATTCGTAACGTAAATCAAGCGAAAATGTTCGTATCAGATAAGAAAGTATCCGCATATATACCTCCTTCGCAATTCGTGTCAAGTACAACGTAAACATTGCAGAGCTAAAGTACGTTCCGCCCGTTAACGGCATCAAATCCGGCGTCAGGAAAACACTCAATGGCCAACCGCCATGGCCTCTCAATCTCTGTAAAATGTGGATACCTCTTCGTTAGTATATTCAACAGAATTAATATATAATTATAAGTAGCATATACATTTTGCTGTTTATTCTTGGCCCTCACATAGTGCATAGCAATAAATTTGACACCTGCCTGAATAAACATCATGCACATCATGTCGATATCGGGCCTCTCTTCTCTATCCACTTTGATATTAACGTAGTTCTCGTTCATAATTTTCGCGACTTCTTCGTTCTTAAACGATTCCTTCTCCATCACGTGGCACCAGTGACACGTAGAGTAGCCGATCGACACGAAAATTAGCTTATTTTCCTTCTTCGCCTTTTCCAGGGCCTCGTCGCCCCAGGGATACCAGTCCACAGGATTGGTCGCATGTTCCAATAGATACGGCGACTTTTCCAGCCTCAAGCGATTCTTTTTCACTTCAGGCTGATCGGTTTCTTTCTCGCTATCCTGTCGGGATGTCGACGCCGTTCTACCGGATGTCGACAGAATAGGCACTGACTGGCACAACCTGGTTTTTTTAAACGTGATTGGTTAATAATCATTTTCAAACTTTAATTTTTACCAAACAGTAAGCAACATAATATAAATATAATAAATAAAATATATATAATCGTGTGCATGTGTACGTAATATAATTACTTCTTCATATCGCACTCAACGGAGGGTAGAGCACTTTTGGTGAGATACTTTTTGCGATACCCTTGCGTTCCCGCACTCCACTGTTTCTTAGATAACTCAGATATGCAGCGAGCTATTGATGATGAGTTACATCTTCCCGAAATCATAACACGCTTGGCATGGAGAATACACGCAGCGAAGATGATCCTGGACACACAATATATACAGCGCCGATAAATCAAATCAATTTTAATTATTAATTATGAAATAAGCAGTATTATAATAGCGTTGCTCATTTCATGGACGCATAATAACCAGGCAATAATAAGTAGTTTCTTTCAATAAAAATAGAGAATTTATAGAAGTGAAAATCGAAATTTCTGAATTATTTCGGTAAATATTGGAGTAAAAAGTTTTACGTTTTATTTCTATGAAATTAATTGTCAAACGTGCAATTTTCCATTTAAAATATATTAATTAAAAATCGAATACCACAATTTATTTATTTTCGCGTCTACAGCATTCAAAAGTAGAACTATCTAAAAATACAATGCGTAAGCACGGTAAAAGTATACAAAATTGAAATATATGAATATACAAATTGTTTAAGTATGTCTAAAATAAATAACTATACTTCAGTAATGCATTCTAGAGCATACAGGGTGGCCCACTTAATCCGATATTCAATTCAGAAAGTGTATTGAATTTAAATAGAAAATTAAATGTATCAGTAGCACAGAAATACAGGATTCAAATCTCCGGAGTATTCAGGGGGAAAGCTGGAAGTAAAGAGGGATTTTGTGGGAGGAATCCCGTAACAGAACGGTGAGGGATTCGGGGGAAAAAAAGGGATGCTACTAAAAATGGTAGAAGGAGAGCGAGGGGGGAGGGACACTCAAATATTTCGTGGAAACGGGAGATAAGAAAAGAGGTTCCCTGCTGCATTTCAGGGGCATGTGAGAGGAAGTATTTTCACGGCTCCCGTTGCATGACATTATGCCTGGCGATAGTAAGGATGTCGGGTCGACATTTTTGATAACCTCGCTTGAATTTTATATTTCTATGCTAAAATACTTAATTGTTTTTTAAAAGTGCATTGAAGTAAAATATTCGTCGAAAACGGCGAGTACTTTGCGAGATGTAGCTCGCGCATTTAGAAACGCGCTCTCGCAAAGCCGTTGTCAAAATTCGCGGGTCACCCGATACAGCGAGCGAGAGTAGAAAATGACAGATCCATGTTCTATCGAGCGATTATCGCGCGATGTCCGGCGGTCGCGAGAAATCGCCTGGCGAGTCGCGAATCCGTGAGCGTCGAGATTCCGACAGCGGAATCAGATAAGAATTAGTAGATAAGCGCGCGTCCGCTGATAACGGCGATACGCATTACGTACGGGGAGGTGTTCGGTCCCAGGCGTAGATTCGGCGTAACCTCGAATTCTCCTCGTCGATTCGCGCTGCCAGATAGCGCGCCGATATCGGGCTAATTTGCTGCGCACTTCGCGGCATATGCATGCGTCGACTGCCGTCGAGAGCTCAGCTGAGTCAGCTGTTCGACCGAGCTTGCGCGATGCGCAACGTGGTCACGATGTCACGTGACCAAGCGCGCCGTGCGTGAACCGATTATGAAAGATGTTTTCCCGCTCCATTAATAACAGCAATAATAAAGAGAAATTATATTGATGACCCAATGGAAATGCTCATTATGTCTGTTTCTATCTAATGTTGATCGACTTTAATCTCGATTTAATGTACTTTTTATCCTTTTCTAGTTCTGAGATTGACCTGCATTGATAGAACTATAGATATTGTTTATATATTAGAGCGACTCTGACCAACGATCTCTGATTGAGTTGACCGACAATTAATTCAATCTGGCTAAATTGCCCAAGGCAAAATTCTTAATTATATAACTTGTTTCTTGATTTAATCTTTTATCCACGTTAACAAACTAACATATTACGTGATAAGTTAATCGCCGCGATTGACAGATTTTGACGTACAAAAATGATTTTTTATTTTTTGCGGTTTTACGATAACAGCTTACGATAACGTACGCTTCTGCTATGAAAATATTATTGAATGGCGGGACTATTAATATAACGTCAATAGTCTAAGACGCAATAAACGTGCAAACGCAGCGCCAATTAATTGAGAAGGCTCGAATCTTTAGAATCGCAAATTAGTAGAAGAGGAAAGGGAGTATCATATATTCCCTAAGTTCCATACTTAAATTCTCGATATATTCCCGATACATGTCTCGAATATATTATCTCAAGCATGAGATGCAAGAAGGTGGAGCTAAACCAACCAAAGCTTCTCTTACCTGACATGACAACGTCGTTTTAATCGGCAGTATCCACATCTTGGAATGACGGCTACGTCTCGCGATAAACTGGTCAATAAGCACCGACGATCTAAAAAGGCCTATATACCACGTGCGCCCGCAGCTGTCATGCACTATTTACGTTTCTGGAGGATCCGCAAACGGGAACCACTCGTTGTCGTGGAGTTCTGCCGTCCGATGACCGATCAATAATCGGGCAGATAAAATACAAACGCGGAGTTCCGCGCGTTCCGAAAACTATTTTCCTTCGCCGTGCAGGCAGATTTCCAGAAATTTTTAACTATTTTAATCTTTTTTATGACCCAAAATACACAAAATTTGAAAACTTTAAAGAAATCAGGAAGAGGGTCGTTATACTCAATATTTAGAAATATTTCAAAAATAATGCACCGGCATACATTCGACGGTAAAGTATCAAAGAGAATATGATCAAATAATTAAGAAATATAACCAAGGATTCGAGTTTCAGGAATCATTGAACTCGATTATAAGAATTCTTAAAATTCTAAATCGCAGGGTTCACAAATTTCGGGAATTGCTGAATTCCAAGGGGTCGATCATGTTGAAAAGAGTGAGTATTATAAAAGTGAGAAAATCTATACTAGTTACTCTAGTAAATTATCTACTCTCTAGTCTTATCTACGATTTCATTGGTCGAAATCACGTCGAAATCTAGTAAGTCTGTTAACTTTTGTAATTTTTACTTTCTTTCAAGATACATGATCGACTTCCAAGAATTCCTAAAATTCTTATTTTTTTTCTTTTTTAAAGGAACAAATTTAAAACGTTGAAAGTTTTAATATAAAAACATATCAGTTGCATTTGCATATTTGTGAACGCAATCGATAGATTAGAAAATTTAATTACTTCTCGATAGCCGTAGGGATTGATTTCTCACTTCTCGACGGTCAAATGTATAAACGTGCAAACTACAATTTGATTATATTTTATTGAATTTAAAAAATAACTTAAATTATATATATACATTTTAGCATAAATCTTTATTTTATATTTAACACAACTTTTTACACTATATTTATAGAAAAAATAGTTTTGAATAAAATGTGCTTTTTTTTTTAACATGGAGAAATCTTCGACTACTGGGATCCCGGGCGAGCCCGGTTTACCCAGTAGCCCCCTCAAGAGGGGGAAGACCCCCCCGTCTTCTGGCAAAGACAAGGGGAGTGCCGGATTCTTCTTACCGGCTAAAACTCCACGGTTGTCCTCGCGTGCGTCAGTGGAAGGGCCCCGGGAAACTTAAGATTCTTCCGGAGAGAATAAAATGTGCTTATAATTAAAAAAAAAAAATGTTTTTTAAATGAATTCGTACATGCGGCGACTTTTCTTTAAATCATTTTCTCAATCGTTTATCTTCTTTTTAAATCTTAAATTTATATCTATAAGCGAAATTAAAGATTCAAACGAATTTGTAAATATTTTATTTATTGTTCCTTTTCTTATAATTTCAATTCTATGATTAGATTATTTTATATATCATATTATTACATTATTACATTAATACATTACTACACATTATTCTTATTTCTACTTGCGAGTTACTTTGCGATGTCTCTTGACATAGTCAGAAATTCAGAGTCAGATTCATAGTCATTCATAGTCAGATTTCTCCATTAAGACATTCTCCAGATATTATACTCCAGATAGACACATCCTTGATCTGTCCCAAGAAGTCGCAATTGTGAATATTGTCATCCATCACATGAATTGATCTTAATTTGGGATGCTGCTCAACAATGGTGGAACTAGACAACTGTCGCAAGTATAGTCCTTTTACATTTTTGGACAGTGTCAGCTCGTTGAAATCGTCATGGTGATTTACGGAATTGATTTCTTCCAAGCGTGGACAGGAAGAAAACAATCTATGGAACAAATGTCTATGGAGTGTGCCATCGTTCCTGTAACAAAAACCATACTATTACTACGGTTCAATCGCAAAGAAAAAAAACAACAACCGTTCATGATTTGCAAGAGATGTAAATTTCGAAAACATACAAATTTCAATAAAGAATTAAAGAATATGATAACATGCATTTAAAAAAATATAGCACAAACTTACATCCATAAAATATGCAGTTTTTGTAAATTTTCACATTCGCAGAGGTCGTCAATATTTCGCGACGAAATAATACCTCCCGATATGTCTAGAATTTCCAAATCTGGACACGAATTTCTCAATTGCGTTGTAATTGCGTCTGCATCCAGATCTTCTGCCTCGCCGGGCAAAAGTAAGACGCGCATTCGGGGATTATTTTGCAATATTTTGCAGACAGATGTAGATGTTGCGTACGTCATTCTTAGGTCCAAATGTTCTAGACCTGTTAAATTTTTTACGTACGAGAGGCCTCTGTCTGTTACACCTCGACATGCAGCAAGATCCAATACTAAAAAATAATATATACATATATATATATATATATATATTGATAATATCCTGTAATCTTAAGAATTCACATTTATTTAATTACCTTTCAAATTTTTACATATCCTCGAAATTTTAAATAAAACATGGTTATTGACGGAATCGAAGTCTCTTAACCGCAGGTGTGTTAAAAACTTGCCAAATATTTTTATTAATCTTAATAAATGATTAGTAGACATTTTACTTAATGTTAAATCTAATTGTTTTAAAGATTTACATGGTGCGAAAAAATTTATAATATTGTGGACGTGAGTATAATTTTTATATTGGATATTACGTAAATTTAAACAATTGAATGTTAAAAGACTTCGATCCCGTGTTAGTTTTTTGAGGCGTTTATCTACTGCGTAGATATTGCTCAACGACCTCATATCCAAGTTTTTAAAAATTTTTATAATTATTTCGTCCTGCAAACAAAAAAAAATAAAATTTTAATACATGAGATTACATGTGGTGGCCGCGTGTGCTTCTACTAAAGATGGCAGCACACTAATCAACCGCGTTTTCTCGCGAGCGCTCGACTGCGATGACTTAAAATATAAACAAATTTGACAACAGTATTCATTGCCCCGATCGACGCTCTTACCGACGACGATCTCGTCGGAAGAGCTATAAGCGGGGCATATATACGTGTGGGGAAAGTCATACCATCGCGACCCGCAGAGAGTCGCATGGTATAATTGTTGGGAGACTCATATTATATTCCACACATGCAATCGTACATACTTACAGGGAGCACAGATAAATTGTTCCAATGTTGGTTGAAATCATCATGGTGATCCACCAAATTTATTTCTTTCATGTGTTGATTAGAAAAAAATGATTCGAACAAATTGATGCCATCGTTCCTTGGTGGCGGCGGCGGCTGCGGCCTCGCAACGGTCCCCCGAATATGGCCCCACGTAGGGCGCGATAGGAGGGGTAGAAGGGGGACTGGCTCCGACGACTGTGCGGACTCTACCAAATTTCTTTCTTTCATGTGTTGATTAGAAAAAAATGATTTGAACAAATTGATGCCATCGTTTCTGTAACAAAAGGATCAGGTGTCAAATTAAATTAAATTAAATTAAATTAAATTGAAATTGTGAATATTCTGATGGCAAGAATATTTGCAGTTAATGAAGAAGGTATTCTATCTTGTCTAGAATGCTGTTGGTACCAGAATTGAGTACAAAATTTTTTTTTTTGCTTTTTATAACTCGCTGAAGAGGAAAAAGCGTAGGAAAAATCGACAATCAACATTTAATATAGCGTCTTTTTGTAAAAAAATTTTTTTTCTGGCCGAATCTGATATCAATCTTCACAACACTCATACAGATTACGAATATGTTTAGTTTTTTTTTTCTACAGATACATACAATGTCCGTAACACTGGTCGCCAATCAGACGCGCATTATTATGCCCGAGCGTACAAAACCACATGTTAAATTTCTTTATTTTCCAACAAAATTTAAACATGTTTTTAAAGCAACAATAAATATGTGTGAAAATTTTCAGAAAGAGAACTTGAACAGTTTTAAATTTATAATCTCGCGCCACCAACAGCGATCGGCTCTTAATTAGCCCGTTCTTTTCTCGTGTGGACATCCAACAGAGCCTTATCCATCCAAGTTTTAAATTTATTCTGTTCTAAAAATCATTTCTAAAAACAGCATTCTAGACAAGAATACCCTCTTAAGAAAATAAAAAAAGATTGAATATTACTTATAATTAATGATTATATAATACCTTTTACAAATAATGATCAATATATATATATATTGATCATATCTAATTTACCTATAATCTTAACAATTTACAATTATTTAATTACCTCTCTAATTCTGACGTCCCTATCAACTCCACGGCATCTAGCCGTGATTCATACTTTAAAACGCCGGACATAAATTTCAGTCTTATCATTTTCGTTTTAAAGTTGCACGGATGCGATAATGGTGGAGAAAATATCCTCGATGTCGGGGGTACATTCTGAGAAGGCCCATTCCACAATTGAAACCACTCATTATTAGAATCTTGAGCCAAAATTTGAATAACGCTTCCAGGATTATATACTTCATATATAGCCACTGTGGTTGGATATACAGCTTGGCGAAACTCGAGATCTTCAAAACAGAAAATTTAATTATAATGCTTTCTGAACACAAACGTATCTTTTTGAACAATATCTTATTTATTAATTCAAATGTTATGTATATATACCAATATAATTATAACGGCTGTTCCTGTGATTTTGTGGAACATAATTATCCTGCCATGGGGATCCTGAGATATCGAAACCATAAGTTCTCTGTGCAAGAAAGTTGTGCATAAGTTAGATTACGATTACATTCTACTAAACAATAACATACGTAATAATATCATCAGAAAACACGTACCATGACTAATGTGTCCGCAAAATCTCCATAATTCGGAAAATTGGTAGGTGCTCCAATTACATTTCTAGATGTTTCGGCTAAACTTCTATTATTATAATTATATTCTGCAGAGGCATTGTTCACAAATTGATTGATGTAATTTACTATATAGGCCATTATATGCTATATTTATTATAATTATCCTGCAATTAAAGATTATATCTAATTATAGATTTATCTTTCTTGCTGTTATGCTGTCTTGTAAGTCAAACAATAATTAGTGCGTATAGTATAATCAAAATCTAAAAAAAAAAATTACATTTAACAGTATTTAACAACAATTCTTAAGATTAGTAATGAATACATGAAGCCCCATCGCTAACGATAGCGCCGCACGTTTACATCCCGATACGAATATCCGAGGCGATAAATTAATAATCTGCTTATCACTTATAAGCACGTTAATTCTAGCATGGGATTCGACAATTAAGAGAAAAGTTTATGATTTCAAAAGGGTACAAGTTCACTCGCCGAATAGGCGATCGTTACCTAACATTCCGTATCATATTATTTTTATAATATGGATTTATGAGAATTTTATATGAGATGTGTGTGTGTGTGTGTGTGTTGTGTAAGTCTTTTCTAAAAAATTATGTTAATTTGAATTTTCAATGAAACATCTGATTGAAAAATAGCATCGTGCAGCAATGAAATGTATACTATGTATTATTTATACTGTTTGATATATCTGAACGCATTATTTATTCCTATAGTTATAATCTATTTAAAAATTGATATACTACCTTGATCAAAAAGTTCCCGGAATTTATTTAGAAAATGCAAAATACAAGTTTATTCATCAATATTAATATTGTCCCCTTCGAAGTACTCCCCATCGACTGCAACGCACTTATGCCAGCGCTTGATCCAATCCTCGAAACATTTTTTATACTCGGTGTTCGGTATGGCCATCAGAGCCGTCTTCGATTTTTCCATTATCTCCTTTCGGCTGCTAAAACGCGTTCTCCGTAGTGGTCTTTTGATTCGATTGAACAGAAAAAAGTCGCAGGGAGCCAAATCAGGTGAATTCGATGGCTGTTGGATGGTATTCGTTCCGTTCTTGGTCAAAAAGTTGCGGATAATGATGTCATTAACGCACCGTCGCACAATGCCATCATTATCCGCAACTTTTTGACCAAGAACGGAACGAATACCATCCAACAGCCATCGAATTCACCTGATTTGGCTCCCTGCGACTTCTTTCTGTTCAATCGAATCAAAAAACCACTATGGAAAACGCGTTTTAGCAGCCGAGAGGAGATAATGGAAAAATCGAAGACGGCTCTGATGGCCATACCGAACACCGAGTATAAAAAAATGTTTCGAGGATTGGATCAAGCGCTGGCATAAGTGCGTTGCAGTCGATGGGGAGTACTTTGAAGGGGACAATATTAATATTGATGAATAAACTTGTATTTTGCATTTTTTAAATAAATTCCGGCAACTTTTTGATCAAAGTAGTATGTATATATCTAATAATTAGAAATTTATGTATTAAGAATATTATAGATAAAATAATATTTCATAAATCCATTATGTACTCTGAAATGGATAAGCTAGAATGAATTTATACTATTGTTTAATGGCACTAGATTATTTTATAACTGTCAATCAGTTTTCACTTTTTGTACAAAGAATACACAGATACAAAGTATATACATTTATAAAGTAGAGTTTATTTATAATCAAAATGTTGTTGATTGGCTTGATCATTTCCTAATTTATTTTATACATATAATTTATAAGAGTGATTATTTGACCAAACTGACGTTTAATGTCGTAGTGTTACATTAATTTATTCGACGTTTCGACACTAGTTTTATGTCCTTCTCAAGAGTTTACTAAAACAACGAAGTCATGTGTTACGTAAAAAATATATCGCACAAGGAACAAAGAACGTAGAAAGGGAAAATAAATACCTGTCCCATATTAAAGATTAGCCACACATAAATTTTTTGCAGTTTTAACACTTTGTCAAATTTTAATGTGAAAAATCCGCGATCCATCCTTAATTAATCGTGCGATGTAGCACCGAAATAATACATAACCAGAACAGAGACGTAATTTATATTTAATAAAAAGATGAGAGTGTTACTTGCACTTATACTTACATTACACTAAATCTTTTACATAGCCTATATATCCATTTATGTTTGTTGAATGATTTAAATTTATGTTTTAAAACAAAATAACGTGCAACGTGAGATTTCCTGCCCTCCCAATAAATATTTTATCGCGAAACAAAACAGATTTTTTTATTTATTATATCAAAAATCTAATCAATTACACATGTGTTAGTTGCATTAAAATATTTAAAACTATATTAATTTTTTAATTATTTTTAATGTATTATATTGAAAATAATTCTTACAAAATGAGTAATTATAATTATATATTGAATAATTGTTTAATTCTCTATTATCTAGTAACATAGTAATGAGATAATTTATTGGAAATTTATTAAAAACATATCGAGATATAAAAATTTTGTACCAACAGTAATTTTGATCGTACTTATAGTCCCTTATTCATTTAGGATCTCAAGTTATTAATTGAGGCATTCTAAACTTTGGAAAAATTTTTCGGCATATGGATCTGCTGACTTATAATTCAACAATTTTGTTACGTCATTGTTACCGGTCAGTTTTCTTTATGAATCGGTGTAAAGTCTAAGTTAACTAATCGCAAAATAATATCGCAAACAATACATTTAATTGATGTTATTTATATATATATATAGCTTGAATCAGAAATTCTGTAATTTATAAATGTGATAAAAAATATTCGAGTACTAAAATATAAAAGAAGTGCAGTATTGATTATGTTTAATTATTACATTCTGATAATATTTTATCGCGAAAAAATATTATAACGTCCTGATTAATATTATCGCGATTTTTGATAGATAATATTTATGTACGATAGATTTTACAAAAAATTTATTATCTTTTTTTTTAAATTTAATTTTGTAAGTAATTAAAATATCTAGTATTTAATGGCAAATTAATATTATAACGGAGCATGATTTATATATAAAAACGATGCAAATAATTTATATATCGTGTAATGTAAATAAAAATAACAGAGACGTAACAAAAATGATCGATTCTCAAACAAAATTAAAAACGTAATTACATTTTTTATTTATGGTAAAATACTTGATATTGCTTTCTGAATGAGAGCATTTAATTACAAGTGGTTTTATATTTAATTAATTAATGAAAACAGCGAATTGTTCGAAATGTATCTACACGTAAGCGTGCCGGGTTAATAACTTGCGAAGCGCACGACTTACACACATTGTCATGCCGGATTTCAAAAGCGTCTGAAGTCTGCATGGACCGTAGACACTGCGCGCTCGCTGACAAGTTAATTAAGCCACATTCCGCCGCTATTTCGAAAATGCGGTGGACGTGTAAATGACGTGTGCGAGCGTGGTTTTCACGTTACCGGCAGGTCGCCGTTTCATACACCTATTCGAGATAGAATTATTTTAGTTCACTCATGTCGATCCCACATTCTTTGGAATTTTCGCTATGTGCAATTAAAAATGCCTATAAATTCTTAATAATATTTCAAATTCAATCACAGTCAATTAATACTACTATAATTCGATTAAAGTGTTGCATACTTCCATAAAGTTCTACGATATTTCAGAGAATCAATCAAGAAAGAATTTTGATTTAATCTTTTAATTAAGCTTCTATTCGCGCGATATATATTTCAAAATTTTATTTTTATGATACGGAATGTTAGGTAACGATCGCCTATTCGGCGAGTGAACTTGTATCCCTTTTGAAATCATAAACTTTTCTCTTAATTGTCGAACCCCATGCTAGAATTAACGTGCTCAAGTGATAAGCAGATTATTAATTTATCGCTTCGGATATTCGTATCGGGATGTAAACGTGGGGCGCTTTCGTTAGCGATGGGGCTTCATGATAGTTTAATCACGGAGGATCACTCTGATTTACGGTCGCGACATTGTGTATATTCGCTGATGTGACACAGACACACACGGAAATGCATTCTGCGTGTAGACGCATGCAGATACATGCAAGTACGCGATCCGTCGGAAATAAAGTCGCAGCCCAATTTGCATACACATGTTGATTATCACAGTTGCAAAGTGCACCGAGATATTTTTACGTTGCCACCAGTGCACCCGCAGGAAAAATTGTCGTTTTTTCCACATTGATTTTTTATTGTGATAATCTTTATTGCGACTAATATTTGTTATACTATTACAATAGTTTTTTATTTCTAATTTAAAATAATTTTTTAAATATATAAAAATTGCTTTTATTAATAAAATTACACTGTTGAAAACAGAGGTCCTGTGTGTTAGAAAAAGTCCTTGTTAAAATTTTTGTGTAAAATAATCAACACATACGTGTGTAGATTTAACATATGCCTGCTATGTTAATTGAATTTTACAAATTCAAAATGTAAAATAATTAAAATAACTTAAAAAATATGTTAAAGTAACACAATTTGAACGTATTTATTAAATGTGTTACAATTTACAGAAAAAGAATGTTGATTTTATTCTATAAAAGAAGTAGGAATAAAAATTTACAGAAATAGAGTGTTGACTTTATGTTACAATCTCAACTTCAACATAAAAGTTATGTTAATTGTACATATAATTAACTTCAAATTACGATCAGAATTACATTTCCTTTCTGTTGAAATATTTTAACATAATATCAGTGTTACCACTTAACACATCCATATTATGTTAAATTAACACAAAAATTTGAGTGGACCGTTTTGGACATGTGATTTATGTTATATTTAACACAAATTTTCCAACAATGTAAAAAATAATAAATTTCCTTAATTGGCTTAATTGTCTGGATTTTCTCAATATTTCAGATATCGGTCTATTTTTAATTCTATTATATTCCTCAGTCTTTTCTACCCCTATTTCATATATAATTCTTTAAAATTTTGTTGATTAGACCAAACTTTATAAGGGTTCTATGTTTGTACGGATTCTCCGAAATTTCAAACGTCTGTAACTCAAGAACTGATTAACCAAATCTTAAAAAATTATATATGAAATAGGAGTAAAAAAGACTGAAAAATATAATAGAGTTAAAAATAGATCGATATCTCAAATATTGAGAAAGCTACAGCGTAAAACACATTTTTCTGAAAAATAAAAACCCCCTTAAAATCCATACCGGTCGACAGATTTTAATAAAATTAGAGGAGAACATACTTTCTATGATGCTCTATTTGTGTGTAAAATTTCAACCCGGCATCTAAAAAATTGTAGAAGTAAATGCATGTACAAAAAATCCGTACACACACACACACACACACACACACATACATACTTCCGGACATTTTCTACTAATATAATTTCTCGATATTTTGGAACATTCTAAACCTATTTCCATCAAAATCTCGAAATTTTTTTTTCACCATTACAAAGCTTCCTCTATGAGGAAGCAATATGTTTTTATATTTATTATTATTAAGGAATAAAGATGACTTTGTATTATACCTTGACGGAAGTATTTTACTAAAAATACGAGAGTCGGTACAACAGTAATGCCTTCAAATTTTTTTCTCAGAAAATTTTATTCCTGCAAGAACTTTGGTATCTTACAACTTTATGGTGCACATTTATCATTTTTTTTACATAAACATCATCTCTTTCTATACACTTTTGCCGTATGTGAATAAGACGCTGTATATATACCCGTGTGGTAAAAATCTTTGGTTTTATTCTTAAGGGCTCAATTAGCACTTTTCTTTAGTTCATTGTCATCTGAAAAATGGTGTTCACAAAGTGTATATTTCAATAAACTAAAAAGGTGATTATCAGGGGACGGCAGATCCGGGCTATGAAAGAATGAGGAAGGATCATCCATTACAGTTTGACAATTGTCTCTCTCATCCGCAGACAGGTATTGGGTCGTGCGTTGTCATGAATAAAGAAGAAAAACCTCATTCAGATTTTTGTCAGGTTAAATATTCTACAGATGAAGGACGATGAGCTAAAGAAAAGTGCTAATCGAACCGTTAAGAATAAAAGCAAAGACTTTTACCGCACGGATATACAGTGTCCCAGGTGGCACATACACGGTTCGGAAATGTTTTCTAAGCATTTTTCCGAAACATTTTATAACCGATTTCTAGAAACGTTTCTCATGAGTAAAAATGTCCATTCGAAAAACGTTCGATAGAACATTTCTTTTTTGATAAAATAACGTTTAAGAAAGTATATATTATAGAAACGTTTTTTTAATAATAAAAAAATTTAAATTTCTATTTTCCACGTTTTTTGAACGTGTTTATGATGTCTTTGACACATGCGTGAGAATGTTCTAGAAGCTTTATGCATATACCATCTATTCTTTTACAAAGAAATTCCTGAACTGGTGCACATTCGTGCAATAAGTTAGAGTGAAATAAAATATACTTATCTCACTCTAAGGAAAGACCGGGGCTCGTTGTAACAAGGGGCAAATTCCGTTTATGTATTTATGACAAAAGAAACAATGGAAAATTTAGCACAAAATATCTCTCTTATGAAATAGATACTTTTTCAAAGTTTTCTTTAAATCAAACGAATATTACAATAAAAAAAAAGAGAAAACTCTGATTCAAGAGATGGCATCAATTCAGGAAGTTTTTTAAAACAGAACAAACATATCTCTCTCTCTCTATATATATACATATAAACGTTCTTTTAATAGCCACATTCAGCAGATCATTTATTTTGCAACTGTTGGAAGTTTTCTAAGCTCAGATTTGTCCGATGACAAATAGATTACGACCGATAGGACAAAATTAATTTAAGTAAATAAGTGGATATATGTGCATAAGTAAAATAATTTATTTTATGCAATAATTAGTATAAATTAATATAAATTTAACCCTTAAAGTGTATACGTTTTTTCGGTACATTCTAAGCGTATACGTGGGACTGTCACATTCAACGCTATTTTTCCTTACCTTAAAGTATTTAAAAAAATCTTAAAAAAATTTATTAAATATCTGTCTACATTGTAGTTGACGATTGTACAGTCATTTTGATAAACATCGTTAATCTTCTAATAGGCTTGTATTGCAAATTTCACAGTTACAAACAGATATCACTTTAGCTCGGACGCCGTAGACTCACGTATACACGTTAAGAGTTAAATGTTTCAACAAAGGCTGTGAAAACTATTATTTTTATGGATAAAGCAAATTATAATTTTAAAAGGAAAAATTTAACAATAATTAATATGTTGTGCACCAAGATTCACACGATATTTTTTACAATACCTTTACGGAAATGTCCGACTTTTGAATGTCTGTATAGAATGTGTGCGTTTGGTATTCCATTCGTACAGTTTATACGCGCGTATCGTTAAATAGAAAGAGAAAAATAGAGTGATGCGGGGTCCAGGGGCGAAGCCCCACACATAATACAAAATTAAAATGACAAACATTTCAAAAAGCCACCCGCTATGCCGGATGAAAAGTATATCCATTTTCTCCCCTAGGGAGGAAAGTAAGCCCTGGCGTAAAATTGGCCACTCTGCATGGAAGTCGAATATTTCCGTAAAAGTGTTGTGAAAAATATCGTGTGCACCTCAGGTCGAAAGCTTTTTCAGACTGGTCTGAAAAACGCTACTTTCTCACCTTGGGGCACAATATAATATTTGTTTAAACGTTTCTTAATGGTTCTTTACGGTTACGAAACTATATGTATACGTTCAAGAAACGTACGTGAAACTAATATGTACTACTTGAGCGTCTTATTCACAAAAAGTGTATAAAAAGAGATGGTAATTATGTGGAAAAATAATAAATGTGTACCATAAAGATGTAAGATTAAACTCATGTAAACGCCGAAGTTCTATGTGTATGATGCGTTAAAAGAATACGTGAAAATGCAGAATGAAAATGTAAGAGATTTAGTGAAAATGCGAGCTAGCGCGGCTGAGAAAATTGTAAAGACGAGCGAATATAACGAAAAGTACATAAATAAAAGGCGAAAGGTAGCGCGAGAATATTCTGAAGGCGATCTTATAATGGTTAAAAACTTTGAGACTACAGGCGGTAAATTATCTCCAGCGTATAGAGGACTATATCGCGTTATCCGAAAACTAATAAATGATCGCTATATAGTAGCTGATGTTGAGGGCTGCCAAGTGTCACAAAGACCATACCAAGGGACGTGGGAAGCGGCTAATATGAAGCCATGGCGCGAGAAACCGAAGACAGAAGATTCATCGAAAAGTGACTCAGAAATATAAAACAGCGATTGTAATGATAGTGTAAAAAGGCCGGGACGGCCTATTTGTCAGTATGGCCGAAATGTAGTAGGAAAAGAGACAGACGTAGAGTCTTCTCGTTCGGACGAGAACGCGGTAACAGGAGAATGATTGTTTAGCGTGATCGCCTAGCGACGGGGTACGTTTGACGATCGTCGGACGAAGGACTCTCGCGTCTCTCCCGTTTTTGTCAGAATTAAAAAGTAACTGTCGAGCAAGCCACATCGTCTCTTAATTATTTTACGTTTAAGATTTTCTCTCCTCCGCGCCCTACAGTAATAATAAAACAAATACGATATACCAATTGTATATAAATAATTTTTGTGTACACAAGAAATATACAAGATTATTTACTTGTATTTATAAACAAAAATACTTATTTTAAATGTACTCTTCTGGCTTTCATTTCAGCAAATTCGTTAATTACATTATCATAATTAATATCTTTAACATTATTGTATTCAATCGAAATTATAGAAAGATTGGATAATCTTTCTTGTCCGATAGTCGATCTTAAATAATTCATAATTAATTTTAACTTGCTAAAACTTCTCTCACACGAAGCACTTGAAACGGGAAGAGTGAGAAATATTCGGAGAGCAACATTGATATTCGGATATGACTCAATTAATCCAAAGTCATGAAGAGCCTGTGAAATATCAAGTGCAGTTTTAATGTTTTGTATTAATATCGAGGCATCAAACTTAAAGCTTTGTATTTCACATGTGAGCTCGTACATATTTAAATCTTTGCTATAGTTAATAGCGAGATCTGCAGCTGATTTTAGTAAATAAGCAACGCTCATCGATTCTAAAGATGAGCCATAGAGAAAGCAAAAATCGTCACAAACAGTTTTTAGTTGTTCATAACGCCAATCTATTTGAGACAGTATAATAGAGTGTCAAAAACACTGTAAATTTGCATTTTAAATAATTTTTCGGATGTCATATGCTACTTCTTTCATCCGGTGCTTCATCTATTTTCATTCTAGAAGCAAAAAATTTGGCTAAAACGATGAATATAGAGATTGAATTTCCTAATAAACGGAAGATAAGAAAATGAAGAGTTAAGAAAATGAAAATAGATGAAGCACCGGATGAAAGAAGTAGCATGACACCCGAAGAATTATTTAAAATTCAAATTTACAGTGTTTTTGACACTCTATTATACTGTCT